>NC_066839.1:17634604-17942258 GCF_001640805.2 Lates calcarifer
AAATTGGTCAATACATTAAAACAGATGGTAGAACAGAAAAAAAAACAACAGGTTTGTCACATTTTCATGATAAAGACGCCCCAGTATGTTAGTAAAACAACAAAAACTGCATATTGTTCAAAAGGCACCAGTTTGTATAGTTACTGTATATAAGTCATTTCAGCACATTGGCATGATTAAGAGTACAAATTGGACACAAGGTAAATAATATTTAAAACAGCTGTTGAGTGGCTAGAATGTTGGAATTATGGCAAAAAATGTAACAGAAACTATTTTGGTTTAAAACCTTTTCAAACCCATTAAATACATTCAATTCAGGTTCTAATAAATACAATGAATACACTTTATAGTATATCCTCACTTACAGTGTAGAAACATATCTCCTCCATCAGAGTCCCTCTCAAACTTTGCTGTGAAATCTCACATCTTATCCTTCTGGTCTCAAGCACCTTCAGTGATTGCCTGGTTGAGGTAGTCGAGGAGGATTAGTGTCGAGTGCAAGGCCTCCTAGTGTAGTCAAGTTGTTCTTTGTTCTGGATGAGCACCAGGCAGGTAGAATCAGCTGTAAGCACAGTGTGTTTGGGTTTGTAGAGATACAGATAAAAGTTCACTTGAGGTTGAGCTAATCTGTGAGAGGTTTAGCCCCGTTGACTGTGGAGTCATCCATGTCTGAACTGGTCAGGCGTTTGTGAGGAGCTGCAGGTTGAAAGGAAGCATAAAGAGAGGAAAGAAAAACATCAACGTCATATTCTGAGTCTGTCCATCACCCAGTCACGGTTGTGATGAATCTGTCTCTAATGACGAGCAATGTCGAAATGATTCGCAATACCTGTTACTGTCAAAGCAGTCATGAATAGGTGTGATAAGTCTATTGTGAATTAAGACTGGTGTTAAACAGTCATAAATATGTTTGGACACCGTAACTGTTGGAGGTAAAAGAGACACAAAACCACAGAAAGTATGCTCCCTCTCATACTGTGCCAAATATCTATAAGCGGCTTAGGAAAGTGCTACAAGTGATTTTGGCTGTGAGTCACTGGCAGTGATACAGACAGACACACTTCCAGAACATTGAGGGAAAGTTTAGTCAAGTCGAGCCCTGGGTGCCATGGTGAAATTCATCTTATATTATGGTATTTCACAACTTAAGCTTTATGTTGATGATATAATGTGGGATCTAGCAACAGGAAATACACACCCTGTTAATGTCCCTAAAATACCTCCTTAGGATTTAAGATTGTCAAGAAATTGATATACAATATAATGGAAGAGATGAAAAAAGGCTATTTTGCAAATAATAAATTCATAATCATTATTGTATCTTGCAAAATGATCTGGATTTAAATTTTAGCCATCACAAACTTGTGATGTTATAGTACAATACATTTAAAAATACAGGTACACTGTACATTTTCAAATTATGTAGTGATGCAGAAAAACACGACTACCATCAAACCATCCACTAGATAAGCTGTCAGAACACAGGTTTTGCAGCTTCAGTGTAGAAACACTCACACAGTGTGTCAGACATCAGCGAGCTGTTAAAGAACGAGCTGGGGCCTTTGATGGAGGAGGAAAGAGCAGCCAGTCGCAGGCTCCTGGATGTGGCGTCCAGCTTCTCGTCCTGGAAGACAAGTGGACACAGTGACAAGAGTAAATGTCTACAGCCACGCTAGCAGAACTGTGAGGCTGTAATTCATGTTATACACTGGGGAGCAAAAAGTTATGTGAAAAGGGGACAGCAGACTACCAACAGTGGGTGTAGCCTGAGGATGACGTCAGCGTACATGCTGGCAATTGCCATCTTTACTGGTCCAATGTCATTCAGCTCATGATGTGATGATGGAAAGACTCAATATACTGACGGAACAAACATCTGTGACAGAGGGGACAAATGTCTGCCAAATCTAATAGCAACCCATCCAATAACTGGTGAGTTGGTGACAGACAATGTAAAGCTCTCACACTACACTACACTCGTGTGAACACCTCTGTAGAAGGTATTTTTTTTTACAGTGCAGCACTTTACACAGCACACAGACTACAAAAATCTAATTTAGTGCACTGTAAAATCAGTTGCAGGCCAAATCTGGTTGTCCCCAAACTGCTTGTTCAGTCATCCTCAAGTGTTCCACAGTATAATAAAATATTCTGTTTGAGAAGTTAGTGATTTGTGAGCTGTGTGTACCCGTGTATGATAAATGCTTCCTTTACAGACATTTATTTGCTTGTGAACATGCAGGCAAAAGTATCACAGCCTGAACAGATACTTCTAAATATTTCTTGGTTCTCCTGCAGGGCCCGCCAAGTCTCTGCTGTCTCTTCAATTTTGACACGACAGATTTGTTTTAATCTTTGTGTATAGATCAATAACAGTAATGTCCAGGACAAGCATCAACCCAAAAAGGAACCCTGTTTGAATAGAGCTTTCAGGCAGAGAATCAGTATTATTATATGTGGTGTACAGGCAGCGTGTTGTGTTGCTGACTGATCAAGATGGAAGCCTTGTAAAGACATTCTATCCATTGTTTTTCTTTAAACAAACCCCGGGTGGGCAGCAGCTATTACGCTAATGCAATCGCCACTTATCACTCAACGCGGGAGTCATTTGGCAAACCAGCGGAGTAATCTGGCAGATTAAAACCATTTAAAAAGTGACTGTATGGCTGTTTTGGGGAGGATGCATACTGCTAATGGCAATCAGCTGTCAGCAATGATGTCTTGATGGTTCCCTTGACTGCTCTATAGCACAGAAGATGACTGTAGCAATTAACAGTGACTAGTAAAATTCAGCTGTTGTTTGAGTATACGCTTATACCATTGCTTGAGCTTGTCCTGCTCTGTCCATGATGCATTACCAGCATGTGAAATTATTCATTTATTCATACAAGTTGCAAATTAGTTGCGGTGCACACACTGGTACCAGTGTGGGCGAGCTAGACTCATAAATGGCTCTCAAAGTCAGGCTATCCTTATCCAAACAGTGGCTGTTTGAACAAAGCAGTGCAATTAGCGACTGAAATAGAAAAAAGTGTGGGTTGTTGTTTGGCAGGACAGGCTCTTGTAAGGCATCATAAAGCTCATTTTTCTAGAGTAGAGTTGCAACTGTCTGTGTGTGTTTGTGTGTCATACTATGCACTCTTGGACTTTGCGTTTGGACTCATCCAGCTGATGCTGCAGGTCCCAGACGATCTCTTTGTATTTGGTGTAGCGCTGCTCGACCATTTCCCTTTGCCGCTGTGACTCCTGAAGGCACAAAATGGAGACTGTGTCATCATATTCAAGCAGACACAAGACACAACAGTCCTTAACCAAGCAAAAGGACAGAAGCCCGAGCACCTAAATAGTCTTAAGCCTTGCATTTTAGTAGAACAATGCACAACATTGATTAAATGGATAAATGTGATAATGCATTGCTGTAACACTGAGCAGTACCATTAAAAGCTTATTTCTCTGTGGTTTTCTGAATTGTGTTTGTTATTCATGTTTTACTGTATTAGAGGTTGGTAATTTGAGGGAAAGAAAATGCAGTTGATAAAAACATACAGAATAAACTATTTTTAAAAGCTGGACTTCCAGTGAACTCACCTCCAAATCTTTGAAGTTTTCCATCAGGCATTGTTTTTCAGGAAGTGACTCCAAGTGGTCCAGGGCTACTCTTGTGTTCTGGGAAAGACACACATACAAAATCTGTTAACTAACAAATCAATATAAGGTCTTGGTTTGTCTTATATTCATATTAAGCTATTTAAGCCTGCAGATAGAGCAGCGACAAACATGAGAATCAATACAGTAGTGTGTGTTTGCGCTAAAATAATAAAAATAGCAAAATAATGCATCTGGGAGTGTCAAGAAAAAAATCATCTAAGAAGCAAGGGCAAGAGACTAACTCACACGCCACAGATACTGTTTAGATGTAATGATTTTCATAATAAATGTCCTCCATTATCATTTGAAAAATAAAGAAGTCAAGTAAATACTCTCACAATCATAAATTACCATGTAGGTGACAGGCAGAGGGCACTACACGCTAGAGCACAAGAACAGCAGATGGAGAATTATACATGGATAAATATCGGGGCATTGTCCTAATCTCCCTATTTCCCTCACGTGTCTTTTTCTCACTCCTCGACACTTCTCACTAACTCACTTAAAAAGCAGGGAAAAGATGAAAGAGAGAAGAAAGAGATGAGTGAGGCGAGGAGGGAATAAATGATGAAACAACACACTTAAGGAAATGAGACGTTCTCAGTCAAAGGTCATCCAAGGCAATGATTACTGGTAACGACTGCGCAGCTGGATCAGCTGTCTGTGGGCTTTAACTGCTCTGTGGAGTGGACTGATGCCTTTGTATTTGCACAGATAATGGAATGTACTGCACAAATAACAAGGCTACACAGCTGATACTGTTAGCACTTGTATGTATTATTAATGTCCTCCCACGTGACAAAAAAAGAACATGAAATATTAGTCTGCATATAAAACGTTATGTCCCTTGAAATAAAGTGGATGAAAAGCATTCACACATGTCCACCACAAACCTATATTTAGACCATATATATATTTAACCAGATTCAGTGTATTTCAAAGTAAAAGGTAAAAATAGAGGTAATGTTTTTCTGCATGTGACCACATGGCCGCTATGATTCACTTTCCTTCAGTTGGTTTAACACGATTCAGGTGGTTGACGTAATATAGCAATGCTCCAGCAAAGGAGAGCTAGTAACATGGATGTAGAAGAAAAGGTGTTTTTCTTAATCACTTCTATAAATGTTTCATGAGAAAAGAAATGCATGACACATTTGTTAGCCTTCAAGCATCCACACAGTACATATGGTGAGAAACACTTCACAAAAAAAAAATGCAACACGTATGCCTGTTGCCTCCTCCTAGGCCTGAAGCTTCATCAGAAGTAGCATATTTAGTGATTTATTGATGAATCGCCGTTGCTTTTACTTATTGAGGGTCTGGATTAATGGTGGAAAAGTGGATTATGTTGCAGGGGTGTTGAGGAGGGTTTCTATGAATGTTTGACATGTTTGTCTTCTTGTGATTACTCTGAGTCACCATTTCATCATGGCTGTTTTAAATGGGATAATTACAGCTGCAATCCTCATCAGAGGCACAAGATAAAAAATTTACTGCCACCTTTCAAACCCACAGGGGGTGACTATTTGATACTCAAGATTTTTCAGTGTGAAACACTACAGTGTGAAAGACAGACAACATGGACGGAGGGGTGTGGTAAATGTTGGGAAACCAGTGCATACAAATCCAATTGAACATTTTCTATGGATTCCATAACATCCACAGCTGCTGTGGTATGAATGCTGTGCTCAAGCCTACACAATAACAGACACAATATCAAACTGCCTGGTCAATTCAAAAGCTAATTGAAGACTTTTGTCATGGCACACTCAGCACAATCTTTGTATATGTGACCACTCTAGCAGCACGTCACTCTATTCCTCCCTTCACTGTATGTTTCAATAGCTTTTCCATTCCCATTCAGGTGGAGCATTTAGGCATCAAAAGAACTAGTTGTTACAAGGCGTCACACTGATTGCTACAGCGAATGGCACACCGACATACAAGTAAGACTCACTGGATGATCCTCACCACCCAGGCTGAGTGGAGGATGGGTCGATGCATCCTGTCGCTGTGGCGAGCAGAAATGATTTGACTTGACAGTGGTCTGAGGTATTTCCTCTTGTTTCTCACAATGGCTAATTAAAGGTTGAAGTGGTCAAGCGTGTTGTATAATTGTGATGGATGGACAGCGTGTTTTAGACAGCTTCATCTATTTTTTTTTTTCCAAGAGTAAAAGGGGCTTGGGTCAATATAACCTTTCCGCAGTGCTAAGTAATTTTGGGCTGACATCTAATAGCTGATTAAGGATGTTTGTGGTGGACGTTCACAGTTTGGATGGTGAGGTCAATACTGTATTGTCAGTACAGCTCCTTTCTTAACCCCATCAGCAAGACTTATGATGATTACCAGAGCTCCAAGTCTTGACTATAGCAATCACTTCCAACCCTGTGTTATGTGTTACCCTGCTTGCTGCTAAGCAAACATAACCTTAGATGAACCTGCCAACACGGCTGCATCAAATCATGCTGAAAGTCAACATGACTTTGAATTTAACAATTTCAGGGCACTTCATTACTCACACTTTTCCAAATCAGAATGTACTTTTTTTAAAACTACATTTATTTCTTTGACTAAAGAAATAAAACCTTACCATCTCTAGATCCAAAACACGGTCCTGTAAATACACACAAACACAGCAGTATTAACATATATGCATATAAAAGTAAAGTAAGAACCAATACTTGACTTACAAAATGAGCCAGAAAATGCAAGACAGAGTCCAGTTAACTGCTCAAAATGGTGGATTAGCAGAGAAAAAACCAGTATGTGTGTGGGAGAAAAGTGACAGAAGAGAGGAATAGAGTGTTCCAACAAATGGGTAACAAGGGAAGGAAATGCAGGGGCTAGGGAGTCTGTAGCACACAACAGGCTTCTTATCACACACACTGACACACACGCAGACACAAAGACAAACCGCTCTCGCCGCTCATCCAGCTCCTGACTGATGTTCCCTCTCTAACGATGCATAAGTGATGCTATGCCTCTTATCTGCCACTCAAACGCACACCTGCTCTTCCCCCCAACCGGCTGCCTCTCCCCCCTCTGCCTGTAATGTGTTGATGGTTTGTAACAAGAGTACTTTCTTTTCCTCGGTCCACCCTCCCAACTTTTTTCCCCCCTTTTTTACTCATCTACACCCCTCACTCTATCTGTCTGTCCTCTCTACATCTCTCTCTCTCCTCATCCTTCATAATTAAAAGCTCGGCTGGGTCTGAGAGGGCTGATTAATTGCACACGAGCTCTGGCAGGTGCCATCACGCAGCCACAGATGGGCCCTCGCTATCCAACGCACACACATACACGTGCGTGTGATCACACAGGCACAGACACGTTCGAAAAGCAGGATTGCCGGATTTTAGTGTGTATCTGCACGTGCATATATGTGTTTTGCTGTTTAATGGTGAGTAAAGGGCTGGTGAGGTGCACCAGGCTAGGTGAGCTGGTGGCCTGCCAAGTGTAGATGCTGCAGTACTGAAAGACAGAGACGAGGCCTCTGGTGGCTTTTAAACTCCAAGGCCTTGTGTCTGCAGTAATTAGCAACTTGTTCAAGCAAGGCTGCAAGGAGTCTGTCAGGCCCACGGCTGTGTACTAATGTTTGTAGCACTGCATCACAGAACTCAAATGACTGAAGTCCAGCAGTTAGTCACAACCAACCCAACAGATATGCAAAAAGGAATTTGAAGCCAAAATGGTGTATAAACAAAAACAGTACCAGCTGTCTCTATCTATCTACTGTCTACAGTGCAGGTCTGCAAACAGACAAACATGGATTAGTAAAGACATATGATACTGACCTGCAGGCTTCTCATTTCTTCCTCCTTCCTGCGACTCTTCTCCAATAGCTCTGAAATGAGAAAATTGTATTGGAAAAGAGGTTGCTGTTGCTAATGATGCATATGTTAAAACAATGTACATTTTAATAGTTCTGTACTGGCTATATCAAATTTTGATCATTAGTTTATTTTATGACAATGTCCTATACCTAGGGCAGGAGCCATGTGTACTTTTAATATTTATATGTATGTGTAATACTACAAAATTAGTCAAAAAGTCTATTTGGATAATTTTTCGAGTAATAGGCCAAACTCTCCCCTCCTCCAGCTTCTTCTGAGAACTTGCTGATTTTCCTTGTCCTGAGTGATAACAGTGGTAAAGATAGTACAGTGATAGATTTGGGTTTTGTAGTGTTGGTCAGACAAACAGCTGGTGATGGGGATTTTTAAAATAAAAAAAAGATTTTGATCCTAACAGCTTTTACTGTGTATCTACCAATCCTATTTTGAAAATTTTAAATGTTATGAAGGATTTCAATTTCTTCTTCTTCCTCTCACAAAGAACTACTCAAGTGTCAAGCTTATCTGGATTATCAAACAATGAGGAAAGAGTACAAACACAAGACACCTGCACATCCTGCAATGATCAGTTTTTAATCAGTGAGTTATGGAAAAGTAGGACTCAGACATTTAACCTCCCAGCACATCAGAAAAAGTTATACTTTCTATTATCAGTTAATTGTGTTTTGGTCATGTGATAAATGCTGTTCATCTCAACAGGTTTGACTGTTTCAAACACAATTTGCTGCTGGTGGATTAATTTTACCCACACAGGTGGAGGAGAGACAAACTCTGCTTGCGTCTACTGTTGATTGCAGCAATAAACTGTTTTTAATTACAATCACTGCTTGTTTGCTTAATGGGATGTTGATTTAGAGAAATAACCCTCAACAACTTTCATTTAGCAATATCGTTTTATTAAGAAAATGCCACAATATTTACCCAATTTTATTCTGCTTGGCATTAAGCTGAGCAGAGTAGGCTTTATGCAAGTTAATAAAACTGCAGCAACACTGTTGACAGAAAATGTTCAGAATCATTTAAATTGAATCCCTCTGTGTGGCACATAACCATGAAGTCTTATTCTTCCAATAACTAACTAATACTATATAACTAATAACTAACTAACAAATATACTTGTGCCAACTTGGTGTTGAATTTGGATTAGTTTATTGTTTTCATAAACTGTTGCACCATTTATCATGACTTTACCATGACAAACATGACTCGGCCAATGAAAATTGAACATCAGCTGAACCTCTGTCAAAATGTGAGAAGGTCTCCACTGACACATACCTGTACACAGTCATAATGATGTCACTTTTCTGAAAGCATTAGGCCTATCACGTCTGCAAACGTATAACGAGGATTGCCCATTGTTTTCCTTGCCCTCTGTCTCGAAACATGTTTTCAAGTTCAATATCCAATTACCTGGGGATGACTGGATCTCCTCCTCCCCAAGCATACATCTTACTACACTGGCCAACCCATCTGACAGAAATACTGGAAAAAGCCAAAATACCATTTCTGGCTGTGGAATATAAACCTCCAGTGTCACAAACCTCTGCTTTTAGCTCGCCTGTTAAAATACACCTTGAAGTCAGCAAAGATGGGTTAGTGGTAGTCCTCTATTGCTGCCAAAGCACTGTTCTCTGACTCACATCCAGTCATGTCTCACTTGCTGTAAAACCTGTGGTAGGTCCTATAAAACTAGAACTACGGTTATCGACACATGCAGTGTAGACTTGTTTAACAGGGCCAATAGAGAGCGCTGTGCATGTCAAAGGTCTGGAGGAAAATACAGACTGCAACCTCAGTCTGACACTAATAATTCCCTGAGACAATTACAGTAGGTCACAAAAGGGTTCTGCAGATGGCAGACATTAAAAACTAATCCACTGAGATAAGGAGACAAGTAGGTAAAAGAAAAAATTAATCTCATAAGAATTCAACTCCCAGTTCAATAATATAGATAACAGCAGAACTGAGACAAAAGCAATCAGTTGCGATGGGTAAACTTATTTGCCACACTGCACTGTTGAGTGTATTGTTGCCAGTGCATCATGTCATTACTGCTCATCATACTGCATGTATTCATATATTGGAGGGATTTGTAAGGCTTGTGCTGCTCTGCAGAAAAACACCCAACAGAATCACTGCAGCAGCCACATTACTGAGAAGCCATATTCAAAACGCAGGCGATAAAATCTTAATTCCCACGCCTTCAATTCAAATAACCAGATCTTGTAGCTGTTGTGACACACAGATTACTCTTAGGTCTAATTACTGAGGAGATCATATCAGTGGTTCTGCCTGCAGAGAAGACAGACAAGGCTACTTCTGTCAAATGGCTGACTGGGTCCAAAGACAGAGTGAACTGTGTTTCCAAACGGGGGTCTGGAGATGGGGTTGTTTTATCAGATTGCTTATCTGTTTAGTGCAGTGTCTTACCGCTGTGGCAAAAAACATAGAGTGAAATAATGGACTGCTGATTTTGTCTCTGTACAGGTCTTCCACCTCCCATCTCCTCTCCAACTATGAGTCCCTCTATGGTCTCAGTGTGTCTTTTAACTCTCTTTCTCTCTGTTAATGGAACACAAATTAGGCCCATTTCCCTGTATTGTTCAGACGCAGCGTTAAAAACAAGTTGCTCTTCCTCTGGCTTACAGCTCATTAGAGGAGATTCAGTCAGAAATGGGACTCTGGACAGGAAAAACAAGCCCATTTTCCACTGAAGTCACAAAGTTCACACACATTAAGATGCTTTCTCAAACATTTGTTATCATAAACAGGCTGACCCGTGTGCACTGCCTAAAAAACAATGCATCATATACGCAGGTACAGACAGCCATTTTCACAAGAATCCATTTCAACACAGCACACAAAAACCTCTCAGTAACAAAACCCCTTCAGGAATATGAAGGCACTGAATTAGTTTCTGCTCTTAATGACAGTGTGATTAAATGTAAATGAGAGAAGAAGAAAACAGGAAGTCAGTGTATGACTAGGCTGCATCAATCAAAAGAAATAGTTGAGGAACAACTGCATTTTCATTAAGAGCTTGCTATAGTAAATATTTACACTGTTTCACCATCATAAATTCAACAGACATGGACAGCCAGAGGATTTCTTGTTCAATGCTTTTTTGGTCTGGCAGTAGCTGCCTAATAAGAACACAGAGCCTGATTAGTCTCACATAATGTTGTTCTGTGACAAATTTTACATAGCATGGGTATGTGACTCATGTTTTGATGATGATAGTACCACTGCTTGAGAGGAGAAAAAACACCACACACATCCACACACCCAAATCATATACTGCATTCTCAATTGCTTCCTAAGTGCATGTGAAATCAACATGATGGTATTTTGCTAATTAAATACTGTTTACCTTTTTTTTCAGTGCTAAGGGAGTGCAGCAGCTTCTCCTGTTGGTCCAGGCGCTGGAGGAGAGCAGCCTGTTCTGAGTCCCGGCTCTGCCTGAGGGCCTTCAACTGATCCCTGGTTTGCTGATGCTGCTTCCTCAGGCGTTGTTCTCTTGTGTTGCGCTCCCGCACCTCCTCACAAAGCCAGCGGAGCTTTGTCTGGTTGGTTAAATAAATACATGGTCAGTCCAGAATGTATTAGATAGAGGTGGAGTAGGGTGGGTTTGGGTGGGTTCTTACGTTCAAAGGTTTCATTGAAGACACTAAGAGATTTAGGGCATTGGGAAGGGGAAGTCATTGATTTAAGTCTTTAAGCCTAAGCCACTGTTCCACCTTGGGAGACCAAGGCCCATCTGATTAAAAAAAAATGATTTTCCCTATATATAGTGTTCCTTCTTCAAGTCTGCACACTAATCAATGCAAAAGGCCTCACACAGGAACTTACACAAGTCCCCAAAATTCTAAGTTCTCTCTAAGTGAATTCTGTTTTCCCTTTAAAGTAAAATCCTCTCATAAAATCACAATTTAATTCCTCTTCTATTTCAAAGGCTCCAATACTGTCCAAGCTTCAAGTCCATGATTCTCTTGAAATCTCATCTTAAATTTCCACATAAAATAGAGTCTCAGTATTTTGTCATTTTGACTTTGACCGTGGCGTTAAACTAAAGTTTAAAAAGAAAAGAGCCCAGACAAAATGAGTGTGACAACAGCTGAGAAAAAATACAGTGGCCCAGTGAAATAAAGTAATGAGAGGCACAGTTGGGGATGTAAATGTTTCATACAACAGGTTGCTACACCCAAGGAAAATGATTGGTTAATGGGTATTGTAACTGTGCTCTGTAAGCCCGTAAATCATACCTAGATTTTACCAACATAAAAACTCCTAACAAGGGAGCTAATTATCTTTCCTGTGCTCCTGTGTTTTATTTCTGTAAATGCACAGCGAACAAAGCATTTCTGACAGGAGATATACATTATGGTGATAAACACTGAATTGTGCAAACACATTTTAACAAAGTATCATGCATCACAGCCACAGCCATAATTACATGTTTCTTTTGTACAGTGCATCATTGCAATACTAAATGGGTACTGATTTCTCTTGGAGAGAAGCCAGGTGGCAACTATTATTGCAAAAGAGAGGAAAATGACAACAAGAAGGCGACACATTAAACAAAAACTGCATTTCATAATTTCATCAATTAAAAAAGCCTCAGTAAAGCTGAACATCATGTTAATCATGACACTTAGAGTGAAACTGAAAACCAGTGAAATAATGAACTATGACTGAACTTCTAAGAGTAGCTAAATTTTAAATTGCCCTCATGATTATTATGGAAGGGCCCTCTGTCACAAAACCCTGAACATCAGTTTTATTGTAATCACTGCTCACTCTCACCATACCTCAGTGGTTTCCTCAACAATAAATCTTTTTTTTTGAGGTTATACTACTGTAAATCTTGGTTTTAACAAGGCAAAAATACAATCATATTTGATACAATCATATCATATCATATATTTCATGCTGTTGTCTTTCATTAATCTTCTATGT
Source organism: Lates calcarifer (assembly GCF_001640805.2). NCBI lineage: Eukaryota > Metazoa > Chordata > Actinopteri > Centropomidae > Lates > Lates calcarifer. The sequence continues at coordinate 17,647,066 of NC_066839.1, forward strand.
ACTGTGAATGAGCATGGTATTCAAGGTAGGAGTGTTATTTAATCTTGTGTTCTCACCATTATACAACTGATTATTCAGACAAATCTCTCGTAAGGAAGTCATCACAGCTGCGTGTAATGATCATACCTTTGTCTCAGCTAGCCAGCGATGGGGGTCTTTCACTAATCCAGGTTTCTGTGAGATTGCCTGTTCAAAGAAACCAGAGAAAGATTAATGGAAATATGAGCTTTCCTGCTTTTTTTCTGTTCTTAAGAAAATCCACAATGCAGAGAATCCGAAATCAGGATTTTATGGGTGAAAGTTGTATAGTATAATATAATAGACATAGGGGTTAAACAATGTACAGACAAAAAACTGAAAAAGTGATTGTAAATGTGGCTGGACAAACAACACGATAACAATCAGAAGAGCAGCCTCCTGTCAAACCCTGAACTTTTGTGAAGAACGACTTCTGCCAATTTAAATTGGCATGTGTATGTGTTAAACAGCCTATGACACAACACACTGGTGCACGCGCAAGCGTACATACACACACAAACACCTAGAGGTTGTGTGTGTCATAAAAATGAGCTCAGGGAGTAGGTTCCATCCTCTTCCAGACAAGCTTGTCAGCATCAGCAATACAAACTGACTGTCTGCCAACTCCTAATGACTGCTGACACACACTCACACTCTCTCTCACACTCACACACACACACACACACACACACACACACACACACACACACACTCACAGTCTTAAGACAAAAAGACACTCACAGATACACAGATAAACAGTCACATAACTAGATGACACTCCGTTGAGAGCACACCTTTGCTAAAATATGTAGCTGCTGACATGTGCCAGCTCCACATGTGGAATTTTCACCAAAGGTTAATAATCTCCTCTATGCTTCATTACCTGCTTGTTTGAAATAAAGAGGTGAACACATGTGCCTGCCACTTCCTGAGATGAAAAAATAGATAGCCACTAGCCACTTTCAAGTGTCTAAGTTGATGATCATAACTTCATGTAGCCAATCTGGTATCTGGCTTGCACCAATGTTTGGAATAAAAGGAATGGAAGGTTATCTTGTTTTCCCCTTTATTAGACAGGGATAGTGGTGCCTCAAACAGCAAACAGACATATAATGTGCAACAAAGGATATTGTGGTTATACATTATGCATGTTTACCACTAGGGGCTGTGTTTTTCAATGCAGAGTTAAAGTCAGTCTTAAGGCTAAAGTCATAACTTAAGGCCCAGCTTCAAACTACATTCTGACATGAGCATGCTCATCATGTCAATATACTGAAGTTTAGAAGATGTAATCTTTACTATGTCCATTTTAGCTTAAGCTGTTATGATGGTAATTAATTAACACTAAACACAAGGTAAGAGGTATTTGGTCATAAATAAAAGTATTGGAAGAGAGTGAAATTTTGACTTGATGGCAGCTCAATAAAAAAGAAAGAAAAAAGAAAAATCACCAAATTTCAACAATCCACCCACTAGTTATTGAGACATTTCACTCACAATTTCAAATGTCAACCTCATAATGGCGCTAGAGGGGAAACTCATAGATTTCATCGTCTGGGAATGTCCACAAAATTTTCCACCAATCCATCTACTAGATGCTGAAATAATTCACAAACTGAGTAAAAAACTCTGACTGCTGGTGGCACTGCAGGAAAAGTTTGGCAGTCACCAAAAGTGATAGAAAAATACCTGCACAGTAGAAATCATTGTCTGAGCACAATGGATATTTGTGCCAAATTTCTTAACAACCCATCAGATAGCACAGGAAAAATGTTTTTAAGTGTTACCATGAATCTGATTTAAAGTTACATGCCTACTGCAAAGAAGTCACGCACTCCTATGGAATATGAAGAGCAAATAACTGCTTCTTTTCCTCATGATCAACCTTTCCAAAAGGTTTTTTTGCAAATCCATTCACAGATAAACATCATGCCTCACTGCTAACACACAAACAGATAAACACAACTCCCCTCCTGCTGCATAGGTAAAAAGAAAAAAGACGTAACAGACACATATTCGTGTGTACAAAATCACACACACCCATGAACAAAGTCGACAAAAAAGTACAACTGTTTTTTTCAAGTACACCCTTGTGGCAAGGTGTTTACACATGATCAACAGACATGGAAAGCACACAGCAGGATTTTTTCTGACCCTTTCTGTCCCATGTCTTGGCAAACAACATCGTCACTGCACAGATGCCAAGCAACTTTTTCAATCTGTCACTCAAACTGAGATCCAAGCAAAACGAATTTCCCAAGTTGTTGCCACGGCAGCTCAAAGTACGCCAATGGAGTACTGCTGTGCAGAGGTCCCCGTCTCTGGGAATGTACAACTGCGTGGCAGTGTGTGTGTGACTGTGTGGGAGGATAAAACATGCCTCTATGCCTCTCGCTCACGCTCTCTTTACTCTTCCCTGAACCATCAAAGGCAGCACAACACGGTGGCAGACAAAAAAGAGGTGAAACTGCTGAAAAACTGAACAAGAAGGAAGGGAGTTTAAAGTGTTGTCTGTGGGGTTGAAGTGAAGGAAATGCCACTATTTTCTCAGCAGCACTGCCGTGGAATCCAAGTGTCTTCCATTGCTAATTTAAATGTGTGGCTGCGTGGTTTATATGTCTCTTTCAGAATGCAAGTAAATCTGTGACTGTGTCTTTGGTTAACAGTTTGTTTGTTTCACCTCCCACTGTGAAAATGGTAAAGATAGCATAGTGTAGAGAGAAACAAAAAACAGAGATGTTACCACTAACAGCAAGTGGAGAGGACACAGGAGGATGTTTTTATAGATATTTTCACTGTGGCATTTCTCTTCATCAAACTCTTTAAAGTAAAGGGAGACAGGCAAGTCCACGGAGAAATGACATAAAATGACAAATGTTCCAGGCTTGATTCAAACACAGAATTATGCTGTTACATGGTGGGCACACACTTGAGCAAGCTGTGCCCCAAAGAGAAAAAGATGTGCACAGGAAGTAGATCACAAGTGAGAGAGGACAGAAATGAACATATTCAAGTAAAAAAACACACACACACACACACACACACACAAACAAACAACACCTGTTGCTAAGAAAGCAATTTCACTTCAAAATCTTCCTTGACAATCTAGTTAGTGTATGACAGCACACTGCTCCTAAAAAGTTTTTCTTTAACTTTCAACTAACACTGTTCTGTCCTACAACTGCTTTCACTGGTGCCCTTAAAGATAAATAAGAAAGGAGAGAATCACAAGGTAACTGAAACCTAATACACCCCTTAACTGTAATTGATTTCCTTCATTAGGCCAATCACTAGTAAGTTTGACTTCTTTTCAACATGACAGATTACAGATGAGGCGAGGCGTTGGCTCACATGTCTGGCTGTTGCGCTGCTGGACCAGATTGGGAAATCTATAACAGCAGATAAGAGCTGCCTGGGTTCATTAACCTGGAGCAGCAGAGGAAAACTAGCTTCAAGTGTGTTGAGGGGAGTAGGTGTGTGTACAGTGTGGTATTAGTATTTTACAAAAATGTGGGTATAACATGTCAAAATATCAGTGTTTTTCAGTAGGCACCATAGAAACTTTACTGTTCATAATAGGCTTTTCATTCTAAACTTTATCTAATCATGTAGCCTTGTTGAGATTGAGATCTATTTTTCAAGACACCTGTGAACAAGAAACATTCAGCAAACATCAGACAGCCAGCATTAAAAAACAGACAACCACGAATCAACAAAGAGCTATGGCTAAAATATTGATATGGGTACCATTTAAAGTTTTAAAGCAGTCTTATGTATCTGCATCTAAAACAAGTCTATGATTAAGAGGTGATCATTAGCAAAGCAGAGTCAAAGGACAGACAAATGATAATGATGATTTAGAGAGTGAGTAGAGGAGGAGACCAGGCATGTATAATTTTATCATCTGCATGAAAATGGACATAAAGGTACTGATTACAAAGAATAATGTTATTTAAGTATAATGGGAATGGGAATGGGAATGGACCAAGAATAGACCCCTGTGGCTCTGGGATGGAACATTAGCAATAGTTGACATTAGCAATAGTGGAAAAATTGGCATGCAGTAACTATTTTAACAATTAACTTTGAAACCATTAAATGGCCATAAGTAAGGACAGGAAGAGCAAACAGCACAATGAGATGAGAAAATATTTTGATGCAAAATCCAGACAATAAGCAAAAACAGCATTTATCAGAATGTACAGTGGCGCAACACAGTTGTGAACCAACAAAAAGCTGCAGTAAACAAAGGAGAGCTTTGAAAAGTTGACCACAGAGTAAACCAGGAGTTTGTAGACGACTAAAGCTAAACAGCAAGTAAATGGTAAATGGACTGCAATGGACTATTCAAAGCACTTTACACAACAGGTCACATTCACTCATTCACACAGAGATCTAACACATACACTCAGACTGATGCAACTGGGGGCTCAGTATCTTGCCCAAGGATACTTCCATACATGGACTAGAGGAGCTGGGGATCAAACCACTGACTTTCTGATTAGTAGGCAACCTGCTCTACCTCCTGTGCCACAACTGTCTTATGTCTGCTGGTTGTGTTAACAGGCAATTGTTTGCTTGACATGTTATATATAACATAATGTAATAAAATTAAATACCTGTAGTTTGTCTTCACCATTCTTAGCCAGGCTGCGGCAGGCTGCATCTAGCTCCTCGCCCATAGAGGTAAGGATTTCCTCTTGCTCTGCTTCCATCCGCAACACTTTTTCTTCCAGCTCTGACTCCAAAGCATGTCTCCGCTCACCTGACCTGACCTGTGGAAGACGGCCCAGAGCTGAGAGGTCTGTAGTGAATGCAAATTAGCAAACATTTTCTCTTGTTTTTAGTTATGTCATTTGGATTTGGAGGACATTCATTTACAGCAGATTTTCTGAATGACTAGACTCTAGTCACTAGAGTAAGCACAACAAGGTTTGCTTAAATATAACTTGTGATGATTATAGTTTACTCAATAAAACAGATAACCTTGGGCATCAGAGAGCCAATTCAGTTTCCTCTCACACAAACCAGTCTAGTTAAGTGTCCTTCTCTGTCCGGCACTGTCAATAGTTTCAGGATCTCTACCAGGACACAGTCAATTGATATGTCCAAGGCACAGGAACCAACTGATCAGTGCTGTCCAGGGACAGTGAATCATTACCCTGTCCCTGGGATAATAAACCACCCATGCTACATTAATAAGAGACCCTTTTTCTCCATTCACCCGATTTCAAATCAATACATGGATCCCCTCAAAGAGCCAATACAAATTATCAGAGGCCTGTCAGAGAGGTGAATAGGGATTCAATACTTCATCTGCTGTTGTAAAACACTGGAGGACGTATTGATAAAGGCCCGCTGAGAATAGTGCTGATTTGGCACCACTTGACCTTTCAAACCTCAGGTTCTCAGGTTTATATGATCACATGACTGTACCAGAAATCCTAGATCTTAATGCCAGTGTGGAAAGGAAGTAATGTTTGCATTTGTTTTTGTTGCTTCCTGTTGCAGATATATTTGATCCAGCAAAGGAGATTTTTGCTCTGGTAATTTAAATCAAAATAATAATAATTTCAAATAAAAATGTATTTAAAAAAATTAACAAAGATGAAACAAACACCTTTCTGAGTGTTGTATGAATAGACAGTCCTCAAGACAAGAGATGCATTATCTGGTCATTTTAACATAACAAAATGTGTTTCTTTATAAATTAAATAAGATGTCAGAGTTAAACCTGCACATTCAGTAGAGAGCAAGCTGCTGACAAAACTGGTACTATAACAGCCCCTGATGGCACGAACACTGTACAGTTTGTCTTACCATTTATATTTCTTTCATTTTAATGTCCTTGGACTTCTTTCACAATTAGTTAGAATCAGCACAAATATTTCATAACTTCTGCTGAGAACAGATGTATTTCACTGACATGACAATGGATACGCTGCAGTTATTGGATGTTTTATGTCATCTGATATTAGGAACTATGTTTGAAAACCACAGCAAGGAGGCAGGGCTTACTTTGTCATCCAGTTCCTGTTTGAGTAGATGGTACTTTCTGTGGAGAAGTGCATGTGTCTCATCTTTTGTGCTCAGCTGTGCTGCCAGCTTATCACACTCATCCTTCATCCTGTCCAACTTGATGCGCAGCACCCCACACAGCTCCTTGTCTGACGCTGCGTCTGCCTAGTAGAGAGTGGCTGTGTTAAAGGCCATGGTACACAGGCAATAACTTGAGATAATAAGGATGGGTGGTTTATCTGCTCCAAAATATACTGGGATTATAAGTAAATAGTGTAAAAAAGTTTTCAAAGTTGCCATTTCATTCACATAAGTGCTGCTTCGTGGATCATATATACACATATACTTGATCTTAAGTCACTTCTGTTAGGCACTGGGTGAATTCTCAGTAACCTCTGATGTGACATCCTGTGTTGCATAAATCATAGAATATAGGTAAATACCACTGCCGGATCTCTGAGATCATTGTCTAAGTCTTTGGTGCATGTCTCAGGTTTGCAAAGGCAAATCCAGCTCAGACATTAGAGCTTTCTATCTACAATGATCATATTATCTCACTGAGCTCAAGATATAGTAAAGTGGAAAGAACAATGACTGAGTACTTGGAGTGTAAGGAGTGACACAAACAAAGAAAAAATGAAAAAACAGAACTGCTTGGAGTGAGAAGGGAGAAAAACAAATGGAAAACGCAAAATTAGAACTGGAGGGAGGCAGTAAGAGAGGGATTAAGACAGAGAGAGACGGCGAGAGGGAAGATAGAGTGGAGGGGAAATCAAGAGTGAGAGGACAAGGACAAGAAAATAAGAATATTTTAAGCTTTTTCTGACAGTTGACTGTATCAAAATCGTAATATAGGCCTCTGGCTATGCTCTATGAATATTGGGTGGGCTTCTTAGGGACATCTGCAGCACCCGTAGGCCAGTACTTAAAAACACTCTAGCAAACGCCCTTGTCCTCACTGCACTCAGAAATGACACCATTACAATGAGCTATGTCAGATATTAATGCCATTCAGCACAGCTAATGGGCTAAACTCAACCATATCAGAGAAGACCATGCCCCTTAAGAAACAATGTACCCACGAGGACTCATCATGGGGGTATGGTGATGTGGGAGTAAATCAAGAGGAGTCCCCTATCTCCAGCACTGCCTTGATGAGACTTCTGAGGTCTGATATCTGGGTTTTTAAATATTCACGCTTGGAGCTTTGGAATGGCCGTGAGGATCCACAGGGCACCACACACCATTAAGAGCTCAGCTATCCTCGATTCACCCGTACTCAGAGGACAGAGCCCCGGCCAATGAGGAAAATTACTCTAAATGAGAATTTTGTCTGTGTCTCGCTGAGTCGGAAATATGCCAGATGTTTAGTGGCTGAGGCATGTTACCCTGCGCTGAATTTGAAGTGTGTGCCAATGATACTCTAAATGTCAATTCGAGTGTGGCACTCTGTGATCCATGCCTAGGTGCAAAGAAAAGAAATTTCTTTGGTTGGCGTATGACCTTGACATCTCAAAAGATTTGACAAATTAAGAGTGTGTGGTGCATCTGATACATTATCTGGAGCTCAGCACTGCTTTTTAGAGAGGCCTTCATGTGCATTTAGACTGTACATTTCCTTTATGGAAAAATTTTTTTTTACATATTCATAAAAAGGACCAACCTTAATCTCCTTTAAGTGTGCCTGCATTTCATCTCGCTCCTGACGGCAGAGCTTTAGTGCATCCTGCATTTCACGATCCTTCTTTATCCTGCTGTCTTCTGTCTTTTCTTTCATGCTGTCCAGTTCCTTCTGATGAACCTCTCTCTCAAGCTGCAGCTGTTGCCCCAGTGCATTGCGCTCCCCCTGCACTGCTGTCAGCTTAGCCTGTAGTTCTGAGGCACTCTTCTGGAGCTCCTTCCTGGAGCTCTCCTCCTCAGCCAACCGCTGAGCTAGCTGGGTACGGGCTGAGGTCATCTGCTTCAGGGTGGCCTGGAGCTCTGCCTGTGTGTCCTGCTCTCTTTGACAACGACGGGCTTGGGTGTCAGCTCGTTCCTCCAGCCTCTGGTTCTCTTCCCTTAGTCTTGCTTGGATGCCAGCCTGATGCTTAGTCTCTTCCTCAAGGGCAGCTGAGGTCTCCCTTACCTAGGGTTGGGAGCACCATTAGAATCTCATCAAAGCTCTCGAATGACTCATTAGCTAAGGTTTATGTTACAAATTCCTTTTTCACTTAAACAACACTTCAATCTGAATAAGATACATTCATCTACAAATTTAAGCCATGTCTGTGGTTAGACTTGGATTTATGCAAGAAGTTTAATGTGCTTGTAACCAACAAGCATTTCAGGGAGAGGAACTGACACACAGTATATCCTGACACAATTTCAATGGCACAACTTCAGAGCTTGCTGATTACTTTCAAATAGATTACATCCATCAAAATAGCATACTTCATGGTGGCAGAACACTGTTCAATTCAACCTCTGTGCTAATGTCATTTTTGAAAAGCTGAGGTAAACTGGTCTTGAATCAGTAAGGCTGACAGATTCAAATATAAAGAACAATAAAAAAATCACTAGAGGCACATTGTTCAGTGAAAACCTGACCCACAGTCTATGGTCCTATAAATGTGTCATTTTTTTATGTCCCTAGTGATCTGAAAGAGAAATTCTTTTTCTGGATGTTAAACCCCACACCTCACGGATTTCCTGCTCTAGTGACAACTGGCGCTGGCGGGTCTCGGACAGTTCCACGTCCTTGCGGTGGAGTTCTTCCTCGCGCTGGGCCAAACGGCCTAGGATTTCAGCGAGCTCCCTGCGGGCTGCCTCAGCCTGCTGGCTCAGCGCCTTCAGCTGGGCCTGAGAGCTCTCCTTTTCCCTGGTTGCCTGAAGGGAGAAAGAGAGAGCACCAGAGTTGGGGAGAGGGAGAGCGAGAGAGGGAGGGAAATGAAGAATGACAAATGAAAAGGAGGAGGAAGATGGTGTACAAAGAGGAGCTCTAACAATAATGATGAGTGCAAGAGAAAGAGTGACAGAGAGACAGAGGGAGAGAAACACATGCAGTACCAGCTCTTGCACTGATAGGAAAATGCTAGCACTCAGCTCTCTGATAAGGGACAATGGTCAGGTCTGCTCAAAGCAGATTGCTCCTAATACTCTGGCTTTGACTGGAATTTGCAAAGACTTTGCTGTAGCTCAGAACCTAATCATTTAATTGAGCACTTGATTCTCTCCCCTAATTCATTAAGGGGGCAGAAATGATTTTGTAATTAATTCGCATCACGTCGAGTATGCCAGGTGGGAGTCTGTCTGTCTGTCGATGAGGCGCGAGCCTGCTGACTGTGAGTTTGGAGGTGACTCACTCAGTTCAAATGGGATGGAAATCACTAAGGGGTGACTTTCAAGCTAATAATAATAGTCAGGCGTTAATTATTCAACTAAGCACAACTGCTGAAACATAAAATGCAAAGGTACTCAAACTACTTGACTTCATGTTTGGTTATATTATTATTAAGTTAAAATACATTATTCAGGAGTTTGATACAAAGCCCTTTAGCTAAGTTAAGACTACCTTCCTTCTCTTCATCATTAAGAGGACTGCTATGTGATATCCAATAGGGATTGCAAAGGTGTATTAATATTGCCCCTTCCCAATCATTATATCAAAGGTATAGAAGGTGCTGTCTTTGCTGATTTTCCAGTCCATTTCAACTATGAAAGGTAATGGAGGCCTTGGACCAGAAAAATTCATAAATATTTCAACTGTATTTCCCTAGTGATATGAGGGTGTTGATTTATTTCTGAAATAACAGACTGAAAATAGACATCTAAACCTGCATGGTATGGAGGATATCACCATACTGTAAATGAAACAAGGGAAGACCGCTGCTTAAAAACAAAGAGCTGCTAAAAACATTTGAAGTATGACATCTCAGTTACAGAGAGGACATCTTTGTGGTGTGTAATTTGTACAGCCAGGTTCCAATATTGTATATCACTCAGACAGTTGTAGCAACACTCCACCATGAACTGAATGTGTTCTGATGTCAGTGAGTTGCACAACTAAAGGCAGAGCTTAGCTGACATAAGTTTTGTTTTCTCCTTGCTGCCTGGGGTGGCACTACAAAGTTTACTGCCAGAGTTGAGAAATGCATTTCAGTACAGATATTGTTGATTATTTCACTTTTTAGAACATAATGTCAGAGTCAGAGCACTTAATCAGGAGTCCGCTGCTAAGAAAATGCAACAAAGAGAGTCAGAGACTCAGTTGTTGCTAATAGCTGCAGCCAGATGGTTCACTGCTAGTCCACCCAGCAGCAGCAGCAACACTGGGGAGGAACATTTAAGACAGAGCTGCCGCAAGCCCATGAGTAGAGTTGACTCTCATTTGTGCTGCAGTTGCTCAGCAGTGCCAACTGATATCTAGTCAATAACTTTTGAATTCTGTTGCAAGTGGGCAAAAACTAAGAGCTTTCACTTTGTTAGAGACAAGCCAAAAGAGAGAGTACTCCCAAAAGAAACAAGAAAGCAGATGGTATTTTGACTACAGTAGGCACAGACACAGTGACAGTTAAACTCCAACTAATGTACACAGTTCTGCATGCTTGTTATCAAATGTATAAGTTTGTTCATTGTATATTGTTAAGGAACGAGCAAAACACCATGTGCTTGCACATTTTTCATGCAGGCTGTTCAGAGGCTTTTCCATCAAGTGCTTTACACACAATGTATATTGACACTTTTTAAACAGAAAAATATCACTGATGCTAAAGTGGTTTTAGTTTTCATAGGCTATACCTACCATAAACTCAGAAATTCATATAAGCAGATGCAAAATGTTGCTTTAAAGAGGCACTCCGTGAAATCTAGAGGACTCACAAGAGATAGGTAAAAAAAAAAGTAGGAAAAGCTCCACATATCTAGACTGTAACACAGGCCTCCTGCTAAAAAAACACCTCCCAAGTTGAGATAACACCGCTGACTTCATCAGGTGTGTTTTCACAGGCTAAGCAGTACTTTTTTTTGACAAGTAAAGTAAAATTCACATGTAAAATTCCCCTGTAGAGCTAACAGTGAGTTGTTGAGATGGATTTTTTCAATGTGGAAACACAGCCAACATTATAAGGATCAGCAGTTACTTAGTCGCAGCTGCTACTGTAGGCTGTGGTGTCGAAACTCATGCAACGAATGCATCTGCCTAAACTGACCTGCATGGACTTGTCAGTATGAAACTGGGCCTGGGCCCGCGCCTCCTCCAGCTCGTTCTGCAGTCTCTTGCACTTTGCCCTCCACTGACGCACAGCCTCCTGGGCCCTGGTCTTCAATTCATCTCTACTCCTTGTGCTCTCTTGGAGTAATGCCTCGGTCTCCCTCCTCTCCGCCTGTCCTCGGCTCTGAAAGGATGAGTGAATTTATGAATCAAGTGTACCTTCATTCTTTATAATCTGAAGCAGTGTTTTTAAACCATGGGGTGGATCCTAAAATGTCTCATGGGGCTAACTCTGAAGGATCTCATTATGAGCACTTTAGTTTTTCATAATTCTTTACAGTGTAATTTTGTGAAGTTGAGGCCCAGACAAGCCACTAAACACAGCATGTTTCTAATTTAAATTACCACTAGTAAAAGCACCCCTTGTGTTGAGCCTTTGATTTAAATTACCAGTGATGCAGTAACCAATGAAAATACCTGTATCTCTCTCAACTGTTCCAGCATTCGTAGCTGCTGTTGCTCCCGCCGTGCCAGGTCTGATGACAATTCCTGGTATATAGAAAAGAGAAAGATCAAGGATGTGTGTGTGTGTGTGTGTGTGTGTGTGTTTGTGTATACACGTGCTTGTGTGAGTGCTACAGCTAACTGGGAAGAAAAAAGACAGAAAAAGGGACACACTGAGGTATGGAGGGATGGGTTTAGGGCAATGGAAGCTAGGGAAAAGTAAAAAAAAAAAAAAAAAAAAAAAAGAAACTTCATATCCACAAGAAAATCACAATCACTTTGAAATTTCAAGTGTGACTGAAGTCTAAACTAAGGGCAAATAAGGTTACTCTGGTGCCATTTAGGCATTTATACTGAAGACTGTCAGTTAGGAGTAATTAGTCATAGGCCGATTAGTTATAGACCTATCAGACTGTATAGAAATTCAGTCACTGAGAAAATGAATCTTCCACCCCATTCTCCTCATTATACTTCATTTTTGCTCATTTACCGTTAAAATGAAACATTTCAGACGTCTATTTTGATCTAGACATAAAAACCATAAGAGACGCCCCAGGTGATACATGCAAACACCCACTTCATCTTTTAACACCTACTCGGCAATAGGAGAAGCGTGGGAGTTTAAACACATTTTCAGTAAGGGAAACATCAGAGATTAAAGGAATGTGCCAGAGCTTAAAGTGCAGCAATTCCTACTAACATTTTATTGATACCCACCATAGCCTTGAATAGCCCTGCTTAGCAAGGGGATGTGTTTTTCTCTTTTTTTTTTTTAAGTCTTGTTACAGTGATGGAAGTGACACATCGCACCAGTTTGAGAAGGATAAACGACTGCTGGTTGACTTCTGATCTCCTATTCCAACTGTCACTTCATCTGACAATTTTAAGAGGATCAAGTGGCATGGAGTTGGCAGGAGGATGCGACCATGGATGAGAGGCACCCTACAAACTGAAATAACTCTGCTAAGGGTGGAGACACCAGCATGGCCAAAGTCAAAAGCATGTTTGTGTTGTGTTCATTTGCACTCCAGCTGAGAGATCCTCAGTGTTTCATTTATTTCTTTATACTGCAAAGACAGCCAAATGAATGACTAAGGAAAGGAATGCAATGTCTTCTCTAAACCATCAGTGTTACAAGTTAGTAATATGCAGTGTCACACGCACCTCCACCTGTAAGCTGAGCTGGACCCTCTCCTTCTCCTTGCGTTCCAAAGTCCTCTTCAGTTCTTCAACCTCACCCAGGACAGAAGCCTTACACAGCTGGACTCGCAGTTCTGCCACTTCTTTTTCTAGGTCTAAACGATCTAATGCATGCGCACGCACACACACACACACACACACACACACACACACACACACACAGACAGACACACGCACACATACACACACGTGGACACATAAGCACACACGCATGCACACAGGCATATAATCAAATTGTTGTTGAAACTGATTACTGCAGGTGGAGACAAGAAAAGTAGAATACATAGCAACAAGAACCTAGAGGAAAATAATGTTAGGGAACAAGAGGAATAAATTCTTTTAAAAAAATGAAGCCCAGAGAAAAATATTTGAGTAAGATAAATATTTAAGTGGATTTCAATTCAGAATTATTTACAACCTTACGCTGAATTTTTGTTTACCTTTTTACCCACTATTTTGGAAGCACATTTGCATGGTTTACTGTCAATCACTATTCTTGGTCACTTGGGGCAGACCAAGAGTTGATAAACGTGAACAGAATAAATATGAAGTGATAATAAGAGTGAATCAAGGTGATTTAATGAGTTTATCGTGAAAAAATCAATCACCTTTTATGTGAAATTCAGATGTAAACAAATAACTTAAATCATCTGAAAATCCCTATTGAAATATCCCATTTTGAAAAACTACACAACTTAAGACACACTTATCAGAACCTGCCACTTTCAAGCTGCTTTTTAAGGTCCACCCTAAAATCTGCCCTAAAATCGATACCATTAAAAAAAAAGAAAGGCACAGAAAGGTAAAATTTTCAATACTTTTCTCTTATCTACTCTCAATTTTCTCCGCTTTGAAGGTCATAACTTCGCCGTTATTTTACTCGTCTCTTTTTGTGCCATACTCCAATCAATTTTCTGTCCCCTCACCAACACTCCATGTGTCCTCTCACTGACTTTACCCTTGTTGGCCCTGTGTCTGATCTCAGGCTGCTCACTTCCATTGCCCTACATTTACCCATTTTCCCAGTCTTCAAAGTATTTTGATCCAGCAGTTGGCAATGCATGTGTAATGTCTGAAGATTTTCTTTGAGGAGAAATGGATACTTAAAAGTAACATGATATTACCAGCCATTTCTATGGTTAAAGAGATGGCATAACAAACTTTTTTATCTATTTCACCTACATCCAAATCCTCTCTGTCCTCTTTATGCTCCTTTCCCTTACCTCCAGAGTCCAGACCTAAATTCAGTACCTGGCCCTCGCAGTCCACCTCTTCCCTCCTCCCTGTCTGTGTGGTTGCCATGTGGCTGAGCAGCAGGCTGAGAAGTCTCCAGCCGGGCCCTCTGAAGTTCAGTCTTCTCTTTCCTCATCCTCAGCAGTTCACCATGCATGTCCTCCACCTGGGGATCATCAGCCGTGTAAGCAGACAGAGAGAGAAAGACATCTGACTGTCTGACAACTGGGAAAACAACACAGCAGTTTTCTTAAAAGTATCTTCACAGCTTAATGTTTTGTCTCGTGGGGGTTTACTGTAAATCTGCATATGCAAACCCACAAACCTGTTGAACGAGTGACTCTCTGCTATCCTCTGACTGTTCCAGTCGTCTTCTAGCCCTCTCCAAATCCTGTTCCATCTGAGGAGAGCATAACAACAAGAATGTCAGGACAACACATAATGAAAAAGTGTTCAATTAATGTGGAGTCTGCAGGAGGTGTGATGTCTTGAAAGATTCAGAGTGAGCATCTCCAACAGTATATTATTAGGTATGGAGCATCTACAATCAATTTGAGTTAAGGCATAATTATGTTATAATTTCATTATGCAATTTAATTAAATTTTCAGTTAAAAAGTTTTGATATATTTAGTGCCTTGGTAAAAATGTGAATCCTAACTACCTATGCAGCCAATTTCAGTAAAATTATGCTAGTAAAATGAGGTAAGAACTTTTATATAGAACAAACTTTATAACATTCAGTTCTTTACAAATCACAGAGGATTTGTCCTTTTATAAACAAACAACTCTTTAAGACTAAAAGTCAGTCACCTTTGACTTCTCCCTCTCTGCCCTCAATAACCTGGTTGTCAATGCCTCCTCTCTCTCATGGGATTGAACTTGGCGTCTACCTGAAGTCTACAAAACACAAGCAAAATCACATACAGGGCACAGCATGTCTTATTGTAAGGGCACACATATTTGAGTACTGTAAGAATCCAACATGAGAGGTGCTATTACATCACAGTATCACCCCATCTCTTCTTGGAACAAGATACTGGCATCATGGTGGATTTGTAGAAGAGCTTAGATCCCACTCAATCCCACTCATTCTGAGCAGGCTGTTGTGATGAATTACCGGCTGCTAGCAATAACATCTACCCAAGTGACTCATCATCTATTTGATTCACATCACAGCGGGCCCATCGGTGGGGAATAAATGTGCCCTCTGCTCTCCCTCCTCTCCTGCTCTTTAGTAGTAAAAGAGATTATTTTCCTCTTCATTTCCTCATGCTTGTTTATTTACCCTTAATTTTTGGACAAATGCATTATTTCCCATCGCCCCGGGCTCTGCTGGTGTCCCATTAGGGCACTACAGAGGAGAGGGATGCAAATGAATCCGTAGCTACTATCATTACACAGTGGTTTGAAAAGTGTAGTTCAAGAAGGTTGTCTGTCTGGATACAGCTACACAGTGCCTCTCTGTGGTCTAATGATGAAATGCAGCAGGAAAGAGAGATGAAAACAGACTGATGCCAGGACTCATTGATTAGCTTATACAAAAACACTGTCCTCCACACCAGTAACCAATAAAAAAAATGCTTCAGTTATTTCAAAAATGTAACATTACGCTGATAATGTATAATATGGATGATTGGTGTGGCTAAATGGAAAGTAGCAATGTAGGAGAGCAATAATACAAGATAATGTGTTCTTTGCTGTGACTGTGAGCATCTACTGAGTGCACCTAGCAATGAGTCTACATCAATAAAATGCACCTAATGACAGAGCTCTCTCAGCTATTAACGCTTTTAGACAAATGCATGTCTAAAAAAATAGATATATAAAATATCTGCCATGAAATACAGAAAAGTTGCAGTTGCCTGCTTAGCAACCTTTTGCACTGCATCAAAGTAATTACCTGTGTATTTCAGTCTCATAAAGCAGAGCAAGAGGGCTAAGTGAGACAGTGGGAACCCTGCTTTCACAAACAATAGACGACAGTACATTAGAGTGAAAGCCCTTCAGTAAGATACAGCAAGTACAGAAATAATTTTTTTGCATGCCTGTGACTGTATTCAAATATATTTTAAAAACACTTTTCACTACAGTAATAAATCACATCTCATTGTGGAGAACTGTGTGGATTACTAATCACACCAATTACAGTTAGTGGTTGTAGTTGACATCTCTTCTGACTTCTTTTTCAAAAGGTGAGGAATAACTGCTCTACAGAGATCACTTGAAAATGTTTCAGCGTTTATCCTTTAACACCACCAAGCTTGCATTAATGTTTTTACACTAAAACTGTCGGCCAGAGCAGCTTATGATTTTTTAAAGAAAATTGAGGTTTTATAAATTGTATAAGTGTCAATGGTCTGTATTATTACTCAAGAATAACCAACAGGCAGGTAATCCTTCTGCTAGTCCTATGTAGGCACAAAGTCCTGCTGAATTTTTCTCCCTTAAATGTATCTGTTAAATTTCTCATGTTGAAAAACAAGAGTCTACAGCCATGTTACAAACCCTGTGAGACTGTACTTGGTCAAGGCAGTGCTTCGTGCTAAATGATAACTTGTGTGTACATGCTCACTATAAGAAAGTTTACATTCTGGTGTTTAGCAGGTAATGTCTACCTTATTTCAGCATGTTAGGATACACAAGACAAAAAAAATCAGAGGACTATAACAAGTCAGCGGGTTTCATCCTCTGGGGACCGTGAACGTTGCATAGCCATGCTGCTATGAAGGCTTAAACTTAAAATTCAACTGAATTCATAGAGTATGTATTAAAGAGCACGACTAAAGTTATTTACGAATGCAATGATTCTCCTTCATATTATATGCCTCTTGACTTGTCAGACTCAGACCTGTGGAACCACCGTGGACAAAATACAAGTCAAATACAAGCCAAATTCTTAATGGTCTTGCTACTTCAATTTTGACTGAATTTTTAAAGAAGAGTACAGACAGAGCCTTTTCTTTGCAGGCATCATTTGGCTGGAATACTCTAACTAATTTGAGAGACTTAACAACCTACAATACATTTGCAAGAAAGCTGAAAATTTGGAGTATTGGAGACACAACAGTGCCAGGAAGATATATGATTTTTTTTTATCCTGCTCTGTTAATCAGTTTCTTTCTAGTGTATTTGAGTCCACACGTTACATGCAATGTCTAATGTTGGCTGCTGACTATTATACTTGTGTGCCTGCTTTATTCCCTTTTTGTGGGAGTGTGTGTATTTGTTGTAATTTGTTGTTGTAAAAGTCTGACTGTCATACATGCTTCTGTGTGTCTGTTAATGTGTGTTGTCCTCAATAAATAAATAGGTAAAAGTTAAATAAAGTTAAGCTCCATCTTACTCTGTCCACATGTATCTACTGAAATTATGTGCAGTCATGTTGCCTCTAAATTATTTTTGGCTTGTTTTTTTGAATGTGAGAGAACATGAGAGTGTCAACAGGGAGGTGTGGGATGGAGGGATTGCAGCAGATGAGTGGTGGGGAGGAGTGTCACCTCCTGCAGCTTGTCAGACATGGCTACCCGCTGCTCAGGCCTTCTATCTCTCTCCACGCTCCTCTGCTCCATGTGCATCTCTC
The DNA here is from genome assembly GCF_001640805.2 of Lates calcarifer. NCBI lineage: Eukaryota > Metazoa > Chordata > Actinopteri > Centropomidae > Lates > Lates calcarifer. The sequence continues at coordinate 17,664,808 of NC_066839.1, forward strand.
TCTCCAGCTCCTGCAGACGTCGCTCCACGCGAGATGACACCTGCAGACAGTCAGACGGGAGGACGCCTCAGGTCACGCAAACATCACCAGTGCAGGAATGTCAGCAGGATATGATAAATGAGACAACAGGAAATTAAAAGGGTGGGAGACAAAAATATCTTTTAGAACTGACTGCAAGTATTACATTTGTGATGCAAGAATTCCCCATCTAATCAGGAAGCATCACATCCACCTATATAAGACAGTTAATACCTTTATCTTGTCACGTCCGCAGACATGCAGACAAGACAAGATAAAAAATATTAAACATGTTGGCTGTTATTTGGAGCAGCATATTTGTGACAGTAGCGATGGTGCAGTGAGGAACCATGTGCCTGAAAATTATACTTAAAACATTTGCTAAAGTTAGAATTTTATGAAGTTACAGTTCAAAAAGAGGAAGCTATCTGACAATAGCTGTTTTCTATTCAGAAAACAAAAACATTTGCATTTTCCATGCTTTGTGCAGCAGCTTTCATCCAAGAATAATTGTGATGTGATGTCCTTAAACTCAGAAAGCGTCCACTTTTCCACTCACATTCACAGGGCTAGAAAGCGTACTTGAAATACTGGTAGTGAAATACACAGCCACAACTCACTGAGTCTTGTCTCTGAGAAGTTGTCATGTGATCTGTGAGGCTCTCCATCGCACGCCTCGTGTCAATATCAGACCTATAAAAAACAAAGCCAGCAGACTGAAGATATTTGCACAGCAAAGTTCTCAACAGTTTTGAAAAATCCTATTCCAGGACATCATTGATCAAAATGTGAATGCATAATGTGACGCCACTAAGAATAATTATGCACCCTCAGATGTTGAAATATGGCCGTGGATCAATTTAATTTGGTCGGCAGCACTAGAAAGGAGGGATTTTTTAATAACTTCAAAATGTCAAATTTTAATGCATGTTGAGAGAAAGGTCTGACACCTTATCACTTTCCCATCAAAGAGATTTCAAAGACTTATAATGAAAGCATTTATTTAAGACCTATTTAAGACCTTTAAGAGTTGGGCGGATGTGAGAAGAAGCTCTGCAAGAGTCCACTCGCACTTTGTATGTTGTACTAAATCAGTGTGTCCTAAATTACTAGAGCCTAATCCAAACACTAAAACTGGTGTTGAAGCAAAAAAAAATTACTCCTAAATTCAATTTAACAGCTTGCAGACTTAGGAAAAGATCATTTACTGTTTCACTATAAGAGATGAGGAGCCTTTAAACACTGATTTATTCTGTGCAAAATAAATAAAAGAGGGCCTGCTTTAAAAAGATTTCATTTGGAAGGCAACTGAACAAAAATATCTGACACATTTTACTGTGCATGTCCATTCTCACCACTTTAGATTTCTGTGTTGAGGCTTTTCGAATCTGGCAGTGACAAATTGGCAAAAATATTGGTGCATTTCTTTCTGTGCCTAATGAGACCATTTATGTGAAAGAACTATGAAAATCATTATTTGGAGGAGTTAGTCAGCTCTAAAAACAACTTCTCTGGTAAGATAAGCTGGTGTCAAACCACTGCTGTGTGGACACAAAAAACTTGGTTTATTATTTTTAATGTTCAGATCTCTCTCAGATACCTATTCCTCCTGAGGATTTCTCTATCCAGGTCATCAGACAGTCTCTGCTGGTCACAATGCAGATCTCTCAAGGACTGGTGTAAAGAATGAATCTATGAGAGACAGGACCAAATACATACAGAGAAGAAAACTTGAGACACAAGCAAAGCAAAGCAGAGCTAGCCATGAGAGATGCACATTTATAGCAACCATTATAAATAGTAGTATACATCGAAACTACATCTGAACTCCTGAATGCACTATTGACAACTGAGAGGGAAAATATCAACATGAACAATATCTGATTTGAATCAAGCCCCTTTTTACTCATCAACATTAGCATGACAAATTCTATTTATATGTTGCTGACTCACTGTGCCCTCTTGTGGCAAATTTCTGAAACTACACAAAGTAACAAGAAACACTGATTTGTAGTTGGTATCAGCATTCCTTACATCCTCTCCTGTCAGGCTTGAATCCTTGAAGCGAACACCGGCAGACTGAGACCTCCTCCTCCTTGCTGCAGTGCCTGTGTAGTCCTTCAGTGGGGAGGTAGGGTAGAAACGCTGGCCTTCTGAAATCACAGATGTAAAGATGTTATAAAGTGTCTGCTTTTGGAAACAATAATATAAAGCAAGAGCTTTATATTATCATGTGCAGTGGGCAGATTATTCTACTGTATTTACTTAATAAATTAAAGTTGGAAACACAAACATGAATAATTGAAGTGGTCTTTAGATTTTGTTTTCACCTCTGTATTGTATTTCTGTGTTATCTGTCAGTATGTTTCATCTTTTTGAGAATTATCCAAAACTAACCTCAGTCAGAATACATCTGTAAGCAAAAGCCTTTCTGTCTCTCCATACCTGAACCTGAGCAAGCCTCCAAGTCACTAGTATGCAGGGTAGAGGCCGAACCTGAAGCACTCCGAGTCCCATTGGATCTGCCTAGCCGCTGTGTCTGCAGCTGACTGATTGACTCCTCCAAGTTTTCCCTGAGCTGGAGCAGAAAAAAAAACAAGCACACAAGACTGACTAACCAAGGAAAATAACAGACCATTAAAACAGAAAATAATACAGCTCCTAAATAAAAGAATCACACCCCTGAAGATGAGAACTGGAGAGAAGAGAAGTAAATGAGGAGGAGTCAAAGGAATTAAAAAGTGACCCAAAATGAATACTGAACACTGAATACTGAGTACTGAATAAACAATGCAATAATCGACTGTATTTGATAGCTTCAACAGTATGCTAGGCATTCAGATTGGTATGTTATTGTCCTTGAAGTGTCATGATTATGAAGATGTGAATTTACTCAACTAGCAAACCCCTCTTCCACATCCGCTGGAGACAAAGTGACATTTTGTCTAACATTCCCTTAAGATTGACTAATTTTATTCAAAATAGTTCCATACAAGTATTCATATAAATGCTTTAGTGCTTTAACAACATGCATTTGAAGCAAATCTGACATAAAAACATGGCCATATGTGAAAAAACAATGTTAAACCATCTGTATTTTTAGGATGTAAATACATAGATAACAGAACAGGTGTCTCACCAGTGCCATAGCTTCAGCCTGATCATCCGTATGCTCCCTGTAATGGCCCAACATCCGGTCTACTTTGGTCAAGTTTCTGCTGGTGTCCTACCAAAGAAAATAAGCCATTAGTAAACAAATATTGCAATAAATTTAGTAACCAATACAAACTATAAATAAACATAAAATAAACACAAAATGTGCTATAAATGTATATGAGAGCTGATGTGCTGCAACTGACAGTATTAGCACAGCCAGAATACTTGACTTGGTGACATGGTAAGGCTACAAAACATAGATACATGTTCAGTATTTGTACCAGGATGAAATCTGCAGATGCATCTGTCTCATGAGGCTCAGCATAGTACCTGTAAAGTGTTAGCCAGTGTGCTGATCTTCTCGGAGATATCTGCTGCTCGTTCATCACCTCCACTTCCACTGGCTCTGCCCCTGTCCCGACCATCTCTGCGGTGGGCTTCACGCCCCCGAGGCCTGTGTTCCCGTGCCCTGTCGTATGAATCCGACTCGCTGGATGTGTCCATAGTTTAGGACAAGTCTGCGGAAGTGGCGACGAAAAACGGCTGACTAGGGCAAATATGACGATTAGTCATATAGCTTCGTCGGCGCTAAAACGCTAACTGTGAATTGTAACGTTAATCAGATTATCGAACAAAGTGGGATGGTTATGAATTTTCCTTACAATAGATATTTTTGTTAGAGCAAACAGCCATGGAAGCTTTGTCATCGTTACCTTAACAACCAGTGGAGACCAAAAACTATCTGACCAGCAAAACACTACAATTCACACTTCCCCCATCCCAATCAATCACAGTCCTGGGCATTGTTGTGAGTGATGTTCCTCCTGGCTAGCAACAAGTGGCAACTACTGTGAACGTTAGCTAGCTAACCCAACGTTAGCCAACTAATTTACCTCTGAAACAATACCGTAAAACTGCAAAACACTGCATATGTTCAGCGAGAACAGAGGCAATACACGCAGCTGTCATAAAAATATCGCAAAAGAGAGATCGGTTTTGCGCTTTGTGTAGTAATATCTGACAGAAGAACAACCCTCAGCTTCTCCCTGCTATGGCAACTTGAACTAGCCGCGTCTGTGCAGGAAAATAACAGACCACCGCGGCTCCAAAGGATGCCGGGAACTGTAGGATCTTCGCAATGGAGCAGTGTGGGAATTTATTATTTGTGAACTACATTGTCCAAAGTTATACGTTTGCGCCGGTCCTGCCGCTCTTCAGTTGAAAAGAAAAGAAAAGAAAATTCGCTTAAGACAAGAAAGGTCAATATTCTCTACATTCGCATGACAAATTAAAAAGAAATGGAAGGAAAAAAGAAAGGGCAAGAAAAGTCATCTAATTATTTAAGTTTAATGGAATGTTTAGTTCATGTCAATAGACTGCGTATATTTTACTGGCCAGAATAATGGAATAGAAAAGTTATTTAGAAAAAAGAAAATAAAACACCATTGGGCATGTGACTTTACATATTGAAATACAAATATTGAGTATTATTGAGTAGGACAATATATGACAACGACTGAGTAGGCTATATTTTACTGACTAGAATAATGGAGTAAAATAAAATACATGGCTCAAGAATTTAAAAAGAATTGACTAATAGGCTATATAACAGACGTTTAGCCTATGTCAACCACAAAAGATATATTTAACTCAGAAGAGCAGAATATAACAGCTAAAAACACTGCTCAATTGAGGGGGGGGGAGGAAAAAATACTATTCACAAGTCTAACACAAGAGTGCCTCAGAAGTCCACCCTCCCCTCAAGTTGAAGACCACCTCCAAACCCACCACCGAGCAGCAGCTGTCCGTCCTACAGCATCTCCACCTTCACAACCTCACAGAAACTCCTGGGGCCCTGTAAAGAAAACTGAACATCACACTCCAGTGCAGCTCCACAGTCTCTACCAAAGGATTATAGCCTATACACCAAAACCAAACACCACAGTCTATTCCAGGCAACTTTTGCTTAGACTGATACACATATTTGTTATTGTGGACATCAAGAGGACTATCAGGTGGAGACACGGGAGTCAGTCTGGGGATATTTTTTGAGCCGACAGTGACAGCGAACGGCTCTCCAGCATGCAGGTGATCGCATGCGCCTTGTTTACGCTCGTCACTCTTCCCATCAGCACCGTGTCGGAGGCAGACTCCTGCCCTGCTGTCTGCGAGTGCTCTGAGTGGAGGACTCACACAATCTCCTGCTTTGACATTGATATTCTCCCCAGGTTTCCAGCAAGCACGGAAACACTGTAAGTAGGCATAAAAATACGCATCTGTTAAAGTGATTCCACTGTTTTTTTTAATGCATTTTAGAATGTAAAGTGCTCTTAACCCCGAGGAAAAATCATTAAAATATCATGAATACTCCTTCAAGGTGTTCCCACAGGGACTTTGAGGCTGTCTGTGATGTTAAGCAGTTATTCCATTTTAAGGTATTATTTTTGTCTATTATAAGACTGCTAACAAGCTATGTTCCAAAGTTGTCAGTGTGACTTTTGTTTTTTATTTGGTGTGAAATCTCTTTGGTGTTAAAATAAATACCGAAGTTATTACATTTATTTTAATGAAGATTCACTTACAAGTAGTTTAATATTGGAATAATGTGACTGCAATAAATAATTCATTCAAGCATGTTATTAAAAAGTTGAATCATTTTAATAATTTAACTTTTATAACCTGAAATCATTTCACCTACAGCCTACAACATAACTTAAATATCTTGAATATATAGTTGAGTCCCTTCATATTTGTTGTTGTTTGCCTTAAATTGTCCACAGCTGTATCCTGATTATTGTTTAATCATCTATAATTTACACTACAGCAGCATCCCCCAGCGCTTCAAGCATCTACTATCAGCATGATTCGTCCCCTGAGTCCTTTTGTTGTTATGAATTTACTGAGGAGACAGAGAAAAGAGAGAGAGAGAAGAAAGCCAGAAATGAGATGTCCAGTTCACTAGGTTTGTGCTGCAGGGTATTGAATCATTTCAGGGTCCTGTGTGCAAAGTGCCCACACTGCAGACATGTACCGCAGACAGGAGGCAGTTTGGAAAACAGGGATGCTCTTCAATACTACAAGTAGTGCTCACCATACCTTACTACACCTTTGTTTAATAAAGAAAATATGTAAAAAGCAACAATCCTATTCTATTTTGATCTGTGTAAACAGACATACCATCCTGTTTCTCTGCTTGTAACTGAACAATTAACAGCGAAACTGCTATTGATTCACACTGTTCAGATGATGGTCTCATCTTAATCACCAGCTATACTGGATATAGTGAAGAATCACAATACACTCGCTTCTCCTCCTTTTCCACAAACAGTAAGCAGCAATAAAACAATATAATCATATTACTGCCAACTGGGGCTGCAAATAATGATTATTTTCATTATCAATTTTCTGTTAATTACTTTTTCAAATAATTGTTTGGTCTATGAAATGTAAGAAAATGGTGAAATATGTCCATCACAAAAACATCAAAGAGCCTAAGAAGACATCTTCAGATTGCTTTGCTTTGTCCGATGAACAGCCCAAAATCGCAAAATGTTAAGTTTAAGGTAGTACATAAAGGAGATAGAAGCAGAGAAGCAACATTGTACCTGAGGCTTTAAAGCTTCTTTCACTCATGTACTAAATACACAATGCATCCACTAAAAGGAGTCAAAAACTTTGTCAATACCACAGGAGTGGAGCAGAGGCTATTTTGTATAGCAGTGGACAATTAAAACCGCATTTGATTCCTGTGAAGAAAAAAAAAACTGACCCAACCAACAGCTGATCCGTGTTCCATCTATTGTCTTGTTATCTGAGACCCCAAGGAATCTATCGAGAATCCTGGGAGCCGACATGATGTAATATGTCAGGGTCACCTCTGAAAAATGTGTGCAGGGCTTTTTTACACTTCCTAAATTGCTTAAGTACAGGGTGAAAATTATGCAATAGAAAGCGACCAGTTTGCCACGGCCTTGAGTGATGGAAACACATGCCCTTCAGAGGGACTCCATGGCAGATGTGGAAACATAGAGCTGGAACAGTGAGAAAGGGTATTTCCATTTAAATCAGCATTCTTGAGGGATAAATCAGACAGGACTGTTACATTGTACAAAGTGCACTTGTGTTGAAGTAACCAAGTTGGTACATTTCCGAATATTCTGAATGCTGTTTATACAATAAATAGAAGTTTGGTAGTTTTATCACGGATGAAAAGCCTAACATATCACATTATATGTGTATTATTAAAGGAGATTTCAGACCTAGCTCTCACAGGCCCAGGCAGATTGTTGCACACGTACACCTACCTACATACCTGCAACATATCAGCACAATAATATTTTCTTTGTATGTTTTAGCACTTGTTACTCTTAAACAAAATTCATCTAAAGCACTGATGTAGGGCTCATTAATCAAGCTAAGGAGAAGGTCCTGCACTGTGTTGTGATAATCTTCATTCCTCTCTTACAGTTTATTGGAACATCCCTCCATCATCCTTCAATCCCAAACACCACTTTGCATCGCCTCCAACAGCACCCATCACATGAAATTATCTCCCGATCACTGCTCCAATTCACATGCCCCGTGCCTTGATGTCCCCTACAATTTCCTCACATTCCTGCCCAAAGTTTACCCAGTGCCCTCCAGGAAAACAGAAAGACATGAAAGCATGCCACCAAGCGCTGCCCTGTCACCAGCCTGATAAAAATATCTGCCAAATAAGCCCAAAATAGACTGTGGGTTGAGGGGGATGTTCTAGCAGATGAGGCGTGAGGAAGTTTGATTTTGTTGTACACACACTGAAGAATGAATGACCCCGTTGCCCTGGTCAGGCCAGTACGGGGTCCAGTACCACTGATTCTGGCCAAGTCTGGCTGCCAGTTTTACTGGCCTTTTGTCTTGAGGCTTGGTATATCTGCCAAGGAGCTTTATTTTGGTCTGTCAGTTTGTCTGTCAGCAAGTTCCATGAATGAACTGCACCAGTGAGAAATTACATTATGTTTTTATAGTGGTCAAGACTTGGTATTTTAGATAGCCTACTTACTGAAGAGATAGATAGATACTTTTGGCAGGGTCTAAATGCAACTAAAACTTAGGAGCTTTCTTTGAGTCAAAGAGCAACTTCAACGTTTTGAGAAATAGTATCTCCTTTCTGAGTTACATGATAAGTTGAAAAATGTTGAATTCTTTTTGCTATACTTGTTATCTGCTTTTGTATGGAGAAAACAAATGAGATATTATGTGTCAATTAGTGACCTTTAGAGGTGCTGATAGGCAAAATTTGTTATCAGGCTAGTTGTTTACTGTTTACGGTCATGCTAAGCTAAACTTAGTGGAACTGGCTACTGGCTTTGGCATGAATTATACTTAGTGTACAGATATAAAAGTGGTATCAGTTTTTACCTCTAACACTCTCAAATTGCCTTCAGAACCCTTCTTTATCAATACAGTGATTTTAAAAATGACCCAAAAATGTTTAAACTTTCTGCACTAATTCTGTTATTAACAAAAGGATTTTGGTCAAAAATTCTTTTGTGGAGGAAAAAGTGTAAACATTCTCTTCACAAAACAAAATGTGAATGCAAAGCAGACGTCTGTGCGTGTCTGTGTATGAGTGTGCATATGTGGATACTTAGTGTCTGGAGTCCTTTGTGTGTGTGTACTTGTGGAGGTTACTGCATGTGCCACTGGGAGTCAGAGAGGTGGAAAGGAAAGCACAGACATGCTTAAAAGCCTGCGTAGCGTGACTCCCGGCTGCGTCTGGACGATGCATTCAAATACAATATTTACTTTTTACAGCACATTTCTCAAACACCCAGAGAGTTCCATTTGAGAATAATTAAGAGGGAAAAAAGACTTCAAGGGAAAGGAGGGAAAAAACACAGCGGTTCCACTCTTTCAAAAACTCTGAGTTTTTGGATAGGAGTTTAAACGTGATAACTCGTGATGTTCGTTGTTCCTCGACCTCTCATCTAATAAAACTGACCGAGGAGTGAAATTCTAGTGCTGTTTCCTGAATAGTAACAGATGAGCACTGGGATTAATTGTAAAATAAGAAGTGGGACATTGAACATGATGAGCTGTAGCTGAGATTACTGGAAATACTGACAGTCTCCCAGCCATTAATTTGTACCGATGGATAGTGTAATGGAAATTGTTACTATTACTTTCACATTCTACAATAATTGCCTCCTGTGTTTATGAGAAAACAAACATGTAATCTTTTATAAAAACTTTAGATAGAAATGATTGAAAGAATCAGTCATTGTGCACTACCTGTCCTACCTATTTTTCTTGTTTCTCTTGCCTCACAGTGTGCGTTCAAGTATTCTGAGTGAGAAGATGTTGAGGATTTTTATAGCGACAGCATTTCTACATGAGAGGGCCTTATGCTGAAATCACACTGGAGAAAGTACAGGTTGAATATGTAACTTACCCTCTCTACCAGTCACCACAGACCATTACACATCAAACTGAGACAGAGCCCATAGTAAACACAGCTATGTTGTCAATCCAATGTTGACACTATTATAAATTATGTGGCTTCTTCCCACTTCAAACTCAATTCCCAACCTGTTTGTTTTCTCAGGTTTCAATCCAAAATGACAAATTGAGGGAGTAATTTTCTCCTTAAGCCTGTGAGATGGGCTCATTGGTCTTCTTTTTGCACTCCTGAGGGAAAATGCATGCTGGTTATTTGGGTTTGAGCACGGCGGCGAAACATTGTGGTTGTGACGGGGGTGTTTGGTGTCAGGGTCTGCTCTGTGTCCCTGCTGTTTGTTTGAGTTTGTCAAAGTGTGTGCAGGGTGCCGTGCTCCAGTGTCTACTGAGTGACTCACCCCCCTCCACACACACACACACACGTGAGTGTGATTTAGACTCCTGGGCCAGATCTGCAACCTCTGAATTAGTCTATTGTTCCCCTGATGAAGCAAAGGTGCATGAAGATGGTGGCTTTGGCTGAGTCACTTTTTATACCTGTTTCCAAATGGACACATAGACTGTTGTTAGTTGAGACAGGATGCGGTGGAGCAAGTTCTGAATGTGCATCCTACTACAGAGTAAGCCTGGAACACAACATGACATCAACACATGTGGATACCATCTTAATCTCTTTCTTCTATTACTATGTTGTGATTCCTAAAACAACCACAACAAAAGCTGCAGCAACATCACAGGAAAGAGTCATCACATCCTCACTAGTGAGGTAGAGGTAAAAGTGTCCACATTGTACTCTAAAAGAAGAAGTTTGATATTTTTGGGGATACTCTTATTTACTTTTCTTATCAAACATTAGATGAGATCAATACTACTCTCATGTCTATACAGTATGATAAATATGAAACTATAAACTATGAAACAGCTAGCTTGCACTGTCCAATGGTATGAAATTCCACCTAACAGCACGCCTATAGCTCACAAATTAATGTTATATCTTGTTTGGAAAATCTGTACTTATTTTCCCAGTTTATTTATTTATGGAAATTAAATTCTTTTAATTTTTCATTTTTAAGCACCTCTTCCTTTTATGCAAAAATTTTCAACGAGCTAAAAGGTTTGACATGTGGGTGAAATATAGATCAGATTCTAAATATCTTCTGTCTCATAACTTAATCCTTGGCTTCGCAATGAAACTGAAACATTGGGTACTAATTTATCCAGAACAATGTGGAGGTGTGTATCGCATACTTAGGTCTTAACCTTACTTTCTGAAACACTGTCCTAAACAGACCCAGACATTGTTTGATTTGGCTGCCAGATCAGGTCCATTCAGTTCCAAGTCTTTTGTTTTTTTTTCCCCCCATGTTCCTAGAATAGGGGGGTCTGTTTTACCATTTACTTCAAAGAACCCTTTCATCTAATACTGAAATTCATCAGTGTTGGGCGTTTATCTGTGATTCTTCTTTTCTCTTCCCTGTACACTTTGTCTCCTTCTCTCTTCCCCTTTAGATCTCATTTTCTCTGGAATTACTGGACAAAACATACAGGCAAAAAATCTGTCGGTCTGTCTGAAATTTACTTAACTGAAATTTAATTGATAATTGAATCACAAAGATTGAGTTACAAAGGAAATCCTTAGTATTCTCACAATGCTGTTTTGAAGGTCACTGTACTCTTGTTTGGCATTTTGGGAAGTATGTTTTTTTTTCTTTGTAACAAATCCATTACAACAATATCTAACCCATAATATCTCAGTTGTTTAGTTTGAAAAAAGAGGTGAACAATTCAACTGGCTAAGTCTTCCCCTGTCTCCAGTCTTTATTCTAAGCTAAGCTAATTGTCTGCTGTTTCTAACAGCTATACAGATGTGATGGTACTGATATTCTCATCCAACATTTGTCTCAACTCTCAGCAACAAGTACTTTTCCCAAAATGTCAAACTGCTCCTTCAAAAATGTCAAGAACACCTTGCTAATGATATAAAGTCTAGTCCAACAAACAGAAGGTATGAAGAGTAAAATGTGTTTGTGACGACTAATAAAACGACCATATTTATTTTTCAACCAGATGGCTTTTCGAGACTCATCTGTCATCCGTGCCAGCAGACGTCTTTGCCAACATGGTCAATATCTCGAGGATGTGAGTGCCGATTTATCTAGGAGAATTATTCTATTCAACGCTTGTACACTTATAAACACAAACCCTTCAAAGCTGCTCTCATCCACCTGTTGTCTTTCAACTCCCTTCCCTAAAAAGTGGGAATCTATCCCAGTTCCAAGCTGCCCACCCCTTTCCTTTTTGTCTCCCACCCAAGCAGATGATATGCTCTCTGTTTAGTATCACCGCTGGCTCCTAATCACAGCTGGAAGCACTAATGCGTTCCTTCATCAGAAATGTTGGTCCTTCAACCGCAGCAGGGCTTGGACATTGACTAGGTATTCCAGCAGAGCTTTTCGGGATGTGTGGTGATTTTAGCCTCCCTGTAGAGGTGGAGTCTCTGTGTAGAGGTAAAATATACACTTGAGCCTTGATCCTCGGCCGCTGAGTCCAACGTCTGCGTCCAAGTCATGCATGAAGGAAGACGGAGGTGGATGAGACGATTTGTGTAAGCCTCAAAAAGCCACAAGTGCTCGCAGCCAGTGTTTCCTCTGACTCTTTGTTCTCTATCCAGATAAAATGACAGACTACATGATAGAAAACCAATAATATGTCAGCTGATTCTCGAATACAAGCTCTTTTTTAGTTTGTGAATATTAAGATGTGTTTTATTAAGTGCCTAGTAATAACTAGAAGAAGACAGAATGTGTTTTCTTTCTAGTAAGTAAGTCGTTTTTAAGGTTGATCCAGTGCTAAGTTCATGGTTTATTTTAAGAGCATACTTGCTACCAAGTAATAACAAATCAGAGCAGAGTGACTGATGACTAGGTAATGTATATGTGAGGTGCATACCTTTAAAATTGCCCGTGACTTTAGGGGCTTTGGAGACAAGGTGGGATGATAAATTCAGGAAAGAGTTGCAGTTTTTAGGATCATTTTTGGAGCCACACACTTAAAGTCATTTACAAAAATAGGTCTTATATTTCTCTTTTCACGCTTGCACACTACCTTCATTCCAAAAAATCAGACAGATGGTTAAGAAAACTCATTATTTTTATATTACCAAGACGATTTGTACTTTAGATTTGGTGTAAGCTTTGTTCATTTCTTTTAGATATATATCAGTGGACATGAAGCTACAGCGGCTGGAGAGGCACTCGTTCTACAGCCTGAGGAAAATCACCCACATGTGAGTAACTAAAGGAAAAGGGCACACTCTTTATTGATCTCTATTGATTAAGCTGTTCCATTTGCTCTCTGGAGAGAAAAATGCTTAATTTTGAACCTCGCCGGCAGCAAATGGAAGTGCGGAAGAAACACATTAGGAGCTTATTTCTCCCCTGCACATAACTTACTGCTCCTCATCAGAGTAGTACAGAGCAGTTTTGCCAGTTAATGAGGCTGAAAAAATAACCCTGTTGTGGGATTACTAAATGCAGATTAGATAAGAAACTATTCAATTCAACTAAGTAACTCGTTATCTGGATGCATTTGGTGCATTATTACTGAGTCCAATCTAAAAAGCATGTTAGAAAGAGAGAGAGGCTAAACAGCAGCCAGTGTTTGGCTTCTCTCCTCATCCGTTTCATGCTCCAGCTCTTGTTGAAGCAGCTCTGGGGAAAAAGTCTAGCAAGGTGCACTCTATTCTCAATTATGGGATAGAGATTTATGGCTGAGTCTCTGGGTGGACCACACACTTTCCAGCAGAACGCCTCCTAGCACTTCATATATTACTGCACGACTTCCTGCCTATGTGAATGATTTGTTCCAAGTTACAGCATCTTGTAACACAGCAGTTTGTGTGTACGCAATTTGTTTCCACTCTTCAATTACTGTATAAAATGTGAGCATGTATCACCGTTTGAGACAGTAACTATGATTAACAGCTTCAGACATTCATTTGACACGACTTGATGAATATGTGCATATCATTTGGAAGTCATTTTTATCTTAATTATCCTTCCTTTTAGACTTTTAGTCATTTCTTATTGGCCTCTTAATACCAGATATCAAAATACAGACAGAAACGATAATTCAAACCGCTAGCTGAGGGTTGTATTGGTGTTCTCGGGGTGTATTTTGGATCTCTGGGGCCTATTTCCCACTGATTGGTGTGGTGCAGTGCCATACATCAGATAATGGCATCTCTCTCAGGTTTCCTTCAGGGTCAGACACAAATTAATGCTCTGCTTCCTGTTGGCTGCTTGAGGCCGACAGCAGCTGTGGATCAAGGAGAGCAGTCAGAGCTGAAAATTCAGCAGGGGCTGAATGAAGTTTGCTATCATGCCACCATCGATGAAACCACCAATTTGAAGGATTCTTAGGTTTATACACAAGTAAAAATGCACATATTTTAATGTACTGTAGTGTAAACAAATCTTGCTGTGTGCTCTATTGGCAAGTGATGCATTGCATATTCTACTGGCAAAAAAGGAAAGTGTATGTTTTATCTTTACAGGAGCAGCAGCAGTGGCAGCTTGTTAAAATTGTGTTCATGAAATAAATTGGGTATTAATTGCACTTATGAAATATGTTCATAACATTGTGACAAACCCTACAAACAAAGTGCTATGGTGCTTCTTAGCATCTTTTAGCTCGCTCACTGTTTTGTTTTTTTTAACTTTACTTTTGTGGTTCAGTCTCTTATCAAACTAATTTCCAGCTACTTAAATCAGCCCTCATGGACATACTGTATACCATATGCCCAGCACCAAACAGCAGACAGACAAAGTTACTGACTAGCTGGTGAACGTAGAAGGTGTTTTTCTCAGGGGCTGGTGGAGACCAAGCCAGAGCTTAAAGGGGAGTAGCTTACATTGGTAGCCAGAAGCACGATCATCAGCCTTATGTACAAACAGCTTCCTCTACATTCTGTCATCATCACATAGGCCTTTTTACTATATGATGATGATACTGTTTACCCTGGCTACACAAACTTGAATCCTCTTTTCAGTAAGGCTGGAATCATGAGTGCAAACCTTTTCGTGCTGTTTAGTTAATAGGAGCAGCCAAAGTTACCACGGCTTAACAAAGAAAAGAAGACCGCACACAGAAACACTAATTTTATCCACAGAAAATCCAAGTGAAAGGAAATCAAATTCCCAATGATACCGTTTGATTGGCCTTTGGATTTAAGCCCTGGTTTTTACACAGCAGCACCAGGAAGATGAGCCTCTCTTGCTCAGGAACTTCCATTGACCTGACCACGTCTGTCTGCTGGGTTCAGTGTGGTTTGCCAGGTGTGTGAAGAAGGGCCAGAACACACGTTGGAGAGCACCAGATGGCCCCAGACAGCAGAGAGAGGTGTTCAGTCCAACACAGGGCGGACCAGAGTAAACACTCTAATGAAACACTAATTGGACTCCACTTCCGGCCCTGGCTGTCTGCACTGAGTTTCCCTTCTCTTGCACACTGGCATGCACCTTGCTATGTTCTGTCAGCAAGTTTAAGACTGCACAGTGTGTGTCTCCAAATGTGTGTGCAAATAATTTTGTAGTGGCTACAACATGTTACATATATTATGTCCTTTGCTAATGCTCTGAATTAGTTTGTATTTATGTGCAAAAACAATTGACTACATTTCTGTCTTGCCTGCTCTTCTAGAGAGATACGTAATGCAAAAAGTCTGTCCTACATCGACCCAGAGGCCTTTAAGAATCTCCCAAACCTCAAATACCTGTGAGTATTTTTCATTGCATTGCCTTTTTTTCTAAGCCATACCATTTTTTATGTAACATATTGACTACATTATGGCAACCCAAAAAGTTGAGGGTTGTATATATGAAATGCTTAAGTCTGGCAATAATTTAGACATTGCGATCTATTCATAGAGTTGTGTGTGTCAGTGTGGGCAAGACTGAGTCATGCCCCATTTGGATTTAATGTAGTGGTTCAAGCTTTCTTCAGAAGAAGTCACTGCACAGTCTAAACGTAGATGAAATCAAACATATTTGGCAGAGGAATGAAAGATGCCAGTCTCATGTGAATTCTTGACTCTAGTAGACAATATAAGCTGCTGTTTCCTTCCAGAAGGCCAATGTTCAGTAGTTTAGAATGATGTCACCATCACTTCATCTCTTTTTCAAAAGCCCTATCCTATAACAGAATCTGACAGTTACACTTAAAGTTACCCATTAAATGAATTGAGGATGTTATTCTTAAATGATGCATTCTACTGTTAACAGTAATGTTTAAGGATGGAAGCTCACATCAGATCTTGGGATTATTTTTGCATTACACCGTTGTCTGATACAGAGGTTTAACATTGTTGCAATAATGTGTTTAGCACCTTTGTAAGACCCCGTGTAATCTCTGTTGTTTCCCCTGTGTATCTTTATTGTTTCTGTCTCTGTGCTATTCAGGGGGATTTTCAATACTGGCCTTACTTTCTTCCCTGACTTGAGCAACATCCACTCTAACGATATGAACTTCATATTGTAAGTTACAGCAATCTTACAGTTTGTAAGATCAAGCACACTAATCAATATTTTTGATAGCTAAAACTGCTACTTTAAGTATTTTGACAATAGCTGTCATTTGTATAATACAACCAAACAAGACTGTTTTAGGAAAATAATCAGCCTTTAAGGTGCTATGCGTAAGTTTTTGCTATTGCACATAGCCAATATTAGCATAAAAAGCTCTGTGTCTCCAGTGGTGGAAGTCAACGCCAATGTTAACTCTATTTTGCCTCTGTTCTTCCACTGAAGTTAGCATGCTAATAATCTAGCCCCAGCCTGTCACATCTCATAATAACTCTTTGCGTTAGTGAGTCACTGTAGCATTCAATATGCCCTCTTGTAAACATAACAGTTAAGCTGTTATGCTAACATTGGCTAGCAAAGACTTTAATAGAGCACCCTTAACAGACCTTTCCTGCAACTATACCTTACACTTTTTAAGGAATAGGAGGATGGATGAACTGTTCCACTGCAAAGGGAGTGTTTAAATTTTCATGATTCTGACAATGTAATAAAGTAGAAGGAATAAATGGGAAATGAAAAAAATGACCTCTTACATGTTTATGTTTCTTTGTATTACATGTAAGAAGGATTGACAAGTAGGAACATTTTTGTTTGGAACACATCACAGCAGGGATTATGGGAAATGTGGTCTCAGTTTTGAGAAGTGAAACCACTAAAAAGACCACTTCCTCTATAAATTTGATTTTGTGTTATTTTGTGTAGAGAATGCTACATTAGCAGTTTGTGCTCTGTGTTTGTATGTGTGTATAACTTGTCTGCTTTTCCGTGTCCCTGTGAAATGAGCTACATCCATAGTCACATCTCTGTTGTCACCCTCTCAGACAGCTGCTCTATCTAATTTAATTTTCCTACCCTGCCATAATACTTGAGAATATATTCATCAACACTACATTTCTCCATATGCCATTTTCCAGTGAAAGGTATTTATTTACAACACCACTTCATTTCCTCTCTATTCGATGCCTTCGTTTTGCAGGGAAATTGTTGATCATCCCTACATCACTGAGATCCCAGCCAACTCCTTCCGTGGCATCACCAGCGATGTGCTGACAGTGTAAGATATCACATGTAACACACTAACTGTAGCCTACATAAATGTACAAAATAAGAAACTGCTCACACCTGATGTATACAAAATACATAAAGTAAATGCAAACCATAGACTGTATTTGCAGTAAAGTGAGTGCTATAACAGTGGCATTGTCCTCTATCCTTAAATCCAACTCAAACCCTAAAATAGCCACAAGAAGAAGGCCAAAATGACCTCACTGTGAAAACATGCCCTCACACTGAACTAACTTGAATCTCACTAAGATAGCAAAAACAAGTACACAGATACTCAGACAGAACAGGCAATCACATATATGTGGTTAGGTTTGGGAGTGAAGGAAGAGGGATTGCAGTTTTAATACAGAGAACAGCATGTCACAGAAAATGTCGGGCTAAAAACCGCAAAATTGCACAGAGAGATAAAACCTCACAATAAAATGTAAAATAAGAAGGTTCCACTTATCTGTCACTGCTGCATAGAAATGGGTGAAACATCAACACATGGGAAATATGTTCATTCAGTGGATTGGTTTTTAAATGTAAGAGGAAAATTCTAACCTGTGCTATTTTCTTAACTCATTCATTTGTTCCAGGATGCTGTATGGAAACGGCTTCAGAGAAATCCAACATCATGCCTTCAATGGAACCAAGCTAGATCAAGTGTAGGTTAATGGTATTTCTGTTGTGTGAAACTTTATTTTCGTAGTTTGACGTATTGGGAAATGCTGCTTTCTTGCAGAGATTTAGATGATAACATTGATACCACTCTCATGTCTGTATGATAAATATGAAGCTACAGCCGGCAGTCAGTTAGGAAGTCTAGTTTACAGAGTCAAAACATTAGAAACAGCTAGCCTGGCTCTGTCCAAATGTAACTAAATCCATCAACCAGCACCTTTAAAGCTCGCTAACATGCAATAGCATGTGTGTTTAATCTACAGAAAAAGTGTGGTGTAATAAACAGCTGCTGGTGGTTTTATAAAGGGTTTTTGAGAGACTATTTCTTTACTGTTCCTACCTGTCTGCAGTCTTGCTAAGCTAGGCTAACTGGCTTCTGTCATCACATAAGAGTGTGTCAGTCTTGTAATTCAGCAGGCTAGCAAATAAGAGCGTTTCCCACAATGTCAAACTATTCTTCTAACAACTTTGTGGCTGTGTGATGGTGTTGTTACTTTTGCATTAAGTATGAGAGTTTTATATTATTCCTCTCATGAGCTCTCCCAGTTCAAACATAATGTTTACAAAAATCTAATTCAAGAGATGCAGTTTCATTTTATCTGGTGTGGAATCTGTTCTTTTAGAAGCTTTACATCTCTCAAAAATCAGGTTGCTCAGTGTTTTGCATGGAATAAACCATCTCTGACATCTGGCATGTTACCCAAAATTACACTACAAACGCAGCAAGATCACAGCTGGGTCTCTATGGGCCTTCTCATATGTACTCAAAAGGGGCTTAAGCCCAGCTCTTGATTAGCAAGCTGGAGTTCTCATGGGAAAATATGTTTCCAAAAGTAGGTATCAGGAAGTCTGCATTAAGAATCCCCCCTCTCCCATACTCTTGGTGACACTGGAGAGTTATGTCAGACTTGTAGAAAACAATTTCACACTTCCACATTCAATAGCCTCACATGGAAAAATTATGAGTCAGTGAGAAGAGAACAGGTAAGAGTTGCTTCCTTTTTCTCTTATGTCTTGTCTTCTTGTCACCCCCTGGTCCAGAATCCTGCATATTCAGGATATGAGGTATTAATGATATTAATTTAAAGCCCCTCTCCTCTTCTATAACACCTACACACAGCCCAGATCCTTCTAAGAGCCTAATTAAGCCATTGGTCTGTGACTAGTGAGTCTTACCACATGGGTGTTTGTGTTGGCGCTTGATCTGCTCTGAGGGGAGAACTGATCCCAGCACAGCCTGACCAAGACAAACACGTCCCTCACAAGTCTATTATCCTTATTAGATTTACGGGATTCAGGGAGATGTGTAGTGAGGGTGCAGTGTGTTTTAAAGAGTATGCCACATCTTATACTATCTAACTAGAATCAACAATGTAAGTGAGACTTTTTCTGTCATGT
Source organism: Lates calcarifer (assembly GCF_001640805.2). NCBI lineage: Eukaryota > Metazoa > Chordata > Actinopteri > Centropomidae > Lates > Lates calcarifer. Next base: position 17,684,127 of record NC_066839.1, read on the forward strand.
TTCACCCCTGAAGTAAGAGAAAATAAATGCAGACATGTGCAGTGATGAGGTTTGGGAAAATATTATGCCATGCCTCGCCTCTGTCAGTCTGATTGAAATGTGAAGGATAACTTTTCTCTTAATAAACGTAAATTTGTGCTTTCCTGTCCCAGCGACCTTCACAGGAATAAGTATTTGACCAAGATGGATGAAAGGGCTTTTGCGGGCACCATCAGCGGCCCCATGCTTCTGTAAGTACCCAATCTACCTGAGTACTTGGATCCTCTCTTATGGACTGTTTTTAATTAAGCACAATCCAAAAAGGTGGGCCATCAGTTAGGGTTAGGGTTAGGGTTAGGGTTGGCTCTGCAGATTATTATTTCAGTGATATATTTAAAATTTACATGCAGCAAAACATATTGGAAGTCTATATATCAATAAATAATAGGCCGAGTTTGGTAATTACATCATTTACACCATGTCAAGCTAGATTTCCTCATTCATCATGTGCAGACTGGATGAGGCATGTCTGAGAAATTGGATAGCATATCATCAAAGTGTAAAAATCATTGCTCCACAGCTGTGTCTTTGACCAGGAAATCTGACACACATCATGTGCAAGTGAGTGTGAGGGAGAAACTTCCGACGTTTGTCTGATACTGTTGTCTTTTTGACGTTCCGTAAGATTTTTTAAGCTGTGTTGTCAATTTTAAAGGCACTCAATGCCAGACCCTTTTACCACGGCTATCTGGTTGCTACTGTGGTTCTGATCTAGCCGTTGAGCGTCTGGTTAGGTAAATGGGGTTCGTGCGCAGGTCTTCTTCTTGTGTTCCATTGAGGAACATGTCCTGAGTGAGGTCACCTCCATGAGGTCATGAGCTAAACATCTGGGAATGACAAAATCAGACCGACACTCACAGGGTCTGTGCAACTTTTTTTTGTACAGCCTTACACAATGTGCCCCATGGGAGGAAAAGAGAGGAGAGGACAGAGAAGTGTGGAGAGCAAATGGGACTAAAAAAGAACAAGTGACCTCTTAGCAAATATGGAATTGTTTCACTTGTGTTTATTTTATTTAATCAAATTAATCTTTAACCTAGAGGTATAATGGGTTAGGAAACTAAAGAAAGCAATAGAGAGCTTGGCCTCTACTTGGCCCCTAGAAGGGGGGAGTGTCCAGTGCTGTACAGCGGAATGTCCTGATAATGGGATCACACAGGATGTTGGTGAGATTGTCAATCCCCTGCATGTCTTTGTCCTGATGAGGTTGAGCTGGCTTTGGCATGACAGCCGAGCGCAAGAAATACCACATGTAATTGCTTAAAGATGAAGAAGGAGTGAGGAGCTCGCTCTAAGAAACAGATGGAGGGTGTTGTTTAATCCATCTGTGAGCTCTCTGGTCTCATCATGTCTAGCCCTTCTGTAGATCCATTGATACTACAGCTGAAAGGTACTGGGTGGTGACTGCGTGCCGTTATTTCTCTGGGTCAGATGAAAGTATCAGTATTATAAACTGGCATGCAGTAAGTGCAGTATAATAGGACAGGGGTATGCAGAAAATTGCATGTTATCAACCGCATCGGGAACATTGCTTAGCCTCAGTGACCTCAGCACTTCATACATTAGTCCATGATTAAGTGACAACTCTCTTTGCAAAAAATTCAGAACCTCACTTTAAATCTTGGCCTAAACAACCTGTTATACAGGGGCAGGTTGTATCTCCAAAGGTGTTCTCGTGATCCTTCTTGTCCTCCGTCTGCCCATCTACCTGTAAAGTACTTTCATGTGATTAAACAAATGTTTAAATCAAATAGTTCCTCAGACTATGGACATAATGTACATTGCAACAAAGACAGCAACAACAACAAGGGTTAAATTGAGGGTGTCTGTATTTGGCTGTAGATACCTGAAGACATTGCACCTCTCATCCAAAAGGATTTTTCAGTTCTGACCCACTGGTGGGGGGACCCAGGTATTTAGCATCTATGGGGTGGTTATCAAAGCCACTGATGCCACTTGGTTTGTTAGTGCTCCTGTCTGTTGTAACAAACAAACCAAGGGATGTCAATGGTTTTGATATCTACCACAGCACCTTCAGGTATCTACAACCAAGTCCAGTAGCCCTCAACCCTTCTTGGCTAACAATGACCTGGATGACCGAGCATTTTCACAGACAACGGAGTAGAGAGGGGGGAGCGTTGTCTAAAATGTTGGGTGTGATGTATCCTCTTCTTCTTCATTCTCTTTCTGTCATAAAGAGACGTGTCCCTGACAGGGATCAGCTCGCTGCCGACCACAGGTATGGATTCTCTCCGGGAGCTGAAGGCGCGCAATGCCTGGGCCCTCAAGAAACTGCCACCTATTAAAACCTTCAAGCACCTCACCATCGCCAACCTCACCTACCCCAGCCACTGCTGTGGCTTCAAAAACCTCAAAAAGAAACGAGGGTGAGCTCGCTTCATTTTGTATTCGTCTAACATACTCATGACAGTCAGAGAAGTGAAGCAGAGGCATCAGAGGAAGTATGTCCAGAGTGTATGAATGCTCTTTTAGTGTGTGTATTTCATGTATTTGGATGGTCTACCACAGTGAGTGGGGCAGCTGCACTTGTATCGGTGTAGATCTTGGCAGGGATTGAATCAATTTGCTGACGTGTTTACCTATTACTTCTTACTGTGCTGCCATAATTAGTGTCACTCATTGCTGTTATTGTAGGAAGAGGGTTGAGCCAGACTAATAATGACTCTCAAAACAGGAATCCCTTCTCTTCAACTGGATATATAAATGATTTGATATTGCTCTTAGTGCTAATGAGGAATGTAACCAGGTCTGTGTTTTTTGTCGTTCTTTTATTTTCTCATGTGTATTTATCTGCATGTGTTCTTCAGCTTTTTGGAGTACATCATCTGTAACCTGACTGCTTTCTACGACCAGCATCACAAGCGTTCTGTGGGGCCCCTCCGTGTGCCTTCCCTTCAAGGGGAGAGTGTTGTGGAAACAGCCCCAGACATGGAGCCAAATGACGGAGGTCACAAAGAGTCCCAACAAGACTGGAAGAGAGGTGACTTCCACAGCAGCCTCCACTATCACGCCTATTTTGGGGGCCAGCCAGATGAGGATGTGGGTTTTGGAGAGACCCTCAAGAACCCCCAGGAGGACACCAGCCAAGATTTTGACAGTCGTTATGATTATGTGGTGTGCGAGGAGGGAGAGGAGGTGGCATGTGCACCAGTGCCCGATGAGTTCAATCCTTGTGAGGACATAATGGGTTTTGGCTTCCTGCGAGTGTCTGTGTGGTTTGTGAGTCTGTTGGCTATTCTGGGAAATGTGGTGGTGCTCCTGGTGCTGCTCACCAGCCACTACAAGCTCTCAGTCTCCCGCTTCCTCATGTGTCACCTGGCCCTTGCAGATCTGTGCATGGGGATTTATCTACTGCTTATTGCCTCTGTAGACCTCCACACGCGCGCTGAGTACTTCAACCATGCCATAGACTGGCAGACAGGTCCTGGTTGTGGACTTGCAGGTTTTTTTACAGTCTTTGCAAGTGAACTCTCTGTCTACACCTTGACAGTGATTACATTTGGAGAGGTGGTACGCTATCACCTTTGCCATGAGGCTGGACCGCAAGCTGCGTCTACACCATGCAGCAGCCGTGATGCTAGGTGGCTGGATTTTCTGCCTTGTCTTGGCGCTACTTCCATTGGTTGGGGTGAGCAGTTATCAGAAGGTCAGCATCTGTCTCCCAATGGACACCCAGTCCACAGTGGCTCAGGTCTACATCTTGTCAGTGCTTGTTCTCAACATTCTGGCCTTTCTTGTCATCTGTGCTTGCTACTTCAAGATTTACTGTGCAGTACACAACCCTCATTACCGCTCTGGATCAAAGGATACCAACATCGCCAAGCGCATGGCTGTCCTCATTTTTACTGACTTCTTGTGCATGGCGCCCATTTCTTTCTACGCCATGTCAGCTGTGCTGGACCGGCCACTCATTACTGTCTCCAACTCCAAGATTTTATTGGTGCTCTTCTACCCACTCAATTCCTGTGCCAACCCATTTCTCTATGCCATCTTCACTAAAGCATTCAGGGGGGATGTATTCATCCTCCTCAGTAAGGTGGGGCTATGTCAGCAGCGAGCACAGCTGTTCAGAGGCCAGACAGTCTCGTCGAAAGGAAGCAGTGGGACATCTCAGGTTCGTAGGGATAAGGATAAGGTTAGAAAGGGAGGAAACGGAGGCCAGGAAGAGGTGCCCATCCACCTTAAGAAATGCTCCGGACATACCTACCATCAAGCAGTCAGCCAGCAGACAAGCCCTGAAGAGAGCCAGAGCCTGAACACATGAGCCGAACACCAGCTTGAAGTAGTAAAAAAACTAAGACAGGTTCAGGTGGGAGAGAAGAGGCCTTGAAGTGTTTGTGGATAGATCTGTTTGGATACTTAACAGAGAGCTCCGGTATTCTGTATCGGCTTCAGTTTTCAGGCCAAGTTCAGCTGTTTTCACAATTTCAGCTGTGATGATTTTATGGTTCCAGTTGTTGGAGAATATCAAGTGTCACTGAAATATGAGCTCGACTTCATCTCACTTATAGTCTCTTCTATTCTGATGGACTGGCTAGAGTAGAACAGAGATTATTATAAGGAAAAAAGTAAAGATAAAACTCAAACAAGCATATATAACTATGAATAAAATCTATTTTTCATTATCTTTAATTATATGTTGAGTTTAATTTGAATGATCTGTGCACAGTCTGCTATTGAGATACAAGAAAAATATCAAACTGTCTCAAGCACTTAATTTTCCAGCGATAAGAGAACATTTCTGAGGTACACTATTTATACTTGGTTGTTGTGTTCAAGGACAGCCTGCTGGCTCAGTGCCGTTCACAGTGGAAATAGTCACCCATTTTATGAAACCATAAAAAAGCTGCATTTCTCATCATTTTATTAGTATCTGTGTGTGATGTAAATACATGTTAGTGTTTGGTGATTTATTGATAAAAACAGGACACATTGTCTGCGATTAATATGCATTTTGAAGTGTGTTTACCTGAAACTGAAAAGTATGGGTCAGACATGAGTGTTTTTACAGTGAAAGTGGATTCTGAACTTGTACTTTAATGACGCTTATACTTGTACCAAATTGATATATCACTTTTTTCTTCTGAAATATGTGCCTTCTTTTGTTCTTTATGTTATGTGCTTTTTTAATATTACCAAATATTGTTTCTTTCACTCACTGCACATTGATCTAGAAAAGCAGTTTGTACAGGTACCTCCTCATCTTCCAAAAGCATGTGATCCAATTACAAAAGTAAACACAAGACATATTTTGATTATTAGCCATTTTCCACAAATTACAGGCAGGTATGATAATCACAAATATATACTGTTAAAGCTGAGGCTCTCTTTTGGAATTCCATGATTGTTTTTCTAGCACGATCGTGATATTTTTCCATCCTCTTACGGAAACAAGTGACTTATACAATCAGTGGAGATAGCTTTGGCTTCATTGGGGGAGCTTAAAGTAAATATAGCTGAGACACGTGTGAGCTGCAGCACTGTAACTTGTGTGATATTGAGCTATTATGAGTTAAAGGACACCCTCTGCCAATGGCAGCTTAACATCTGGTTAGCATTTCATTCTGCTGGGTGACATTTTTTTAAAGGAAATATACAGATGAACAGGGGAGGAACATTCCAGGAAAAACGGATCATTTCAGACTTCAGATTTTCAGACAAAAAAAAAATCTTGCTTGCAAAGTTGTCTTAAAGATATCTGACCAGACTGCTTTGTTTCAGTATGGAAAATATAGTACAACATTCCCAAGATCTACATAACTCTACTGTATTTTCAATGTATCAGTGAGTTTGAATTGGTTGAAACCGCAAAACTGGAAGGATTTCTACTTTTAAATTAGAAAAAAATTAAGAGTGGCATCTGCTCACTGTGCTCCAGACTCAACTCTCGCTGTAAATTCCTAACAGACTAACAGGACATCAATTTTAGCTGAATGTTTTCCACAGCTTTGTGTCCATCTCTTCCAGTCACCCATTAACAACAATCCAGTGTGGACCCTTCAAACGCTAAGCACACAGAGCTGGAGCATGATCTGCCTGGCTGCGTTTGTGAGGGCCTCCTCCCTTCCACTGCCAGTTAATGTTAACTCACAGTTCATACTTGTTTCACGAGTGTGTGCATGTCAAGGTTGATAAAAATCAAAATCATGGCACATATTGCGTGGGTGTCTGGGTGAGCACGGAAAGACTTGGAGAGGTGACATATACCTGTAGAACCCTCTGAATCTACACCCCCACTTTCAGCCAGTCATTAAGTGTTTTCTCAAAGCCAGGATCATACAGAATTTCATAGAGATTTGTGGGTGGGTTCACAGCCCAACCAACAGAAAAGGACAACCGAACCTATCAAGACTCGGACTAGATTTATTTTAACATTCTTCTGTTAGCTGGTTCTCAGGCCTGCCTGATAATTCTCCCGGTATTTCAAATAAACCCCTGTATGAGCCGTTCCGCAAATAAGCGGGGCAGGACCCTACGATGCACCTCACTAACACCAGATTAGGTTGCTAAACTCAAATACAGTGGGAACAGAGTCATGAGAAGAAGTGAACAGAGAAACGGAGGTTTCTGTCTGGAGATTTAGAGCGGCCTCAGTCACTCGGAGGAGGTCAAAGTCTTTGAGTATTCCTCCAACTCTTGTTCCTGGGAACATGAAATCCCTGTATTTATGACGTCATTCCTCACGTTATTCCATGGGCCAGTGGACATGGACGGTCGTCTTGAAGAGTCAAGTTCCCGTCTCTCACAGAAAACTCTTGAATGACTACTAGAGTGAGCCATGGAGTTGTGGTGAGTGCAAACATCTGTCCTTGTGTTGTTTTGCAAGCAGTTTCACTCACCACACACACATATATATGTGTTTATTTCACAGTAACATATAGGTGATCACAATGCATGCATAATCTACACCCATGTACTAAACTAAGACTCCAAAATTCAAATTTTTCCCTTTTGCCAAAGATCCTAAAGAACCTGTGACCTTTTGGGGGAGATGTGAACTCAGACTGTTTGGACTTGAGTTAGGCTCAAGTCTTGAGTGATGATTTAATGGCTGTGGCATGCTCAAAATGCATTATTTAGTCTGATGTTTCTTCAGATCACATTTAAAGTCAAAAGTGTTCATAGCCATTACAAACAACCATGCTTGAAAGCAGTGTGAAAAGCAGTTAAACATGATAATAGTTTAAATATAGCAATAAGGGCACACAGTCTTTCAAGTCTGACAAGAGATAAAATTCAGTCAGTAACCTCCAACCAGTCAGACACTTTTGTCTTGACTTGGGACTTAAGTCCAGAATTCATAGCCAAGACATTAGTTTTACTCGTGACTTGTAAAGGACGTTGTCCCACCCCTCCTTTGCCTATTGGACACATTAGATTCATTACAGGATACTATACTAGGCATTAGACAATGGAGAAGGACCAGCAAAGGAGGAATCTCCATTAGAAATGGACAGAGGCTCTTTGTCCCAAAAAGCTTCACATTTTCTGAGACTATGGTGAACTCAACGTGCCACAGCCAGCAGGCCTGGCTACTACATTGCACAGAGGCCAACAAACTCTATTTTGCCATGCAGCTGATTGGCAGTCAGCGTGGGTTAGCTGGTAAGCAGAGAAAGCTATAGAGTCTAAGCTAGACATCTCCAGGGCCTCATTATAAGTCTCATTCGCCAGCAGCTCAGACTCTTATGCCTGAGTGCCCAGGAGTAGCAAGAGGGCCCACTTCATGAGAAGCAGCCAGGGATACATTCTTCCTCTACTAGGTCTATTCAGGCCTGAATAAGTCTTTGTGAAGAATGATATACTGTAGAAGTGACAGCCTGCCTCAAATCCATTTACAATCAAGGGCAAAATCTCCCTGTAGTTTCTGATTCGGCTATAATCCCAGACAGCACCACACCTTTATCTCATAATTACCCACAAGGAAATACACAGGGATTGTATCAGTTTGGTTAGGAATTAGAAGAAAGGCAGGGAGAACGCCCATGCTGTGCAAACCCTGACAGCTGCCCAGACGCTGGATTATACAGCTAAAAAAGTGGAACTGAAGACAGGCTTTGGCAGATTCTGGGTCTCACATGCATGTCAGATCAGTTGCTGTAAGTAAGTGATCCCAACCAGGGGTACTTGTACTTCAAGGGGTACCTATGTAGTTTCCATGGGATAGGTGGAAAGATTAGAGTAGCTCGGCTAATTTGTAAAAATAAAAATTAAGGTTTTATTAAAAGATGATATTCACATTGAGTCAGCTGTAACAGCTGAACACAGTGTATTAAAGCTAGTTAGCGAGTGAGTGGGGAAATCTAAATACTTAGTTAAAGGTGATAGATAAATGGTTTAAAATATTTAGCAAAAAGTAATGGATAAACAGTTGAAAAAGCTAGTAGTTGAAATTGTTAATGTAACAGAAAGATTAACAATTTGAAATAGCTTCAAGTGATGGATAAATAGTGGAAATATTCAGGGAAACGTAATAGAGAAGATTAACATTAGCTAAAAGTAATGGAGAAAATTATTAACATTAGGTAAATGCAACGAATAAGTGAAAATGTTCAGCCTCTGCCATTTAAGTCATAGTAGTACAAATTAAAGTCGGACCAAACTGACTGAAACTGAAAACAATGTAGTAACAGTATCCAGTGACTGTCAGTATCAACAACATTAAATAACATCAAGTCAAAAATGAGTGGTGGTGTATATGAAGGGGTACTGGAATTTATCTTACAGAGCTGTGGGATACATCAATCAGAAACGGATGAAAACCACTGTAGTAAGGCAATGTATGAAGTGCTTAAAGATTATTGACTTGATTCATTCACCTGATTAAAAGTAGGTTGAGAAAAGAAAAAGAGACACCTCTTTATTTTGCGACTTAATGCAAACTTGATTTAATTTTAAAAAATTAAATGAATAATATGAGCAATACATGTCCTTAATCATCAGTTAGAAGATACACAACAAAACAATTAGAATACATTTTTAATAGACATCATTATCATAAACTCATCTATCTTTTGTGAATACCAGAAGTGAAATAAAATTCAGTGGGCAGACAACATCCAACAATATGGAGATTAACATAAAATAAGTAATTGAGCTGTTTGATTGATATAAAAAATAACCATGGAGAGCTACTGGATGCTGTGCAGGATTTCTGGGAGTGATATTTTTCTTGTTTGTGTCTTACTAGAAATGTATTAGAAATCTTCTTAGCACATTTATATTTGTCATTTGCAGATGGTACTGGGCCATTAACAGTGTCTATTTTTTATGTGATTTTGGATGCGATCTCATTTTTAATGTCCATAAAACAAAATAGATGCTTTGTCAGTGGGGGGAAAAATTAATAAGAAATGTATTTTAATCCAATCATGTATGTGAAACAAGTGAGAAAAACTTTTATTTTTCCATTGATTGGTTCTACATTAATTACCTTATCAGTATTTCCTTGGTGTTAATGTGGTTTTTCTTAAAAACGTTCTACTCTACAGAGGCGTCTGACAACCAAATCGACACAACAGTCAAAAAAACACGTACTTTATTTCAAATTGCTGCAACAGGGGCACTAAAAACAAACTGCAGAGAAACACACGGGCCCCCCGAGTTAAACTCACTTTGATAGAAAATATTCTCATTTTAAAAATCATGAATAAAATGAAAGCACAGGAGAACATATGGTGGACGAAATGATTTGGAACACAGCATCATGTAGCTTTGTCCAGCCAACAGAAAAAAAAAGGAACACTTATTAGATTATAAGAGCACAGTTTGGTGCGGCTTTCCAACCTTTTCAAAAAATAGAACATTTCATCAACTTTCAGGAATAAATATTGAAAAAAAAAAGAAGACACCACGCTGCCCCACCAAAAAAAGGAAAGAAAAAAAAATTAAATCTCTATTTTACTGTTTTAAATTTGTGACAGTTTGCGATTACGGGGTGTGCAAGAGGAATAAACTAACAAATTTCCAGAGAAAAGCAGTGACAACACACACAAGTCATCATACACACGTGAACACTCACCACATGCCTGTGTAGTCAGTCACCATCTCTCACTCACTCACTCACACACACGTAACTGGACAGAACAGAGCACGCTGTGGTTATTGATTAATTTGACTGACTGATTTCACGACACATTGATAAACTGACAGTGCAAATTTTCAGACGGCTGCAGATAACTAAAATAAGAGCAAAGAAGATGCAAGAGGACAAACTTTTAGACATTTTGTACAATTCTTCAGTGTTGGATCTGTTCTTTCTTTTTTTTTAATGTTTTGAGATAAAGATGGAATAACGCTCCAGAGAAGCAGAGGAGGACATTAACAGCTTTTTCTTGGATTCAGCACTCCCTACAAGATTAAAAACTATTAGTTAGTTTGAGATTAATGTGATTTTACCTTCTTTGCCTTAACCCTTCATCAAACATTTAAAAAAAAAAATTAAAACAATAACAGATGGTTAACCACATAAAACACTCTGGAGCACCATTTTCATACATGAATTGAGACAGAATTACGATCCAAGGACAAAAATTAGAAGCCAGAAGGTTGATTCTGGCCATTCTAAAGGCAGCGATCTCGACTGGTGGCACTAAGTTTAGACTTAAATGTAGACACAAGTCAATCCAGTCAACGGACTACAGTGCATTGTGAGGATGTTTCTCATCTACGGGGTTATAATGAATGACCTCTGACCTCCTGTGACAGGGCAGTTCACGTCACCCTGGTCCACTACACCTATACGATGTGAAATGCTTACTTTCCTATGTGAATTATCTCAGAACAAAAAAGGTAGAGAAGCCTGGAAGAAGAAGAAAAAAAAAAAGAGAAACAGTGCTCTGTTCACAGGCTTTCCCTTCCCCTGTAGGTTTCTCATCCCGGCAAGGCAAGTTGAGTATTTTTGACGACACCCAGGTTTTACAGTACCCTCACAGTCCTTTGGGTTTGTCAGAGTTCTCAAAGACTCAGAAGAAGTTTCCTGAAATGAATCCAGTCACAGGATATGGAAGGATATTGAAGTGTCTGTTAACTGGATAGAAGGAGTTACAGAGTTCCTGCTCCTGTTTTTTTTTTTTCTACTTCACCATTCGGCATCCCCAATGGCTTTGGAGAAGACATAGTCTCTCCCGTTCAGATTCATGATCCCGTCCTTCAGGTGGAATTTCCATTTGTTCTTACTTCTGTGAATCTGGGGAGTAGAGTGAAGGAAATGAATGTTGTGGGCGTCAAGGACAGATGGACACTGTTTCAGCTTACAGTGGACACAGGCTCTAATGTCTTTAGCCCATGCACACAGAACGCTCAGAGAAACATACACTGGTATTAACCAGCATTGACTTGTAGTTGTTTATTAACACTGAACAAGCAACAATATACACTTGATTGGTTGATTGCCAGAGACAGAAACTGCCACGATATAAACAGTTGAACAGTTTAAGGGGCATGTAGTACTTGCTTATCCTTCTACGTGCAACAGCCTTTACACTGGAGCTGGATAATATGGGCAAAATGTCATAACTTCTGTGTTATAACGACACCTGACAAAATATTTTAAGAAGCTGTAATAACATTAATGTTTTAATTACGTCTTCGAGTGTAGAAAAACTATTATGCTACGGCTTTCATTCAGATTTCCCCGCGGTTATCACCACAAATATTAATATATAATAGGAAACAATACATGAATTAGAGATGTGAAAAGCCAATGTGTTCTAATAAAAAAAGTTGATCAAAAAATAGAAGGAAATTAGAAATAAGGCATCTGTGTATTTACACCTACAGGTTGATGGGTTTTATTGCACTGTAGCCTCTCAGTGTATAGATCATTTCTTACCTTGTCATACTGGCACACCACTACATTCTCTGTATCAAACAGCTCCTGGTCCTCCTCATCACTGACATCATCCCCACTGTTCAGTGGCTCCTGAGAAACAAACAAAGCCAACAAGCTGGACTATGTTTAATGTCCTTGATAAGGTATAAAACTTTAAAATGGTGATTTAATCCACCATGATGATTCTGTTGAGGAGAAACATGCTAGTGGATAACACATATTTACTATTACTTATTATTTACTATATTTACTATTAGTACAACTATTGTGGTTTGACCAGTTTATCTTACTTTTATAAACCTGATACACTAAGAGAAAAGCATGTGACAAATACCTGACATCTCTGACATTTGTAACAGCTGCATTCTGTGGTCCTCATTCCAAGTCATGTATGAAACATCATTTCTAACTATTTCAGCAAAATCTGACAACACCACTGAAAATCAGCTGCTACAAAACAGTAACATTGTCTTTGGGTCTTCTGTTTAATTGTTCAAAGACATTTGAATTATTTCTTCTTGTACCTCCTCCACCTGCCCATCCTCTCCCCCATCCTTGTCCTTCTCCTCCTCGTCATCTTCATCATACTCCTCCTCCTCATCCTCGTCCTCCTCTGAAGAGGTGTCTCCAGTTCCGTCCACTTGCAGCATCATGGGAGGCTGCTGTGTCTGAGGCTGGGGTTCAGCCTGAGGCTGGGCCTGTTGCTGGGCCTGGGGCTGGGCTTGAGGCTGCGGTTGGGCCTGTGGTGCAGCTGCACCCTGGGCCTGCTGCTGAAGCTGTCGGACCAAAGCTGCTGTTGTTGCCTGACCAGGCTGTGGAGCCATTGATGCTGCCTGCAACGCCAAACGAGAATAATAGAAAATAGAAAACAGGGTCAACATGATGCTGGACTAGCTTTGATATGATATTATATTATTTTAATTAACTACCCATAATTAAAAGAACAGCATATATACAAAATTATATATCTGGAAAAATAACACAAGTTTATGGCCAATTTCCTGTAAGTTTATCACCAGGCTTCATCCATGCTGACTACAGAAGAATAAGTCTAACACACAAGCAGTACTCCCAGACAAGAATACATTTACATGTCCATCTATGACAAGATTAAAAGGCTGTAGCACAGTATATTAGAGATAAACATAACTGCATGGAAAACTTCCAGATAAGAACAACATAATCTGTCATGAAGGAAGTGCTGACCTGTGTATTGCCTTGGACTTTGCTTGAAGCTAAGACAATCTGCTGTGGCTGGATGATGACTCCTGTTTGTTGGGGCAGGCCTCCCTGCAAAGGAGCCAGGACCTGGACACACAGTAAACAGGAAGACGTCACATTTTACAGAAGCTCTCAGATTAACATTCATAAATAGTTTAGTTTGGGACTTTTCTAGGGGAATTACATCTGAAAATGTCATAAATTGTGCTAAATCTCAACTGACATATTGTAATTTACAACCACTAGTGCTATTGTGTTGAAAAGCAGAGTAGTAATAGATATATTAAGCTTCATTTAACTATTGCTGGTGCATGTGTGGAGAAGTACTGGATAGTAGGGTCATGGATAATATTCCTTTAGGGAAAAGAGGTGAGCCTGATTTCCCAGAATCCCTTCATGTTTTTCATGGCATTTCATTTTCCCATATTTCCAAAAGTTGGTTCTTCCACTGCTTCAGCGCCAGAGGACCCACAGCTATGCAGCTAAATAGCTACGTGTGTCATGGGCAGATTTATGGACTGATTAGACACATGATGATAGTTGAAGACAGTACATGCAGCTGTGTGGCACTTCCTGCCCACTTTATTTTTGAGTTTTCAAAGGCTTTCGCTCCTAAGCTGAATGTTCCTACCTGTGTGATCGGGCGTACCTGTTGGATGACCGGTGCCTGCACGCCACCAGGCTGCATCTGCTGCTGCAGGAGGATCTGCTGCTGGGGCTGCTGGATAATGTACTGAGCTCCATTGGGAGCACGGACCACCTGCAGGATCTGACCTGAGAGACCACAAAACAGAGGAGAGATGAGTGCATGGATCTCTGGCAGCAGACTGGCAGGGACATTTGGAGCAGCCAGTGTGTTACATTAGGAATCATTTTAAATAAATGATATCTATGATTTATTGTTATCATGGGGAAATAAAACCTGACATCAACATGATGTGCAGAAATGCTTCTGTGAGTGTTTTACCTTGGCTGGTGATGAGCTGTTGGTATGGGGTGACCCCTGTGGGTAAAGCAAGCGTTGCTGCAGTAGCTGCTGCACTCTAGAGGAGAAAGGGAGAACACACACACAGGAATGACTGAATTGAGGCAGTGAGGAAAACTCATTCGCACATACACATGCAGCACTCCTGAGGCAAAATAATACATACTATGGCCTGAAGGATTTTATTCAATAATGTGAAAATCAAGACTTCCTGTGATGTACTTTCCTCTAGAGAAATTTTGATATTTATGAAATACAGCAAAACCTCTGAACAATTAAATTGCTAATATTCATATTCCCCTGGCTGATGTGATAAAAGCAACAATAACAGGTTTGCATTAATTCATTTTATCTTCTAGGTTTTGATGGTGAAAGGTTAAACATTTGCAAGTGAAGCTTAGAATGGTTTTAGAATTAAGGGAGAAAAAAATGTGGTTTACTACAGCAGCCCAGGTGCAAGCCCTGACATTAACAGATGGTTAGCTGAACAGCAGTGTGAGAGGAGCTAGTACAAAAAGGAAGGAAAGTGTTGACACACCATTGTGTGAAATTAAAACTGATGAAGGAAAATGCGTGTATGAGATACAACAGGAGCGTGTAAGAGTATGTATTATTCCTGGCTTTATCTCCACTCTAATCCAGGCTGCTAAACAACTCCCTCTGAAAGTCCTTTATCTCTATTACTGAGTCATCCTGCTCTGAGGAAAAGGCCTGCTGCGTTGCACTGAGATCCTTTCCTGTCATCCTCTGTTTGGCAGGCTCCTCAGTGTATGAGTGGAAAAACATTTAAGAACTTTGAACCCTTGCATTTCACTCAATACAAATATCTGAAACTAACAGAGTGTTTAAGTTTTGAGAGACTGAGGAGACTGCAGTTCCACTGCAACAAAGTAAGTCTGGGATTATTTCTCTTGCAAAATGGCAAGTTTGTTAACAGTAAACAAACACTGGTCTTAGCTTTGATCACCACAGCATGTAAGGATAGATCAGCTGAACTTATTGATACTCCTGCTGTTCTGTTCAGTGCCCATCAGAAATTGTCATCTGCATCTTGTCAGCAAGGTTATATAACTTCCACTGTAATAGCAGTTCTACACCACTCTGTACTTATTGTCTTTCTTAGGCACACAAATCCCAAATTATAACTGTATATTTAATTTATATGCACAAATCTACTTACCATCCCCGTTGCACTCATGTGCTGTAGAATCTTGGAATCCTGAACAATGACTTGCTGCTGGGGAGCTGTGGAGAGAAACATGTTGAAGTCATAGCATAACATACCCCAAAACAATCACCAACAATATCCTTTAAAAAAAGAAGAAGTTTGAATTTGTTTGAGTCATTTAATGTACTAAATCCAAGTTTTATGTCATAAATTAATTTGTTGAATATAAAATTCTGTTCAGAAATCACGTAAATTAAGGGATTTATTTATTTATCAAGGTGGATAAATAGCTTAAAGGAGTATATGACTACCATATTAACATTTTGCAGTGAGTTTGTTTCTAGTTGTTTCAGCCAGAGTGGTGGTGGCGGTGCAGACCGACCTTGCTGCTGCTGTTGGGGAGGCAGGATGACTTGCTGGGCCTGTGTTGGCTGAGTGACCTGCTGGACCTGCTGGACCTGTTGAACCTGCTGCTGCTGCTGTTGTTGTTGCTGCTGCTGCTGCTGCTGAGCGGCCTGCAGAGCTGCTTGCTCCTCAGTATGGAAGCCCTCCACCGCCTTGGACTGCAACAGTTTATTCTCCCATAGCTGAAACATCGGAGAGAGGAAAAAGCGACAGAAGGGTGTCATTTGTCAGGGGATCGTCTCTGACTGCAAACACAAGATTATGAATTTTTCGGAAATGATTTTTTGGAATTGGTTTAATATTTCTGTTTAAACACAGCCTTACCCACTTAAAATTTAATTTAAATTTTATAATAGTGAAAGTAAATCCATCCACAGTACTTTTAAATCAGATATATACTTTGTCACTGTCCAGGAGAAGCTTGAAACTTGCAACTTCTTACATCATTCTAAAGAAGATCAAGCACATCTCACCACACTTGTGCACTGGTGATATGTTTTATCTGTGATTGCTGTACATAGGAACAGTAATGCTGAGGACAGTTACCGTTTTCAGCTCCAGAAGCACTTGCTCATCCACTCCCTCGTCCAGGAACAGTTCTCGCACCTCGTTTATCACATCCTCAATCACAGACTTGTATAGTTTAGGCTATGAGGAAAAAAAATCACATTTTCATTATTGTCATCATTGTTTTGCTACAGAGGGTCCTTGAACTTTGCATTTAAAAAACATTTAGTATCATCAACGGGACCTACTTTTACATAGATATTGTGGTGTGTGATATTCATTTTAATAGGAACACTTCAGCTTCACCATCACACCAGCAACAGCCTATGACTAGTGTTATAACACATTACATTTTCCCTTGCTAAATAAGCACAAATGTGTATATGGTTTTATCCTGGTGTATAGCTTCTCTGTAAAACTGGTCCACTGCAATATAATCCCTGGGATTCAACTACAATGTATGCACAGCATTGCGTGGCTTCTTATACTAATCCATAAGAGCCAGGTCTATATGTGTCACGACCAATAGGGTATACAATCCCTCGGGATACGGTGACATATATGGCGCATACGACAACAACCAGCGCATACCGTTTAAAGGTTTACAACAGCACAACGCTCGCACGTCAGCACCAGACGAAAGCGGTACAATGTTAACCTAGAAGCGACACACACGAAGGCCACCGCACTGCGCTCACTGCACTGCATTGTCCCCCGTGTCCGCAGCACGGCCCTCGGTCTCTCCTTCCCTCCCCCTGTCTGCACTCCACTATTTAAAGCACAGTCTGGTGTTTATATGTAGAGCCGGTGACGTAGCGTCGAGTAGCACCTTCCCATCCCGGGCAGTCTATATTAGAGAGCCAATATGGCTGTATAAAACCAGGCAGCGGAAAGGAGGAGGGCCAGAACCGGAGAGAGGGGAGACGTGGAAGCCATTTTACGGAGCGGCAAACTGCGCGCTCGAGAGCCCCGTACTTAAAACATTATGTGGCGGAATGTGAAGGATATTTTCGGTGTATTATCTTATGAGTTCTCAGCTTTGGCGAAGCAGAATGGCCTTATTGGTAGGGAGCAGGACAAATTTTGACATGAGATGGGTAAAAGTGGTGGTTTGGGACGGCTAACCTGCCTTCTGGGCGTGGAATGGTGGACAATGATGAGGCATTTGACTGAGCGTTGACGAGTTTCGACTAAGGATACTTTAATTTGTCAAAACATAAGCGTAATTCATTCGCAGTGGATGATGGCAAGGTGCTTTGCGTACATATGTATTTGATAAATTATGCAAAATTAACTATTTATCTTACAATTACCATTTGTCCTTTTACCACCTATTCACTCAAGCAGTACTTCAACCAATAACTTAAGTAAAAGCACAAACATTAAAAAACAATAATCCATATTTAGCTTTAACGTTACAATCAATTTCACAAGCCTCTGAGACACTACCATGAACCAACTACCGGCCAACTCATGGAAGCTTCAACCTGACAAACCGCCCATTGCTTAAAAATTGCATTTTAATCACTAAATCTCGACTACTACACAATTTCACAAGTGTTCGATTTTTTTGACGAAATAACGCGTTACTGCTCCTCTTACGTTAGCCACTGCTCCAACCAGATGGTTTTATCTGAAAGAAACTAGTTTCGAAAAACTGATTAAAATGGCCGATTGATTGAACTTAAGTATTCATTTTATTTGGCATAACCGTGAAGTGTCTGTTAAAACAGATTCATTTCCTGCAGTAAATAAAACCAGCTCGTCGACAGCTTTCTATTAACTTTACCCCCCTTTTTCCCCGCTGACAATCCTTAGAGATTGATCCTTACCACTGGGTTCGAGTTAGCCGAGCTCGCCATTATACGCGTAGTGTAAAAACCACACGGAAATAGGCGAGAAATACAGCCAAAAATTACGAAAAACGAATTAAAACAACTGGGAACGGTATTTTAAAACAGCCGGCATCACTTTTGTAAATAAAACACAGTTTCAGCGGTCTTATTTACAATCCCGGGCTGCGACTCCCCAGCCGTCCTCCTTCCGTCGTCGTCCTGCTTTATATACTGAGCGATGGAGCTGCGAGTGCGCGAGACATAGGGCAGGGTCAAACCGCACATACCGCGAGATTTCGTGCGTAATATGATGACCAATCAGTACAGTTGATGCTGGGAAATGTAGTTTAAATATGCCAAATGGTAAATAAATGTGCACAGATTGCTGCGGCAGTAGCTTTATAGTGCTCAGTGATTTCATTACCGAATTAAGCTTATTGCAAATATTAGAAAACAGAAGGAATTAATCACAACTGGAGCAGGAGCCATCCTCCTGATATTAGCCAAACATTTCTTTTACAATTAAACAAACATTTAGCGTAGCTTAATGTCTAATACTTGAAACAGCGAAAAGAAGGTTCAAAGTTCCTGCTCTTTTCAAAATTGCCTCCTTAAGCACTGCAGTAACTTTCTTTTGTGTACTGGAAACATTTTAAATGAGTCTTTCTTTCTTTTTTCAAATATTTTAATATACCTAATATCAGTGACCTAAAAGCAACCTAAAAACTTAGAAAAGCTGTTGTTACTTGACTGAGTACAGTTCTCCAGGCACTGTAACTACAGTTTTAAGTTACTTCTACTCTACTGAAGTATGTCCATTTTCTGTTACTACTTCTCCATTACATTTCAGGGCTACAGCAACAGAAGTCCATCTTGGTTTCATTTCCGGTCAGCCAAGAACAGAAATATGAGGCTGTAGTGTATGTAATTTAGCCTAGGCTGATGATCTGGATTTCTGCTAAGATAGGGTGGTACGGTCAGAATTTGGCTTGAACAAAATGAATCCATGGACCCAACCTGCTTTGTGTCAGCAGTCCAGGCTGGTAGTGATGGTGTAATAGTAGGGGGGATGTTTCCTTGGCACAGTTAACACCATTAACACCATTAAATCATGGTTTGAATGCCACAGCCTATCTGAGTATTGTTGGTCACCATGTACATCCCTTTATGACCTGACAGCATGAATGTGAAGCTGACAAAGCTGCAGAAATGATGTGATGAGATCATGGACCAGAATCTTAAAGGAATGTTTCCAACATCTTGTGGAATCCAAAGAACTGAGTCTGTTCTGAGAGTAATGGAGGCTCTACCCAGTATTAGTATGGTGCTCCTAATAAACCATGCGGTGGCTTTATATTCAGATATTCAGGCATCAATACTAATAATATGATTATATATAATAACAATATATAGGCGGCACAGTGGTGTAGTGGTTGGCACTGTTGCCTTACAGCAAGAAGGTTCTGGGTTCGAGCCCTGGTTTTGAGCCTTCTCCCTGTGCCTCGTGTGGGTTCTCTCCAGGTATTCTGGTGGTGACTGCCCGTGTGGTGTAAATGTGAATGTGCATGGTTGTTTGTCCATATATGTTCGCCCTGCAATGGACTGGTGATCTGTCCAAGGTGTAACCTGCCTCTCACCCAATGTCCTGACCTCCCCCCCAACTCTTACGATAAGTATATAATATGAGTGAATAGTTGTATCATATAATACGACAGCTGTCATAGGATAGCATTCTACTTGACTCAAGATTGAATGCTGATTCTTAGAACTGATACTCCACTGTGATTTCTTTGATCATGATGTATAATGTTTGAGCAAGTGTTTACATTAACAGTTGTCTGCTATGATTTGATATTCATGTTTTTACATGTACAGTTCTTTGTTTGTGTAGTACCACCATTCTGCCACTAGAGTGTGATCACATTACATACCAGAACTTTAGAAAAGGAGCTCTCCTTTTCCAATTTCATGACACACACACACACACACATATACACATACACACACACACACAAAATCCATTCACTTTGTGCAGCATGCAACTATTTTACATGAAATTCAATAAAGGGGGATTTAAGTGATTTTTTTTTTAGATGAGCCATGTCTATAGGTCTTGTCTGCTTAATCCAAAACACATCTGCCCTGACTACCAGGGGGAAATTTTCCAAAAACAATAAAGCTTTGCAATAAATGAGAACTGACAAGAGAATGTTACCTCCACTTCTGTCTCCATGGAAACTTGCCTCGCTGGTCATTCTGAGGATATGGATGATATAGACCAGGGAACACACAGCTCTATGTACATCAATCCACTTAACACATCAGTGTGCTTCCTTTCCGATGGAATGTCACAACAGTTGATGTCATTACATTTATTTTTTTTTGATGAAATGAAAGGCCCACCTGACACTGATGAAGATATGCTTTTATGTCAACTTGTAATCTATTTCTCTGGGAAAAAAGTGATGTGTAAAAGATGACTGGAGACTTCTGTCTAGTTGGTGCTCCTCAGACTATGAGATGTGATCAAACATAAAGCTTGTTGTCTTTACCTTTGAGTCTCTGTCTGTTACTGAGTAGCATGATGCCCTCTAAAGATCTACAGAAGGCACACTTTTTTCTCCCCCCCCCCCCCCCCCTTTCTTTCTTTGCTGTAGTTGCATAGCAACAGAGGAGCTGCTAGCTCCAGTTGTGTTGGTGGTGGGAGCGTGCTGCACAGGGAGGCACTGGCTCGAGATTAAGCCTGTCTCGGCTTCAATTATGAATGGGCTTCCACTGCCACACGGCTCTAAAATGGCACCACTCAGATTGATAAGACATTGAGGAACTCTTTGGTGCACTTAACTCTTTTACTTCTTTCCCTGAAGGGGGGAGCTGAGTTTGACTTTAATCAGAAGTATTGAACTTAAATGATTAGAGGAAGTAAATGAATAATTAACTGGCGGAAGAGGCATGGTTATGATAAGACCCTTGTTGATGGGAATATGTGAGGTTAATTATTGGGGTCAGTCTTGAGAGCAAATCAAAAAGTCTCCAGCCTCCCAAAGCTAGCACTTTACCAGTAAATGGTAGTTAGTGTGTATTGCATGTTGAAATGGTGATTAAAGGAGGGGGTGAGGGAGGGTGATATGCTTTCTTGTAAGGCTTTGCTATATTTAACTTACAGGAAAATGGTTAAATTTGATCAAATCCTATAGTGCTTTCGTTGGGCAATATGAACTGCCAACCAGTAGCACTGTCATTAATACAGACTCTGTATCTACCACTGACTTTGGCACCATTCGTCACTATTTATTTTCTTGTTTGATCCAAGCCCGTCAGAACAGAACAACCAAACTAATCTTCTGCAACTTGTATTTTTTATTATTGCAACCAACTGGAAGACAATACATCACATAAACATCATTGTAGTTTTTCAGAAAATGGAAAACAAAATAAAACAACATTTATATATTTTTTGCCACGGTATTGGACAACGTTGATATTTACATGTAGTGATGAAATAGGTCTTGAAATCATTCTTTGGCAATATGATTGCACAATAAGGAGAGGAATTGAACATTTACTGAAAAAACCAACACCTGGGCGTACTCTGCATCACATCTCACAGATCAATAACAGTTTTGCATTTTGACATCTCTAACCTATGGCTTTCCAATACTCAGCTCAGACAGTCACCGGAAATAATGGCAGTATTGTAGATAATTTTTGTCAGAGAGAAAACAAAACAGAAAATGAAAATGCGCATAAAAACATCAACAAATAAAAAATGGCAACTATAACTTTTAGAGCGTTTCACTGTATGTTTGGCAGGTGTGAAAGAAACACTTGTTTTAGGGGCTTTTCAGGCAGTGAAGTATACTGTTTTTCCTTTGCTTTAAAATGTCCCAGATATATATCTTATGTGTTGCTCTGTTTTTCCAGGACTCGTAGGGTCAGGAGTTCATCACCGAGTGAGTCAGAGGAAAAAAGGTGGTTGCTAAAGTAACACATTCTCCCCTCGACATGCCTCTTGCCAACTGAACACGTTATTAGTCACCACAACAGTGGATTGTTGCTGCAAATACAGCAGAGTGCTTGACCTGGGCTGTGGGAGCACTCAGACAGATATCAGACAAGAGACGGATGGCACACAACAGGAACACTGACAGTGTCTCATTCTAGCCTTTTTTATATGCCGGCATGGATACCATACAAAATGCAAAGCCAGTGATGCATGCTACAGGTGGCAAAAGACCGTACCAGTGGATGGGACATGCATTTGTTTGCCTGCTTGGCTCGCTGACAGTCACTCAGTGTCTATTCAGCTTAAACAAAACCTTTGTGACTCTGCTACAACAACCAAACCCAGCCTATGTTTTCTCCTACGTAGCTGCTTATTTTATATACGCACTGCATCTCTGCAAGTGAGGGAAAATGAATACTTTAATTCACTGTTATAGCAAAAGCATGCTGAATAATGGCAGTGCTGTATCTATATCACTTCTGATGTCAAAGCTCACGACTGCCCTTGGCGAATTTCAATCAAGTCAATGTCAGTTTTAAGTGAGATACACATATACGTTGTAGAGTGGCAAAATATAAAGAAAAATCAACCTCTGATCTCCAGACTGGGCTCTTGAGTTAAATATGTGATAGAGTGTATGCTAGCTTAACATCCACAAAGGCAAGTAATACCTTTAATCAAAGGGGTATATGTAAATTAGAAAACATTTTTGTTTCAATTATGCCATTTTCAACATTCCTCTTTCTTTTCAATTCAACTCCCAAGTAGCCTTTTTGGAGATTTGAGGTTCTTTCAGGACACCTACAAAATTTCCCATGCCCGTCGGATCCATACATTTACACTGAACAATGCTGATGGAAAATAAAGACACATGTACATTTACACACAGGAGAGAAAGGAAATAAAAACAATACTGTTATAAATAAAGACAGGTAACGTTCTGTCAAAACATGTCAGAGACATGACAACAGAGGTACTGAGGGCAGGCAGGCAGGCAGGCACAATGTTAAAGGGTGTGTGTTCCTGGGCACACAAACTCACACACTCTACAGACGTGTTCTGAAATAACACTGGGGTTAACACTGAACACCTAAAAATCACTGTACAGGCAGAAGAAGTCGGAAGCCCACCCCTAAGAGGTGATTCTGCTGGCCTACATAGCCTGAACCCGAAGCCCAGAGGTGGCACCCTCGGGCCTCTTAATTGCAGAGTGATCCCCCACGTTCCTCCCTGAAGACGTGTCTTTGAAAGCCCGCTCAAAAAAAAAAAAAAAAGAACCCAAAAGATTCAAAGAAAAAAAAAAAGTCCAATATAATCACGGGTATAAGAATTGGCGGCAAAACTTTTTTTCTTTCCTCTAGGATCAAGGTTTATATGAAAATAAGTCATGCTTCATGCTAAATACATTGTTTATCTTACATGATCTTTGAATAAAAAAGATTTGCTTTTTATCTTATTTACAAGCACCCATGCAATATAACTGAGAAAGTCCTGCAGGTCAAATTGCTTCAATTAAGAAAGGAAAAAAATAAAATATTTTCTAACCTTTTTACAGAGTTGTCCACACGGGACAAATTGCTTATATCTTTATGAGGGTAGAGTGAGGGTAAACAGACACAAACAGAAATCTAAACCCACAGTTTATGTATATAGTTCTTTGACATTGTCAAATGAATAGGAAGGTGTGGTAGCTACTGGTAGCTACGATATCTATACCAGGTGTCTACGCCTATGGACAGAAGTACTGGGGAAGTTTTAGGGACGTTTACATTATGCAACAACAACAACAAAATGAAGGAGATATTGCCTCAGACCCGGCACACTATCCATCTCTATGGTGATAAACATGACCATTTTTTTTATTTTAATATATCTATTCTTAAATACTATGAGTGCTCTTGAAATAAACCATGTCTTTACCCATGATGCTTTTATTATAAGTGGCGTAAAATAATCTTAAGTGCATGAATATATATCACATTGGGTTTTACAATTATTTTGACACTTAAGGTCATTCTCTCTAGCTCTTTACTACTATGCCTTCTTCTTTTTTTTGTCAGCTGTCGTATCGGCTACATGAAGCAACCTGGTCGCTTATCTTTGGCACAGTCTCACATTTGTGCTCGTGGATATAGGAGAGTGATGCCAGTGAGCGGCCGAGAGAGAGCTCTAAGTCTTGTTAAATAGGCCTGTCTCGTCGGCTCTGCCGTCTGTGCTGGCACCACTGCAAGATTGCTACAGATTCACATAGAAACAAACAGGTAAGACAAACAGCCATCTTCTGCTCATTTACTGTACGCTCCTCAATGTGATTCAGTTTAGTCGTGTTCGACTTGTCCAAATTAGTGACAAAACATGCTTTTTTATGGCTTTCATCCCCTTTTAAACAACAAAAACAACAAAGACACATGAGAAATACCCATTGATGTTAGTGTTGCTGAACATGTAGGAAAACATAGATTTTTGATATTGCCACAAATAAGTAGGATTCACCTAATGCCCTGCAGATAGATAGAGGGAGATGAGAAGTGTCCGTTGAGACTAATGCTGTAGTAACATTACCTGTTGACCTATTTGTGTATTGTATGTGTGTGTGTTTTTGTGTGTGTGCGTGCTTTGAACCGTATACTGTCTGTGTGTGTGTATGACTATGTACTTGTTCTATGTGTGTATCTTAGTTTCTCAGGGCGTCTTTCTGCTCCTTCTGGCCCTTGGCGGTGCGGTTTGTGATGTTGTTGAGGCAGGCTCTGACCCCCGCCAGGTGGAGCAGCGACCCTGCCGCCTCCTTCATCTCCTCGTCGTCGCTCTCCGGCGGCTTCTCCACCGCCGCCGCACGCCGCTTCTTCAGCGGCAGTGTGTCGCTAATGCCCCTCGCTCGGTTTTTGGTCCAGGGCAAACTGCTTCCTGCCAGAGTCCCAGCTCCCGCCCCCGAGCTACGTCTCTGTCCGCGCAGGGCCTGCTGGGAAATGTAGGTAGCGGCGGCAGTGGTGACGTGAGAATCCAGAGGGATCTCCCGGGGCTCAGGTTTGACGTCTGATTGGATCTCCACGGCGATGATGTCGTCGTCGTCCAGGGGGGAGGAAGGGGCTGCGACCTGGGAGGAGCACAGCCTGCTGGGAGATTTGGCTGTGCTGTAAGTGTGGTCATCCTGGAGGTCCTCACTGCAGGGCGGTGGAGAGTAGCGGGATGGGCTGTCCTGTCCCCGGCTTAGATAATCTCCCAGGGATGATCTGTATGAAGCAAGGACACAGAGCGGGAGAGAATATTGTTACTCCTGCTGTCACGCTGCCAGCCAGGTGGCCTGCCTGCCTGTATACTCCTCACTCTACTCAAGCTGCTCCAGTTTGTTCTGCATTTGGCTGGAACGCAAAAAAAAGTTCAGTTGATAATCTATCACCCTCAAATAGCCCCCTTGGGCCTAATGTGCATATTTCTCAGGTCAGGATAAAACCCTGTATCTCCAAAAGAGAGTCAGCTTCTCCTTTAGAAATGAGCAGACTCATTTTCAGATTGCCACCTATGCATTTTTCAAATGATACAGAACATTTTGAGCAGCTCTCATGCTCCCTAAGGTTGTGCTCAGCACATAAAGGACCTTGCAAGCTCTAAAGTCAGAACACCACAGAGTGACAATTCTGCAGCGAAGCCATTTAACCACTGTCCACCATACGTCAGCTTATACATTGGAACACAAATTTTGCTCTGTTAGTCAGGAGACACTTTTCTCCGTATGGCATTAAAGGACAGGGGTGTGTTCAGACAACCAATAAATCAAAAAGAGCTTCAACAGCGTGCCCTGTCCCCCGGACATTTTCTCCCTTCAGAATGGGATTGAGGGTTAGCATATTAATATCTTATAAGAAAAACATGCACCCCTTACAGTGATCAAATATTCACTGCATACCTTTAGTGAGCCTTTGGGTATGTTTAATTCATTATGTGGTGCAGACCATCACACTCATACTCTTGCTCTTATGATGGATGTGCATGTCCATGCATGCTCCAAATGTTTTTTGAATCATGAGGCCTCTCCCACTAATAAACCTGTTTGTGTGTGTGTATGTGTGTGTGTGTGTGTGTGTGTGTGTGTGAGAGAGACCGTTATATAAACACACCTGGATAAAATGTTCTGCACAGTGGGGAGCGTGTGAATGCCTCTGACTTTTGAACACAATAAAGATGTAATTATGTAAACTATCAGTGGAAAATTTCAGTGCGAGGTCTGGTTTGTGTAGGTGTGTGTGTTTTTTTGTGTGTGTGTTTACTCTGAGGCTACTGTATGTGTGCATGTGGTTGAGGGCGTGTCTGTGTATGTCTGTGAGGGAACGCATTTGAGCTGGGAAAGCCCTGACATTAATTATATGGTTGAGGGCAACGGCAGCAAAGTTTACCCACCTTATGGCCGAGGTTCTGCTCCCCACAGGGCTTACAGGTAGGGGTCTGATCACAGGGAAGAGGGCCTGGCTCCTGACACGGGCGCCATTTTGGATCACACCACGCGGAACTAGAAGAGAAAGCAGAAGGTAGGGACTTATATAAGATGTAAACGCAGATCCACGCCATGTTATTTCAAAGTTAATTCTGAGGACTGAATGGAAACACACAGGAAGCTTCTCCAAAACCTGTCTGGACCTCAATAAGACCTGGGAGCAGCTCAATGAGCATTCATGGGCTGTCTGAGGAGGCCAACAGGGCAATATTGATGAGCAAGGCAAGGTTAAATTGAGCGGGAAAGCGTCATAAATGAGTTAAGGCAGCTGCAAGTCATTCAATTACCAACGACCGCTGGGCTCGGCTAAATCCAGCCTGTCTGATGCTGTGGGCTGAACAGCAGGCGGCAGGAACTTAAAGTGTGATACCACAGACTTTCACATTTGAGAGTGTTGACACATTTGTCGTGTTTTAAAACTTAGTTAAAAACTCTTTAAATGTATTTTTTAAGACAATGTTCATACAATACTACAAATTAACAAAGCAAACAAGGCTTTGGTTTGTTTTATATATTTATATATATAACCATAGGACGCTTTCAGCAGGTTTGCTACTCTTAGATGTAGGGCTAGATGTAGGAGTTATTTTGCCTATTAATCATCCAGAAAATGTCAGAAAACAGCTAAATATGCACATCACAATTTCCAAAAGCCCATGTTGGCATTTACAAATAGGTTGTTTTTTTCTTACCAAGTGTCTGAAACCCCAAAATATTCAGTTAAATAACTTAGAGGACTAAAAAAAACAACAATATTTATGAGAGATGCTGGAACTGGAGTCATTTTGGCATTTTGCTAAAAAAAATTACTCAAACAATTAATCATTGATGAAAATATTCATCCACTATTCATCTAGAGATGCATCATTTCCTTTAACCTCCACTTACATCACTTTGACTTCAAGGTGAACTGGGGGTTGTTTAGGAATTCTCAGATCTGTATTCATTGTGATAAAAAACTTCAAGGAATCCTTAGTCGACCTCTGAGACGGGAGGATGCAGATGTCGACAAGGGTGCAGAAAAAAATGTTACAATTCAAAGTTTCCAAGAGCACACAGAGTCCATCATTAGATGGAAGAAGTTTGGACCTACCATGGCTCCAGTCAACAGTAACCAGACAGGAGGGGCCTTGGTCAGGGAGGAGTCCATGGTTAACCATGTTTCAAAGAAACTAGAGAACCTGCCAACTGTCTCCACAGCACTCCATTTAAGTGCCATTTTACTCCTCTGAATAAACAGGCATATGGCAAGCCCACCTGGAGTTTACCAAATAGTGCATTCACTGATCTAATGAGACAAAAATTTAATTCTCAGGCCTGAAAGCCAGGCATTTCAACTGGCAATAACCAGGTGCTGCTTATCACCTGGCTATCACCTGGTGTGTACACTGAAACACGATGTTGGCACCATCATAAAAATGGAGCCAAATACAGACAAGTCCTCGAAGAAAACACTACAGACTGAGGCAACCATTCACCCTTCAGCAACACAACACCCTGAACCACACTTCCAGGATAATAGACTGGCTTTGGAACAAATCCCTGAACGTCCTTGAGTGGCCCACCCAAAGCCTGCACTTGAAACCATTTGAAAATCTACAGGGAGAGCTGCAGATCACAGGTTACCAATGCTCCTGATCCAACCTGACAGCTGGTAGACGCAAGGCTTAAAGCTGCCATCACTGTCAGTGCAGGTGTAGTCATATTCAGTTTTTGATTTTTAATACATCTGCAGTTAAGTAATATTATACATTTTGGGGGAATATGCTAATGAGAATTATGCTAGATGAGAAAATTGATCCCACTCTCTGTATGCTAGATATGCAGCTAAAGCTAGCACCTGGTTAGCTTAGCTTAACATAAAGACTGGAAACAGGGGCACAACAAGTTGTTTGTACAACTTTTACACAAACCAGATGTAACAAGTTAATTAGTGAGCTTTAGAGGTGCTAATTGGTGGATTTTGTTACCTTCAGACAAAGCCTAGCCAGCTGTTTCCCTATCTCCACTTTTTATACTTAGCTAACTGGCTACTCTCTCATGGACGTGACAGGTGAGGTATCAATCTTCTCATCTACTTCTCAGCTATAAAGTGAATAGGCACATTTCCCACAATATCTTTTTTTTCTGAATAAGTTTTCCTTTTACCATTATGAATGTGGTTGTAGACTAACAGAAAAAAGAAATAAATCTGCGACGCCATCAAGACATAAAATTAACCTACTTGACAGAGATTTTATTAAAGATGGTTCAGTTTCCAGTGTGTCAAGGGAGACACTGGAACATTTCCTGGTTCAGAACCAACAGTGGCTCAGGATAAAAACCACTTTAGAATTAAAACAAACATCCAGAGCCTCCAAATAAAAATTTGTTTCTCATGGAGCTTCAGACTTTCCATCAAGGTCAAACTGTCTCTGTTTTCCTACTTGGGGAAAGACCTGACTATTTTCACAAATACTGAGTAGACCGTGACAGGCCAGAACAGAAGGCTATGTATATGCTTTCAACACTGCAAGAGCACTAAATTCATATCTATATTTGTATTATCTGAGTTGCGGAAGAGAAGAGAAGAGAAGAGAAGAGAAGAGAAGAGAAGAGAAGAGAAGAGAAGAGAAGAGTAGAGTGTGTGTGTACATGTCAGCCAACAGCTCTCATTACTCAGGGCTGGCTGCTCACCACAGCCATCCCAGTTCACTAAAACAGCTGTCATTTTCATCTCTAGGGTCAGTTTGCATTTCACAAATGATGACCTGCTGTTTGCTTTGTCTGCTGCAGAAGCATTTGTTAAGGTGCAAACGCTACAAGCGTTTTGCCGCAGCATCAATATACTGTAGCTGAGGCTTTTGGTGTTTTTTGGGGTGGTTTTAAATCTTAGCCAGTACAGTAAATTTATGATCGATGCTATGAGGAGAAATCTAATTTGCTCCAGAAACCACAGGCTCATTAAAACATACAAGTTGTCATGAGAAACCCCCCCTCCCAGAAAACAATCCCACAACGTATATCTGGTTCATGCTATAACACACAGAGATGAATTATGATAGATGTGTTTGTCGTTTGTCATTGTTGGTGTGTTTCTGTAGCCTTTCCCTGGCCAGCTGTGTCCACAGTAATCTTATTGACTCCAGTTAGTGTGGCTCTGCCCCTGATATCTCCAGCTCTGCTCTCCATAACCTTATAAGTAAGTCCCTGCACAGAGTCTCTTTTGTAATCTTGATCACTCGCTGCATGGTCGTGCGTGTGTGTGTGTGTGTGTGGGCAGTGCATTAGGTCTCCCCGGGTTGACATGCACCCACCCCTCCCTCCCCACCTCTCGCTCCAGTCAGGCTTTGGGTTGCCATAGCAACGGCTCCCCTTCCACATGCCACAGAGTGGTAGATCATGCATCAGCAGAGAAAGTGATAGAAGGAGAGGGAGAGAGAGAGAGAGAGAAAGAGAAAAAGGGGAAAGGAAATACCAAGCTCTGTTTGACATGGCCTCTCATAGCTTAACCGCACACTCCTGACCACCAATGTTTACCCTAGATACACACACACACACACCTCCCTAGCATGAGCATATATGACTCATGTGTGTGTTCTGTATCTTTATCTCCTTTGCTGTTTGAATTTCTCAGCAAACGCTTCTCTTTGTCTTTCTAATTCCGTCCTCTCTTGTTGATTTCTTTCTCTCTCTTCCAGTCTTGCTGTCATTCTATGTATAGTGGTGACTCACATCTCCGACTGAGCATGCATGCTGTCTCTGCAGGTAAAAAGCCTGGGACATATGCTGAGGAGATGAGGTGACAAACTAAGCTGGGAAAGAGCAAGCAGCTCTCCCAAAGCCCGTCCTCTACTCACTGGGATTGAGATTGAGTTGAGCAATACATTTTACAAGCTCAAAGCAATAACAAAAAAAAACAAAAAAAAACACTCGGCTTGGTAGCAGAAAGCAGGACACGCTGAGGAAAAAAAATGTAAATACAGAAGAGGTATCTGTCTGCATCTCTGCCTTTTTTTCCTGGAGAGAAAATATCCTCTAGTCTGTCTTTTTTCCTATGTCTGGTCAGCTGCTCTGTCTTTTCTGTCTGCTTCCTACGTCTTCGCCTGCCTCCCTGCCTGCCTGTTTTCCAGGGCAAGAGAAAGCCCTCAGCCTCCCTCCCCTCTCCTGCTCTCATGTGCCGAATACGCACTCAGCCTCCTCTGCTCTCCTGTTAAATGAGTTCCACATGGCCCTGCAGGCTGCAGTCTCCGCACGGCCGGCAGAGGAGCGGGAGCAGACAGGCACCCGAGCACGCACAAACACGCACATGCTCGCTGAACTCTCGCACACACACGCAGTCCAAAGGTTCAAAGGTCATTTCCAGCAGACCTTGAGAACGTAACCATTTGAAAGTGGCCTCTCGCTCAGTCAAAACACCCCCCCCCCCAATCCCTCCTGTCTACTGGCCTGCTTGGCTGCCGTGTGTTAAACTGTGTACAGAGTCTGAGGGCAGGATGCATACTAATGTTGTCTGACTGACTGGCTGGATTGCTGGTGGGCTGAAGTTGCTGGCAGTTTAACTGGATGGCTAACTGGCTTGTCTATCTGACACTCCAGCTGAGTGTTTAAGTGGCTGGCTGACATGTGCTATGACTTACAGGGGGGGAGACAGAATTAATGCAACACTTCATTACTGTAACTTAATAAGCCTTTTAAACACTGCTGCAAACATGGATCATATCAAGCATATCAATACTCAACAGCAGAATAAGCTAGACACCTATACTCCTATACATTGCTGCTGAGGTGTAACTTTTGGATTACTGTTATTTGATGCCATTCACCTGAATTTTCAAGTTTATCCCTCTTTCTCTGCTATCTGGGCAAAGATGATTTGGGACAGAGTCTAATATTACTTTGAAAGCTTAAAGAGGCATTCCACTGAGCCCCTGTCAGCATGAGGAGTTCTCACTCAGCCTGTGAAAACAGCTGTATAATATCTTCTCTGGCTGGATGGAGCATCGTAAAGCCTCAAAAAATAACCCTGATGATGTCATCAGGGTCACACACTTTTAAAATTCAAATTTTAATTAAAAGGTAAAGCATGCAGTTTAAAGTAGAGTGTGAACGCTGGCAGACTCTCAGAGGAGTATTTGCATTAGTGACACATAGTGACAGTACGTTTTCATTGTTTTGTCTTCCCCTTGTACAGTAATAAAAAAATATTCAGATCCTTTACATAAGTACAAATAGCAGCATCACAATGTAAAATCACTGCATGACGAGTAAAAATCTTACATTTAACATTTCAAAAGTACAGTGGTGGCAAGCAACTTGATTACTTCCATTTTATGCTACTTTATACTTATACTCAACTGCATTATATACAGAAATATTGTACTTTTTACCCCACTAAATTAACTTCTTCTTCTGCAGATTAAGATTTTACATAAGTTTCAAATATAATGTACCATCAGTATAAATGAAATTATGGAAGATATGATTGGAAGATACAATAAAATCTTACATATGTATTATTAAACATCCTAGTAGTATATCAAAAAAAAACACAGCACTGTCATAACATGATAACACACTGAAAGGGGCTATTCTTCAAATAAATTTTTGAATGCAGGACCTTTACTGGAAATGGAGTGTGTTTGTGTTGCAACATTACTACTTCTATTTTAATAAAGGATCAGGATACTTCTACCACCACAACTCATGTAAAGATTTTTGATCAGCAAAATGTCTGATCAGTAAAATATACATATATATCTATATATATATATATATATATATATATATATATATATATATATAAGTATCAAAAATAATGGGAGTAATCATATGGGCAGAATGGATCCTGTTAGTGTTACATCACTGTATTTTGTAAAAGTAGATTGTTAATATTGATGCATTAACATGCAAGCAGCATTCTGCTGTTGGTTGACATAGAGCTAATATTAACAGTTTTATATACTGTCAGGTAGGTTAAGTTATTGTATCATGCATTATGTTCTATAGGCTGATTATACGTTTTTTAAATCTGAATCTGCAAAGTAGCAATTGTAGCTGTCAAATATATGCAGTGGAGCAAAAAGTACAACACATCCCAATGAAAGGTAATGAGGACAAATACGAAGGAGAGTAAAATGAAATACTCAAAGTTATACTGCTGCTTTCTAGCTGTCTGTAGCTGCAATAAAAAATAAAAAATAAAATAAAAACAACCCCAAAAACAAATACATTGCAATTAAACATTTAAGAGCTGGTCAATTTTTCGGTTGGCTTGGATACACACTTCCTTTGCAGCTGACAGCTTAATAAAGCCTCGGAACTGGCTCCAAATGAATACAACTGAAAATAGATTCCTTTTTAAATGATTGCAGGTAACCTAACTATTTAAATAAAATAAAAAACACTTTGGCTGAAGAGAACCTCTATAATTTGGAGCCACTGAATGATGAACTTTGGGGGTTGTGGAGGTGGGGTGATGGGTTGGGTTAAGGACACGGCTGCCAGCCATTGTCCTTGTGTTCATCCTGAGCCAGTGCTGGGCCACAGGGAGAGGCAGATTTCAGCCCACATCAGCTCAGAGCGGAGCAGCTCTGAAAGCTCTGGGAATGGGAGATGGAAGTAATAACAGAGGGCACTAACAGCCCCAAACTCACTCTCCCTGGCAGCCCCCCGCCACCACCACCCCCCACCTCTCTTTTTCCTTGTCTTTGCCTCTGGCTGTCTGCCACAACTTTCTTTCTCCCCGCTGCCTCCGAATATCATGCCTGGCCATTCTGCACCCTCTCTGCCTTCAAAAACACATTACACATTTAAAAAGTTTCTCTTTTCCTGTCTCACCCTGTCACATGTGCACTTGGAGTCGGCCTTCCTGACTGTCTCCCTCCCTGTCTATCTATCTATCTCTCTGTCCAGCAGCAGACACATCACTCTCAGATTGTGTGTGTCTAGAGGGAGACCAGGTTTTCAGACACTCACTCCAACCTCGGCTCCTTGACCATTACTACTCCATTATCAGCGGCAATGGAGGGCGCGCCGCAGACGCCTAATGTATCCATTTCCCCCTCCATTTAGGACTCGGCAGCCCAGCGAGCTCCCGGAGTGCTCCCTGATTGGGATTGAATGTCCATTTAAACTGCTGTCCAGTCACCAGGGAGGAGGTCGGGGAGGGGTAGAGGGAGAGGAAGAGGGGGAGAGGAAGAGAGAAGGAGAGGAGTACTGGGAAATACTGGGAAAAGGTGTATAAGAATAAAAGAGTGAGACTGTGTTGAGTGAGGAAGTGAGGAAAGGAGGCAGGGGGATTGCTCCCTAGTCTCTGATATGAAGCTGAGATTTTCTCTCCCCTTTCTTTCTCTCTTTCTCTCTCTCTCACTTGCTGTGTCTCTATCACTCCTTTTTTTTGTAACTTTCAAATACGCCTCCGTAGAAAAAGCATTCCTCCTCTGGCGAAGAGCCAAGTGTCAGAACTCAGCACTCGGTATTCTCAAGGTGCGCTTCTAAAAAGAGGGATTTGGAATTGAGATGATTGGAGTTGGCACATCCGTAGAGGGTGGGGGGGTGGGGAGTTGGGGCAGGAGGGCCGCTGAGGAAGAGGGTGAGACAGAGAGAAAAGAGAGAGAAAGAAAGAAACAGATAACAAACAACACACATAGTACAAGACTTGCAGGGGTGAAACGGTACCTTGTAGGAGAACTCCTCCGTTCTTTCTGAAGAGGGGACTCCCCGACCACAATGGAGGACTAAAAAGGGAAAAGGAAGGAGGGATGGGGTGAGAGAGAGCAAGAGAAAGAGAAAACTGGTCAATCATTTGATCATGTTGCAGCAGCCAACCAGCCCAGCGGGCTTCATCACGAGGCAGATAGCAAGGCAGGAATTTGAGCCCATAAGCCAGTGCTTCTGATTATAGTGATTAGATTCCCGGGTGTCCCACTGTTGCCATTATTCCCTGTGATTACCTCAGAGAATTACAGCCTCGCCGCTGTAGTCCATGGGGGTAATTTCTCATGACAACCCCCCACCGCCCGCCACTGGTCCATTCACACACGTTTAAAAAAAAAAAAAAAAACCTCATCAGCGCACACACATTTAACATGCCCATGTCGCAGGCATGTTTAAGACAGACCTGCATACAGTGTGACACAATACAACACACACTTACACTAATGCTGTAAGAACACACACACACACACACACACACAGAGGAAGAACACACAAAGCCGGGGACTCAGTTTAGGTGATCATTGCACCACTAATGAGGGAAGTAATGACGCCATTTCTCACATAGACAGAGACATCTTCACTCACACACACACACACAAGCAGACAAGAGATACAGTTCTGCTGGTGAATCCATAATTTTAAGACAGAAGGAGAAAGATGGAGGGATGTGGATGGAGAGCAAGAGGATGTAAGAGCTTTCCCAGGTTGAGTGGTCTTTAGTTCCCCATTAGACGACACGTCTGACTGCTCCTTTCTTTTCCTCTCAGTGGTTAGACAGGCTGTTCTCAAACACAGTCGGTGTGTGGCTGACAACATACATCTTGGTCATACAC
Organism: Lates calcarifer; assembly: GCF_001640805.2. Classification (NCBI taxonomy): domain Eukaryota; kingdom Metazoa; phylum Chordata; class Actinopteri; family Centropomidae; genus Lates; species Lates calcarifer. The sequence continues at coordinate 17,719,167 of NC_066839.1, forward strand.
ACACACACACACACACACACAGAGGCACGCACACACAAACAGGACAGAAAACACCCAGGGATGCTGTGAACTCTGAAAAAGCAACCCACTCGTTTCCACTCATCAGGAGAGTTTCCTTTGTAATATGAGTCCTGTTTTATGTTCTGCTAAGCTGCTGAATGAGAGGATTTGGACGTCTGCACTTGTGATGTAGCTCTCACCTCACCAGATGCAGGGAAAAGATGGACTCACACACACACACACACACACACACACACACACAGCATCACGAAAAAGCAAGAGCAGAACGCAAATTTCAGCCCTGAGCCACCTGCTGTTGCCATGGAGAGTTGCCACATTGCGTTGCCACGGCGATAACATATTTTTCCTGCGCTAACAGCCTGTCTGTTTTCCCTACCACCCCACCCCCCGCCCATCTCATTCTCCCCCCTCTCCCTCTACCCCGCTCGCTCTCCCTTGTCTCACTCTTTCTTTCTGTCTCTCTTCCCATCCCTGCGCTGTCTCCCCCTCTCTCTCTCTCTCTTTCTCTCTCTCTCAACAAATGGCTTCACAGTGCGACAGCACCTGCCTTATACTACATGTGTTGCCATGGCGGCGTTCCCGTTGCCAAGGTAACCCCGTACATTTAATGTAGTGGGCGAGGGGCTAAACTCGTGGCAGACGCTCGTGCCCCCTTCCCCACCTCCTTCCAACATCTCCCCTCATCTTTTTTCTCTGGGGTGGGGGGTGGGGGGGTGAGGGGAAAGAAAGAAAGAGAGAAATTGAGAGCGAGAGGGAGAGAGGAGAGAGCTCCTCCCCAACCCCACTGAGACACCCTTCCCTCCTTCCATCCATTCTTCCCTCCCCTCCTCCTCCCATCCAGATGCTGATGGGGTGTGAAGGAATGCACCATGGAGCTGACCTCCTACCCAGCATGCTCTCTTTCTCTCCATCTCTCTCCCTTCCACACACACACACACACACACACTCTTGCATATGTCAGACCCATCCAAATACCCTCTTTCAGAAATACATGTCATACACAGAATTCATACATCCATGCACTTAGAGCTGGACTGACACACATGCAGTAACTGCACTGACTCACACACACATGCAGATAAAGACACACATACGGACACACACACTGGAGCAAACTGCAGGTGGGGGTTGACTGGTGCGGCGTGAGTTATTATGGTCCATGAAAAACCAAGAGGTGTAAGCGACAAAGAGTAGAGGACAAAGAAGCGTCATTGCTCTCCCTCTTTACCCCTCCTCCCTTCTCCGCCTCTTTCGCCCCTCTTTTTTCATCTCTTCATTCTGCCACTTCCTTTCTCTATCTTCTCATTTTCTGGATTCATCTTCCACTTCTGAGTTGTGTAGAGCTGCTTGAGACAGTCGTTGACCTTAACGTAATGCACACGCTGTGCAACCATTCATATCCTTCATAACGTGATATTCTTGAGATTGAGTGCTCTTGAGAGAGATATTGTGTTATATTGATTGGACTTACTGAGAGCCAAGATACATGTAAGGGAAACTGTTAATAGCTTACTGCATATTCTAACATAGACTGTACATTAACATTAGTTCATTTGTTTTAATGTCTTCTAACGAGATTTATTCCCTAACCTTCTAATCTACACAGTCAGGCTCACTACCGCACGTCTAACTTTACAGTATCAAAAAATAATCTTGATAATAACATTAAGGTTCTATGTGATGACTTGGTGTTACGTTTGAAAATGTAAAAGTTTTTAAGCGTAAACCTGCACTGCAGAACTTTTGTCTCCCCCTTCTGGCAATGACAATAATTACAATGTTTGTCCTTGCATATCCCGGAGCATCAGAAACTTTTTTTGGACAAATCCTAAGTTTTTCCGCTCTGCCATGCTGCTAGTTCTTGTAGTTTACCCCATCTCTGTCACTAAGGTTGCTCCCCTCTTCAGCTCTGACAAACCAGTCATTGCTGGCCCAAGAATGGCCCGAGAATGTTGCCACAGACACCAGATTTAAAACAGCGGTATACTGCGGAATACAGAGAGATTTACCTGGCACTGATAGGTATTGTGTGAACTCATTTGGCATGGGCTTGAATGTGACAGACATTTCATTTATATGTAAAGGTTCCGCACAAAGAATTTAGCTTAACTGAACTGGCTGTTCTGACTCACAGAGTAAAAAACAGTACTGTGGCATAATTGAAAGTGATGTGTTTTTAATGAACAGACCCCCCTAACTGGATCACATAGTCTTCATTAGTGAATGGAGTTTTCTTTGTTCATCCAAAAAGTACAAATATTTACATGTAAACATATCCGTTTCCATGACAACTATGAACTATGATTAAGAAATATGACGTGTAATAACTGAGAGGGGATTTCTTTTTTTCAAACAACTATTTCCACAGACAGAAATGAACATTTGAGCCATTCTTCCAACATTTTCTGACCAATGGATGATCTGAAACCTCCAGGCTTGTTTACTGTTGAATATCATAAAAACTGTAATTAACTGTAACTACAAAGTCTGATCTTAGTTATCACATAGTGCTTTAAACTGTAATATAAAGTGCCTTTAAATTCCTTCCACACTGTAGGACATTATCATGTATCTGTTCTGTATCTGCTTGTTCCAACACCAATGTATTTTTATTGCTGCACTGTTGGATCAAATGGAAAAAATCACAGGATTCTTGTGGATAGTCTTCAACATGTTTTGCTTATTAAGACTGACATATTTGATACCTTTGGAAACTTCAGGATGTGGGTCCAGGAGCATTACTGTATAATAGGCCTGCAGCACATTGTTGCTAAAGGACCATACAAGTGGTATTCGTGTTGCAGCCCATTAGCAACAAATTGTGCATACTGTACATGCTGTGCATGTACTTTACATTGCTGCTGGCCAGCTTCTAAAGCACACCATAAATTCTTGGATTGATTTTCTACCTTCCATGCAGCTGCTGTTTTCCATTTAATTTAAGGATGATATAAAAAGTCAACCCAGAGAGATTTGAAAGATGTTTGCTATTCAATCATTGGTGACATTTAGAAGCCTTTATATGTTTTGTAAAAGTTGTAGCTGAAAGCAGTGATATTTTTAAAGCTCTTCTTTTCAAGGATTTGAGGATGCTCTGACATCTGAGAGTGAAGAAGCATTGCTTTGGCATGGACAAATGAAAGTTGTGAAAAGGCTAATGCTAATAATTTAGTCATTTCTTGCATTAAAGTTTGTTGTTCACCAGCTCACTCTCAAGTGTTTGATGCTGAAGTGTACTGCACCTGATCCCCACTCATAGCAGCAAAAATATCTTTTTGACAAGAAAGGCAACAAAAGATCTGTTATGATGGATTTTTCTATTTCAAGCAGGTTTTCAGTCTTAAAATGTCAGAATCAACTATTCTGATCTGAACAATTATTAATTTCATGTATTTTTTTTCGAGCAAAAATGGCCACCATTCTCTGTGAGGAGACAAGATATTTGAAGATGCCACTCTTGGGAAACTTTGGGAAACTTTGAAGGACATTCTTCATTATTTCATGCCATGTTTTTGACTGAATAATTAATCAATAAATCAAGAGAGGAACTGGATTGAAAGACAATGAAAAAAATGTTAGTTGCAGTCAGGAAGGTAATATAAAACACACACACACAAGTACATGCTGTACACAAACACACACAATGTATGCTCCTCAGGTGCTGTATCACAAGGGACCTCAGCTCCACTCCAACATTACAACAAATGGACTCTCCTTACTTACTGTCTCATTTCCCGCTGTGTGTCACAATGCAAATGAACAACCTCCCTTCTCTCCCACTCCTCCTCCCCTCACTCCCCCCATACTCTCCTCACTGCACCCTTCCTTCCCACCCCCCCATGTTCCGAATCCGGCCTCCAATTTGTTCCACTTCCCCATACCTCATTGTTCAAAATGACACTTTTACATTTTATGGTGAACCAATTATTCTGTCTTACACAGTCCGCTGGCTCTGCAAGCCAACCTGCCCGGATCAACTGGGGAGCGGGGTGGAGGGGAGGAGGCGGCGGCAGTGATGGTGGTGGTGGTGGTGCGGTATTCATAGAGAGAAAGAGAGAGAATGAGAGAGACAGAGAGAGAGAAATAGAACAAGCAGAAGAGAGGGGAAAAAAAGACGACTAATAGTACCTCTCACTGACATATCCACAGGGAAGGGCAAAAGAGCCGGAAACCAAGATGCTAGCAAAGGAGGAGGATGGAGGGTGGAGGAGAGGTCAGGGGAGGAGAAGTATGTGGAGGAAACAACGCAGGTGAATGCTGCTGTGGTGTGGAGAGGAGAGGTGTGTGTGTGTGTGTGTGTGTGCACGTGTGAGGCTGTGAAGGGGTGGAGAATGAAGTGAATGTAGACAAAAGAGGATTTAATTGAATGATAAAGTGATGGAGAGAGAGTGGGAATAAATCACAGCAGGGATAAATAAAGAAGACGGAGTACTGGGTGCCCCACTAGTTGTAATGTATGCCTGAGGATGAGTGCGAGGGTGTGTGAGGTATTAAAAGAGGGGACAAGAGAGTGAGAGGAGTGGAACGGAGGAGCATTAGGGAGCTGGAGGAAAGGCAAAACAGGGGCATGGACGAGGAGAAGGTGAGGGAGTGAACATGTGGAGGAAAAAAAAGGCAACCAACCAACGCTTTTACCTGTGATGTGCCTGAGGGGGAGGGAGATAGGAGGAGGGTGGGAGTGTTGTTGCATGAGAAAAAAAAAAGATTTAAAGGAAGGATGGGGCGGGTCAGCTGTATAACGCCTGGGGCAGGTGGGTGGAGAGAGTAAGAGAGATAGTGGAGGAGGAGTGATATGTTTTATGTTCTATGTTCCTCATGGCTGCAACTAACAAATGTTTTTTTTATTATTATTGATTTATGTTTATTATTTATATGTTTCTGATTAATTGTTTAGTGTAAAAAACATCAGAAAATAGTAATAGAGTTAACAATGACAACCTAAAACCCACAAATGTACAATTTACAAAATATAAAAGGCTGAATAGTTGTACAAATTTTCCTACTTCATTAAATTTTAATTAGGAAACTCCTGATCTGATTTGTTTTGATTTGATCCTTTCAGATACACTAACATCAAACAAACACCAGCACTGCATAAAAACATATAAACACAAGAGTGCTTCTCAGAATTTATCCTGGGAACTTGAATTTCTTTTTATTCCACAAGTAAGCAACAATTTTAAACCCATTTCCCTGTTAGAAAATTGCAGACTAAAATAGGCAACAAAGTGTATGAAAGGCAAAGATTAACAGACTGATCTTCATCTTAAGACTCATCTATAAAAAGTTTGAATCGAGGGAAACCGGAGTCAGTTCTCTCCTGTTTCTTAACGTCTTCAAGTATCTACAGCCAAGTCCAGTTGCCTTCGATTCAACAACTAAGAGTCTTCACAGACATTTTAAGAATCAGTATCAAATATTACAATGAAAGTGGTGATAATCAGATTTTTTGTTAAATAGAAAAAAAATGGAAAAATATAACATTTGAAAAGCTGGAACTATGTTTCTGCTTGGTAACAGACTTCACAATTAATCATCTAAATTGTTGCCCATTCATCTTATTTTAACTGACTAACTGATTGATCAAATTTAAGGCCTTCATGACGTAACATTCTTTTTTCTACTTTTTATTGTGAAGCTTGTTTGTACAAGTGTTCTAAGTCGCACTCGTCAAACTCTCTCAACTGCACAAACCTGTTGAAGTTGCTCATTTCCACCTGCCACCTGTTCATCTGGGGAGCGAGGGTTGGTGAGATTTGATCATTAGCATAATCATTAGCTATGTGTTCTGCTCCGCGAGTGGGAAAGTTTAGATAAAATAACAAAGAGTAAAGGAAACTTCAAGTCCTGCTTTCAGAAGTCAGCTCAGGAGAATATAGCAAATTCAGCAGTGTGTGTAGTACTGGAAAACATGAATGGTACAGCTGCTATGACAGAAATAAAGCGGGAATAGTTTGACATGAAGTTAGAAGCTAAAAAAACTCTTTCCAAAGCAAAGCTGTCAGTGACTTAGATGGGAGGCGGTCAGTGGGATGTGACAGTCACAGAGATTGACAGCAGAATATTATGGCCCAGGTAGGTCGTGTTACATTGTTGGGTGCAACAGAGGATGATGGTGGACAGAGACCGGTAACAACACCCCGAGGCAGCTGTCACAGTGAGAAAAGTTTCCTAACAACTGCTGTAATGTATAAGTTGCTGTGACAAAATATGTCAATAAAATCATAACATTTTAAAAATTTGCAGATTGTTGGTGCGACAGGTGAATTTCAACCCAGTACAAGAAAACTCAAGACTGAAATAAATTCTTTTAAATTACTCACAAGTATAACCTCAGAATGAATCTGTTAATATGGGTCACCAAGAGTGGGAGGACAGCAAGGAGCCGGCAATGTACTGCTATACTAAGTATATATACAATGCGTGTGTATATGTATGTGTGTATATCTATCACCCTGCTCTACCAGGGAATGGGTTTATTAATTAACCAAGAAGAATTATCCAATTAAATTAAGCAAAGTGATTAAGCAATAAATTACGTAAATCACATATGTCACATAAACTCATCAATCAATCAGCCAACAGCTAATCCTTCTTACCTGTGGTGAAATGTCTGAGGCAGGGTGGGTGGAGAGGTGGGGGGGGTGGCCAGGCCGGGCGAGTAGGGATGGTACGGCGTCTTCTTCAGTGCCTGGATCAGGTTGTGCCTATACTCCGGATCTATGGACCACAGAGAGCCTTTACCTATGCTCTGAAAGAAAGAAAGACAGAAAGAAAGAGGTAGAAAGTGAGGGAGGGGTGGACACAGGGAGAGAGAGATGAGAGAGATGTTATTGAAAGTGCTATCGGCCCACCTCAAAGCACATCACAAACACAGCACAGCACACTGACCTGAGCCAACAAGTCCAGAAGCCCAAACACAGGCTCAAAGTCCAGACCTTGTGCTGGACTCTTATTTACCAAACCACCTGTACACACACAGCAATGCTGCATTCCCACTGAGATAAAAAAGGAAAATGACATTCTGTGCATCTACTGGTTCAAACACTGATAGATTACTGCCTCCCTCCCCCCTCAAAAACAACAACAAAAAAACTCACATCAGCCGCACAAACATTCCTGTATTCCCAAGGAAGATAACACTTGGAGGAATGAGAATTAATGCATCTTCAATGCCACCTCGCTCAATATTTTCCAATCCTCTGCCTCTCTCTACAAAAAAATCATCTTCTTTCTGATTAAGACACAGGGAAACTCTTTAACTTTTTCCACTCCAGAGGCAATGATGGTGTGTATTTTTAGATCAAAGCAGCTCCCCTTCACCTAATGAAGCTGTCGGCCCCCAATCTGAGTAAAACCAGTCTATAGATTATAGAGAGGGGAGGGATCTCAGACGAGTTGCCATGAAAATACACTCCCTATCTCTATCTCTCACAGCCTCCTCCGTGCTTTCATCTGCCTTGTCATCTGAACGAGGCAAAATCTGGAGTTTGTGTACGGCGAAGACCGAGAATGGCAGGAAGAGGGTAAAGGGAGAGAGGAAGAGAAGTAAATATAAAATTAAAGCCGTCCTGCCTGGTGTTCAGCTCACTTTGTAGTGCTCTGTGATATGTTACAGGTACAGGCTACAGGGTGGGGAGATGTCATGACTGCAGGCTTCTGATTTCTGCACACACTGCAAGGAATCTATTAAGAGGGAAATGTCAGATGTGCCAGAGACGTGCATGTGAGAGACAAATTCTCAAACCTGACGAAGCATTTTGTGTTAAAGTGGATGAGAAAAGCACACTTGAACGTTTCCGTTACATCAGTGGTTCATAGCATTTTTGGCTTGTGACCTCTTTGAAGGGTCAGTTCACCAAATTATATAAACAAACATATCTTCTTCTGCTAGTCATGCAAAATTAAGTTTTAGTTAACCGTTCTTTAAGATTAAACAGAGGTGAATGGCATTTTCTTTGTGATAAAAAATTATACTACAAAAATAACAGATCATCCACAGGCCTCCCTGAGTCCACTGTTCTCCGGAACTATTTCCTACTTGGAAGGTGCTTTCCTATCATGATAATCATCCTGTGATCACTCAGATTTATTTTGCCACCTCTTAGAAGGCAGGCATCAAACATCTGAGAAATACACTTGAATGAAGAAGAAGAATGTGGAAAAGAGCCAGTTTAGGAGTAAAACATTTAACAACTTAATCCCACTTATAGCACAGTAAGAGTGACAAGCTCTTAAGTGATCTCATGATGACAAGACACAGCCAATCAGAGACAGGGATTTGTCCTTCATCTGATCCATTGTTCTTCAAAAGTCTATTATTAGTTAGTTAATGTTGTTAGCATGAAATCCGACTTTTCCAGCAGCAACTGACACAACAGACGACAATCTATATATTTCTGGCATAAAAATAGATATGAAATAATAGGACATTGCACCCCTGAAGAATTAAAGCATCCTAGTAACACCCCATCAAATCTACACTTGGTGATAACACCTGAGAAGAAAGCAGCAGCTGCAAGCAGTGGCTAATAAAAAGTAGTGCACCGCAGCTGTCTCTGTACTGCTGCCATTTAACCTCGGAAAGCTTAACCAAGCTAATTTGAGAGTATTTTTAAGTCAGAAGAAATTGCTAAATAGCTAAGTAAGTAAGTAAAACTATTTATTACTAGAGTGAGTCCAAACTAAACTAAACTTGAAGCAGTTAAGAACTAATACATTACACTGAACTATGTTACAATAAGCTCAAAGTAAAGAGATGTTATTTAATGTGTTGTACTGACAGCAAGAGCTCTGTCCAACCAAATTTTTGAATTAAATCACCTGAAATGTTATTTAATAAACCAGGGACATTACTGTCAGTGAAACAGTGAAGACAGAATATTAAAATGCATTGACATCTGATGCTGCATTACATATCCTGCTGCAGGCTTCAGAAAATTGGATTAAATTAACCCCCACATTCATGTCTGATACCTGATTTTTTTCTGTTTTATAGAGTCCTTGGAATAATAAATGACAATTCAACTTGTGTAATTTCTGATGAAAGATTATCATCCACAGCCTGTGTGTGTGTACTCTCTAAGTGTGTCTCCTGATCCTGTGATATCCAGGGAATCAGTCAAAAACTGTGCTACTACTCACTATATCATCTGACCTTGTAAGAATGCAAGAAGCTAATAGCATGTGTGTGCACTGTTGATTTGTGTCCCCCCTGTTTGGATCTTTGCATTAGTATGTCATTCATGTTGAACACAGGCCATATGTGCAGTGTTTTGCTCCCTGTGTGTGTGTGTGTGAGTGTGTGTGAATGAGTGAGTGTGTGTATGGCGAGTTCCCTAGGGAGTGTGATATTACCCAGCGTGGTCTGCTCCTGGGAGTGCTTCTATTACTGCCAGCAACGCCTCTCCTGGAGAGCATGATATTACACACACATACAATCGCTTCCCACAGAGGTGACCCCCACTGGGCCAAATTTCCCCTTGCACCTCCAGCCCGCCAGTCCGTTTGTATATGTGTGACTGTGTGTGTGTGTGTGTGTGTGCGTGCGCCTACTGTCTGCCCGCTTGCCAGCCGATTAAATCAATGCTCTCTACAGAATCTCTGTCTGCCGGGGCCCCTGCCTCTGCCAACCAGCCAGCCAATCAAAACCCTCAATCTGTAGACACCACCCTCCCTCCCCCGCACTCCGACCCCCACCCCCACCCCCACCCCCCCACTCCCGTCGACAGGCCAATCACAGGGCGCAGCTCACAGGAAGGGTCTGTCACCTGGGTTATAGCAGTCGCCTTGGCAACAGGCATCATCTGGGCTTGGAAGCAAGAGGAGGTGAAATGGACTTTTCATTTTCTGACAAATTCGCAAAGTTGAGAAAAAGGCAGCATGTCTCAAAATCGATTATCACAAAGTACTTGAGGTCAGAGATGAGTTTTTAGGTTTTCTTAAAGGGGGTTCAAGTTTGATAGAGTATGACACAGATTTTAAAAATAGAGAACTTCCATAAGGGTGGATTTTAAAGCAGCAATGCAAGTGAAGTGAGTGTTTGTGATCTTCCCCTCACTACCTTGAGATAAGCACTACTTTCTGGATGATGTGTTTATTTCTGTTGCATCTATATGCTGGAAAATATTCACATCACCGCGGTGTTTGTAGCTGAAGAGAGGGATTACACAACAAATAATCCACAACTCGAAACATTAACCTCTTTGAGAGATATCTCTGAGTGTGAAACCAACAGTGACGGGGCATTGCATTAGACTGGAAATTGCAAATTGAAGCAATATTACCCTTAAAAGAAATGGATTTAATTATATGTATCTGTGTCACTACACTGGTTTGTAGTAGTTTTGATTCAAAAAGCAGCAGTTTTTATCTGCCGACTGTGGAATTCTGGGCAGGTATTTTCATGATGGAGAAAGCATACATACTGCGACTTGCTTGGGACATGTCATAGTGTGAGTAAAGGACAAAAGGAGAAGAAAGAGGACACAAATGCAAGGAGAGAGAGAAAGAGACAGGGAGGGAGAAATGATTGTGTGTTGCCAACATCTGTTTCCTGTGTTATATAAGCCGTGGGGGCTGGTCTCCCTTGGAAATAGGAGATATTAAGTCCTGCTGCCACTGACCCCGCTAGTAGCACTACATTACTGCTACTGGATTCCTGACTGAAATATTATCTTCTCACATATACATTAACCATTAATGCTGAAAAGGATCCCTGCTTATCATACAGAACACCACAGCTGCAGTATATCATGACTAAAAATCTGGACTATACACAGAAGGCAAAACTAAGAGTTTATATTGGTAATACTAAACTTTACCTATCTACTTTGTAAATTTAATACATTTTATTTATATTTAAAGAATATGTCTGGAAATATTCCACATTTTTTTCATTGTTACCTGATGGAGCCAGATGAAAAGTGCCAAAGTTATTGCAATTCATCCTACGGAGAATAGGAATTTCTGCACCACATCCATCAATTAGTTGTTGAGACTTTTCACAAAAAAGGTGGTGGCAATAGAGGAAAAGTAAGCAGATCACAGAGTCAGTAGGATTCATCCTCTGGGAGTCATGAATGTCTGTACCAAATGTCACAGCAATTCATCAAATAGTTATTTTACATATTTCAGTCTGGATGAAAGTGGTGGACCCACCAACTGACCAACACTGCTATCCCTACTGCCTGTTACAATAAAAAAAAAAATTCTTTAACTCCTCAATCCACTGCTTCATTATAACAGCTGTTATAATGCAGCTACATATTGTCTATGTCCATCAGTGAATCTACAGTTTTAAACTGATTAATTATCTTTCATAATGGCAGATACTGTAGAGACATACTTCAGCAGTTCATATTGGCTATTATGAGAGGAGAAAGTAAATTTTGTTTTCCACTCAGTAATCGGATGAGATTAAAAAAGATGTAGATGCACAGAGAGCACAGAGCTGCCTCTCTCCACACAGAGAAACATGCGAGGCATTAGCGTAAGAGGCTTTCCTGTCCATTACATTTTTATGTGCAATATGACTTAACCTATACTACCAATCTAAAGCAGTGTGACTGCATATAATTTCATGATAGACATCCACATTCAGTGTAAAAGCATTAACCCTAGCTGTGTTTAAGCCTGATTAACCCACTGTGATACAAGTATCCATCATTACTTACTGAATATATACACATAAACAGGATTAATAATATAGTATACTGTACGACTAGTGCAGTGTGGACTAGATACATGTCTGAACAATATTCAATATATTTAATACAGATGAAGAAAAATAACATGAGGTCTGTTGTTGAGAAATAAAGTAGAACCCTTAATACGCACACAGAGATGCAAGAATTATAGCAGAGGATGCTCTAACAGTGAGAGGAACACAGAGCTTTGGAAGAGAGGAGAGGCAGAGGGAGGGGAGAAGAAGAAGAGGAGGGACATTTCTCCTGATAAAGTTGCTTGACACATGTTAGTTCTGTTCTCATTGAAGGCCATTAAACAACAAAGAGGCTCAAGGACAAAGAGGGCTTGTTGGGTAAAAAAGTTGCATGTTGCTCGGGCAACAGGCTACGCATAGAAAAACTCAGCAGGCTAATATGTGTAAATTTCTCCTACAGGTGTTATGAATTGACTTTTCTTCCAAAAACCTGTTTTCCATGTGGTTTTAATTTAGCCCAAAGCTTGCCCCAGTTTTTTTTGCATGCTTCAAGTCACAGATAAGGTTCTGTTTTCCTCAAAGAATAATACATGGCAAATTAAAAAAAGAAAAACACTTGGCAGATTTTTTTTCCAACACTTACTGCTGAAACATGTCCCATCTGGTGTACAGTATTTTTTTTTACTGATTACAAAAGGTGCAAGTCTATTCCTTTTTAACCAAACAATGGCTTCTATCTGTGATTCAAAAGCAAAAGTCTTAAATGTAAAAACACAGATTACACAAGAAGCATGAACTGGGCCTAGTCCAATGTGAGCAACCCCCAAAGCATCATGATATGCTGCCACTTAGCAATTAATTTCAGTGAGGTCATTTGGGTTTTGGTTCTTGGCTTATCATATTTACAACCTTGAAAGAGCACCACCAGGTACCAGTTTTACAGATCTTTAAAACGCTCCCCTTAGGCTGCATACGGTATGTCACGGCTTGTCTTTATATTCATGACTCACAGTGACAGGAACAAATATATTCCACACAAACACACAAGTTTTAAACAAGATAAGAAAAGATTAAAAAACAGCACTAGCCATGTACTGTATCTTAACAGCTTATTAAAGCAGCAGAAGAAGCTGCAAACACATTAACATTTTATCATCTTACAAAGTTGATATGGCTAACATGTTAACAAACAACTATCTAGCAAATACAAAGCAACATTAGCATTTATTTGGAGTTGTGTTTCCCTCCAGTTAGGTCTATTTTGGTCACTTTCAATTCAGTACTGTGTTCACTGACCAGTTGCTAACTTTTTATCTGCTGATCTGTGAGTGGATAGCAGACAGGTGGTTATCCTAGTCCCTTCTCTAAAAAAAAAGTCCCTGAAAATAGAGTTGATGAGAGCAGTGAGACAGAACCGAAACATCAAGCTTAAAGATGCTAAAATGCTCGCTAGAGCTGAGGGGAAATGCAGAATGCGGTGGTAACACACTCTGTAGGTTTGTCACTTTGAGTAAATTTACACACCGAGTCATTGACCATTAAAAAATTAGTTTAAAAAAAACTTACCAATGCAGAGATGCTCATTGTGGCTGACTATTACTAATGTTTTAATAGTTTTTTTTTCACTCATAAATGATGCATGCCTTTGGTAAGACACAGCTAATGCACTGCGAGTTTTGTTAAAAAAAAAAAAAAAAAAAAAAAAAGCTACTGGAGAAACCTGCAGTTTAAGATTGGTCTTTTTGTTGATAACATGAGAGTGTTCTTCCATGTCAATACTTCTCATTAATCTTTTTGTAATTTTAGAAAAAATACATAAAATCTTTTCTTTTTTTGCATACAGCAGGGTAAATGTTTGTGCCTGAAACAACCTGCCCATGAACTAACGTCAACGAACCACCGCAAGCAGACAATCTTAGCTCGCCCCAGGCGCCACAGCTCATAGTGGGCCAAGTTAAAACGCAAAGGAATCAAGGACGCCTCTCATCTGAACAGGGCAAGGTTAAGTTAGAGGTGACACACTTAAGTGCAACACCGAGAGACTTCATAGGGAGTCTTAGATTACAAAACTGCCTGTTCTCTCTGCTGTGATTTCATAAGAGGCTTTGAGAGATATATCGCTATGAGTGTGTGTGTTCATGTGTGTGTGTGTGTTGTTGCTGTTACAACACTGATCTTCAGCACTGATCCAGAAGTCTGAGGGCAACAACACTTGTCATTAAGGCATGTCATTCAGCACAGTCAAGAATCCTGTTTGTAAACAAAGCCATGGCAACCGTGGGACTCACACTCTCTCACGCTCTCTCTCACAAGTTTGCACTCCCACATGCAAGACTGACACGCGGGCACACACGCACACACACACATACGCATACACACACACACACACACACATACACATACACATGGAGCAGCAAGCTTATTCTAAACTAATCCCCATCTTGTCATCTGCCTGGATATGACCCAGAAATACAGTCACTGGAACAAATAGGCCACTGTCATATTAATCTCCACCTCTGTAAATTGATGGAAATATGATTTGGTGCGTTCACAGTAAGCCATGTCTCCCCGCTTCTCCCTTTTTCCCCTCCCTCTGTGTTCCTATATCTCTCTGTCTATCCCTCACGACGATAACTTGACCTCCCCTTAACCAAATCCCCCGTCTTTCTTCTTTCTCTCAGCGAACAATGAGTAAAACATAATGCAACATAAAGAAAAATATCTGAGACCCTTTAATTGCATGCTCAATTCAAAAAGACATAAACAGGTAAAGAAAAAGCAAAGCAGGGAGAAAAAAGGAGTATTCACATGCAGATATTCTCAGTGAAAAGCTTTGAATGGTGGAGTCTGACTAAAATTACAGAGATTCTGTAATTGCAGCTTCAGATAAAGCACAGCACTTGGCAGGTAGAGTAGGAGTCTGCAGAGATGTGCCCTCATTTCTGCACTGACACAGCGCTCGTGTGTGTATGTGTGAGTCCTTTAAAGCATTCATGCGTGCTTGTAAGTGTGCGTATGTGTGTGTGCTTGTTTGTTTGTGTGTCAGACATGCCCTGTGTGTGTTTGGAAGTGTGTGTGAGTGCGTGCGGGAGAGGGGAATAGGTTTGAAGGGTTAATTAGCGTGCTGTCTTAAACGGTGTGCAGTGACAGGAAGACAAGACAGCCTGTCCTTGCCAAAATCACCTCTACACATGCTGCTCCACACACACACACACATACATACACACACGTGTGGCATACACACACACACACACACGTGTGTGTGTATGCCACAAGTGCATATGTGCATATAACACAAGATGAGGACATACACTCATTCTCCCCCACTCAGCACCTCAGTGCCCATCTGAAGCTCATACACACATGTGCATAACACACACACACACTCACAGAGAGAGAGAGAGAGACACACACACACATGCACTAACACACACACCTAAGTCGGTAAAGCCAAATCAGTTTTCCCGTTGCTACAGCAACAGCATACTTTTATGTCAACTGCAACCTAGTTACTATGGAGATATGTATACAAGAGAAACTCTGTGCCGTTGTAGTCAAGGGCCAGATGACAGCATAGCGTGAGGGCGTGTGCACACACACACACATGAGTGCACACACACACACACACACACCATGTCCTCCTCATCCTTCATCCATTTTGTTTTTACACACACGCACAGACCTCACTCAAAAGGAAGAGTTCAGGTTCACACGCTGGTCAAGGAAAGCATAAAGAGCTCCCATATCCTCTAGCACAATCTCAATCAGCTAAACACGCAAAGCTAGCATTGATCCTCGCTGTTTGTCCCCCACCCCCAACACCCTCGGGCAAGATGAAATCTAAAGTCTGCTGGCATCTGTGTTATTAAATCCTCCAGTATTAATTTAGCACTAATTGAGTGAGGGATTCATTCCCCGTTTACCCAGAGTCTTTAATAGAGTAAAATCTGGATGGGAAAGCCGGTATAAAAGACTGTATCAAGACTTAAATCAAAAGCGAAATGCTGTTCCCACTGGAGAAGCGCAGAATGTCAGAGTGAAAGAGAACTATGAAAGCAGAGATCATCAACTATTGATAAGGCCGAATCTGGTACAGCTGTAGACAAAATACAGAATATGTTTGACTTCAAGTTGGATATGCCTGCAAACTGCTGATAACTGTCTGGCTGTGAAATAAGTTATAACCACACATGATAGAGTGAATAATGGGCCTGTATTTAGCATGTGGCTGCAGTATTATTTTACCTGTAGGAATTCAGCATATGACTGATGAGGACTGATTTTAAAAAAAACCCTGCATTGGTTTGAAGTAGGGCTGGGAATTTCCAATGGCTGAGTCGCTTTGTGAGCCAGGATTGTCTGGGAGGGGGTCAATGGTCCAGTTAGTTGCTTTTCTTGAGGCTCACTGTTCCATCAAAGGAGGACATGAACGATATTGTAAAAACTGTGCACCCATAAACTAGGGCTGAAAAATTAATCAAACTATTATTTTAAATCAAAAAATGGCGAAGTGCAATATCCAAATCACAGGAGCTGCAATTCTTTCATAAAGAGAAAATGTACAAGCAACATATGATTAGAAATGAAGCATTGTGATGTTAAAGAGATGCCCCCAGCCTACACACCATACTCTCCAGATGTAAGGGAACATGCTTTTTAGTACCCCAGCATTTATCACACCATCATCATTTTTTATATTCAGTGAAAATGAAATTCAAAAATTCCCACTAAAATTTTGACTCACCATCACAATATAATCTTTTGTGCATGTCATTCATCTCTACCATAAAGCCAAATCAGTTTCTTCTTGTATCAGTAAACTCATACATAAGGTGATATGTATACTACATTCACAAAAATCATTTCAATTTAATGATGACTGCTTTAGTCTCCTTTTTGCTGCTGAGCTAACGCTGGCTAATGTTAACTGGTTTCACATATTAACAAAACAAGATACTGTTTGTCCCCGAATTTTCAAGACTTCCTGGATACGTTCTGAGATTTAAAGTTTAGTATACGTATAACTGAGACATTTGAACTATAGTTTCCAGTCTGCTAACTTTGATTATTGGTCAGTGCATAGCTGCTAATGTGGCTAGCACATCAAGAATAGTTAGCTAATGCTAGATGGTTTTGCTGAAGACATACTCCCCACTCTGTCTGATGGCAAAAAAGACTATTTGCTTACTATCTCTATCGCTAAAAACAATACAAAATCACAAAATCAGCATTAATTGATTGTAGCTGGCAAAATCCAGAAATATAAAGGGTGCTAACAGCATTCTGCCCTTGATTCTCTGAGGACAATTAGGCAAAGGAAGGTTGCAGTCTTAGTTTATAGAAGATAAGCAACCCTCTACAACCCTTGTTTTTCATTCAACAAAACAAGCCATAGTTCTAAATGCATCAGTGTTTAATGCTCCTTTAGCAAGCGCAGTCATGCAAGTAGTTTACAACTGCTGATGTCTTTACCTGGCTCCTGTCTTTATCCACCTTCTTGAAGCACTTGTTGAGCGACAGATTGTGGCGTACTGAGTTCTTCCATCCTGTGGGGGCATTTGCAAAGTATGGGAAGTGCTCCAGGATCCAGCCGTAGATATCCTTAACAGGCAGCCGTTTGTTTGGCGCATCCTCAATGGCCATGAAGATCAGGCAGCTGAAGGAATACGGCGGTTTTCGGTTAGCCCCCGCCGCCAAGTCATACGCCGAGTGTGCATCGCCGAGCAGGGGGTCGTCTGGGGAGGGAGACGAGGAGGAGGGCGAGCGGGGGTGCTGGCCATCAGGGTCCTGCAGAGGGGAGACGCTACGCAGCCCCGAGTGGCTGAAGCTGTTGAGGAGGTCCGTGCTCTCGTGGAGCCAGGAGAGGCTGGTGAGCTCCTCGTCCTCAGCCTTGGAGAAGGAGGCAGACAGAGACAGGGAGAGGTCAGCCGCCTCGGCCTCAGATGCTGCTGTGGCGGCGTCCCCCTGCCGGTATGGCGGGCTCATGCCCTGCGAGGCACTGGCTCCACTACTGGGGCTCTGGGCCTTCTTACTGGGGGGCATGGTGGGTCCCATCCAGCCCAGGGCTCACTCCTGGAGAGGGAGACAGCAGAGAGAGGAGAGAGGAGAGGAGACAGAGAGAGGGGGAGGAGAGCATTGAAAGAGAGGAGCAGAGAAAGAGAAAAGGGGAAGAGAGAGAAGAAACAAGGTCAGCTTGTGAAATTCAGTTGGCTTCTCACATAAAGCCTTCATTTTTGTTAAAGGCCAAAGGGAGGCACGCAGCAAGATTTTGACCACATTCTGAATTAGGCTGCGTTAGATCTAAGGGGAAAAGTATACATCATCATTTTTCTCTGGGGCTTTCTGTCTATGTCTGACTGGGATGGCAAATTTAGTGCTTCATTGGTTGAGGAAATCTTGCCTTGTACAACTACCCTCTAATTACTAGCATACCAGCAAAGTATTGA
This sequence comes from Lates calcarifer, assembly GCF_001640805.2. Classification (NCBI taxonomy): domain Eukaryota; kingdom Metazoa; phylum Chordata; class Actinopteri; family Centropomidae; genus Lates; species Lates calcarifer. The sequence goes on from NC_066839.1 coordinate 17,737,296, forward strand.
CATTACATGGGGTTGCTGTCATAACATATGAATGCTGTTAGAGGTCTAATAGTAACAGGGACACAGAAGTGATTATGGTGCTTTAACATCTCGACAGCAGGAGAAATTTAAATTGTCTAAGTTGGAAGTTATGAAGGAGTAAAAAATAAACTGCTGGACTCAGTTCCACAGCAGGGTATCTGTGACCAGAGATGATCAGGACATTTGCAAAGAAAGGAACGAAACAAATTAAGAGTGTGAATTCAAATCCATCTGCAGCCTAATCAAACTATTATTCTCCTAACATAAGAACAGTGCTGTGCTCGTTAGATGCAGTGTGGTAATTGAAGGGGAACGGCCCTGAGTATCACACCACAATCAGGAGTCTCACATCCAGGCCTTTGATTGTCCTCTAGCGCAGACAGCTGTGGGAAGGACCCAGGCAGCAGCTACAGCAAAATGTAATCTGCTCCACTCACCCTGTGAACATGTTTCAGAGTCTGGACACACATACACACACACCGTCGCTGGGATGCACACGTGCTCTCTCTCCCTCACACACACACACACGCGCGCGCGCGCACAGAGACACATGCAAGTGAAGGCGCCAACCTAAATTTGCATGCACACAAATTCTGGCAAAAAAGCGCAGATGCACAAACATAAACAGACAGGGGCACGAAAAGGTTACAAAACTAAAAGCATGCACACATGGATGTACAGACACACACATATGAGAGCGTGCACGCGCGCGCACACACACACCAGAGCAGTGCCATTAGGACATGTATTAAGTCCAGATATATTCTGTCTGGCCCCTGTGTGGTGCGATCGCTCTCTAATCCAAGGTGATCATCGGCCGATCTGTCCCCTCACTCTGCGTGATTGACTGACAGCTGTCACCCATGGCAACCCGCTGTGCCGTGACAACTGTCAGTTCGCTACAGCTCTGGCCGCCGTGTCACCATGGCAACAGGGAAAAACAACTCGGCTCCTCTCTCATTCTGGTGTTTTTTCCTTTTTTCTCCCCTCCTCTGTGTCTGTCGCTCTTCCACCTATCTCCCCGTCTCCTCTTTTTTTCACTTTTTTTTTACCAGCGCAGATAACTCTGCTTAACAGTGTTGATAGGCTGTAGTGGAAGGACTGAGCTAAATATAGCATTGTGATGTATAGCTGCTGCGCTGTTGCTCCACGTATAGTCGGCCAGCCTATAGTCACCCCGCTGCTCCATCCGACTCTCTCCACAGCGCAGGGAAACGCTCAGCGGAGCTGAATGTCTTTGATCTCCTCTCCACTTCTTCTCTTCCCTCTTTTCACTCCTCACACTCTCTGACAGCACACGCGCTCATTCAACAAGCTGTACCTGTCTGAGGTACAGCGTTGTTGCGCCAATATTGACATTGAGCGTAATGAATTCAAATTGCCCCTGTGACGATAACGCTGTAGCTGAAAATAGTGCGCGCACAATCAAAGGGATGGGCGAGGTGGAAAGGGTGTTTGACAGGCTTTTCAAGGTGCGTGTGTGTGTGTTTGTGTGTGTGTTTTTGCATGTGTTTGACAGGCTTGTCACGGTGTGTGTGTTTGTCTTGGGTAAGAAGTAAGGGCATCGTAGTGACATTGTTCCTAGTAGGAGTCCACTGGAATGCAGAGATGGCTCTGTTGCTCTCTTTCTCTCCATCTCCTCTTCCTCCTCCTTGTTATGTTGCCATAGCGGCAAGGGGGCCATGAAACATTACGGCTGACAGTAAAGTCATCTCATTTTACTGTTGCTATGACAACAAACTCCTCACTGTTGGTTGGGGCCAGCGCGAGCTGCCGCCCAAGCCTCGTGCCTGAGTGTGTGTGTGTGTGTGTGTGTGTGAGTAGATGAATGTGTGTGTGTGTGTGTGCCACCATGTCTCCCATGGGCTCTCATAAAGCTTAACACACTTGCTCAGCTCTAAACAAACTTTCATGCAACTTCTACAGCGGCCCCTCAGGACCAACTGCTAAAGGACAAAGGCAGATATCGCTCAAGTTCAGACTAAATGATGCCTGGTGTGTGTGTGTGTGTTTGTGTGTGTTTGGGGGGGGGTGTTTGAGTGTGTGTGTGAGAAGCATCCTCACATTTGTTTGACAGATGGGACTGTGCTATTCTCTCTGTCTTCTTCATTCTCTGGATCTCTTTTGTGTTTGCATGCTTTGTTTTCATTTGTGTTCGTCTCTGTTTGGCATGTCCACATTTGGCTGAGTGTGTGCATGTGTTTTTTTTTTTTCTTTTATTTGTGTGTGTGTGTGTGTGTTTGCATCAGGCTACACTAAGTACACTGACTATCTGTCTATTAGCACACTCTCCATCTAAGTATCTGTGCATACCAGCTGTAATCTGTACGGTGTGTCTCTGTTCTCACTGTAACCCCGGCACCACACTGTTTCTGTTTGCACTCTGCACTCCTGATAACATGGATTTTCAAAGACACCATTCAATTAGGGTAAATGGCTTTCTCCATTTGCAACACCATTCTTGAACACTGGGTGATTGGTGGTATGCTTAAGCGTAGACTGTTCCTATTATTATGTTGCCATGAATGTAGCTTCCATGAGACTCTGACAGGAAACAAAGGCTGAAAATTACTGTGGCAACTGTGGTGAACATTCAAACTTCTTCAGACTCCACAAGTGATACAGCCGCCTATTCAGTGACGTTATATGTAAATGAGAGCAGATCTTAAGTTATCAGTGGACTTACTGATGGAAACTGATCAACAGAAAATAATTTTCCACAGTTTTAAAAACCAATTAATCACTGAAGACTTTTAAATGATGGTGTTATTGTATTTTGGTTGTACGAAACAACAACTAACTTTGGGAACTTATTGTCCACTTACTACATTTTATTAAAGCTTTCAACCATATCACATGGTCTTTATCAGCAGATAGGAGTTTGCTCAGTGGTCACGGAGATGATGAAAGGAATAGTTTGACATTTTTGGAAATGCACACTCTCATGTCTGTATGGTATATACTGTATCAGGTAACCGTCAGCAGTCAGTTAGCTTAGCGCAGTCTCCACTGGTTGCCTGGCAACCTCACAGTAACTCCGGGGAGTGACTGTGCCTGGCTAAGAAACAGTCTGGTGCATAACCCCATATAAAATTGTAACTTGTCATTTTTACACTTCAGTGTTTGTACAGATTAAACAAACAAGATTTAACATTTCCATTGGTGAGCTTTAGAGGTACTGGTAGGGGTACTGTGATAACTCTGGACAAAGCCAGGCCTGCTGTTTCTATCTGTTTCTAGTCTCTGTGCCAAGTTGACCAACTGTTGGTGGTGCTTCATATTTAACACACAGACATGAGTGAGTTATTAATCTAATCTACCTCTTGACAAGACAGCAAAGTAGCATATTTCGAAAATCTGGAACTTTTCCTTTAAGTCCTACTGTTTCGCCATAAACCACAAGCTTCATGTAACAACTTAACATTTTAGGCAATTCTATCTACTGATAAAGATAAAGGTGAAAGCTCTGAAAAAAGCTAGTAAGTAGATTTGTCAAGCTACTGTTCCTCTCATGTTTAATTTTTTAAAAACTATCTTGGTAGAGATTGAATGCGTACAGAATACACAATTAATTGAAACAACTAATCTTTCATTCACAGTAACCCAGAAAGATAACTCTAAAGCTAAATCTAGTTAGCTTTTGCCTGGACTTGGTTATTGCCATTCTCTGACAGGATATTGACAAACCTAAAGGTCCTCGCCCTCAGACTTCTGCTTGGTTCCAGCCATATCGAACCTCAGCCAACAATGGTGTGCCATTACAAGCAAAAACATTTCTAAAGTCAATATGCTCTGTTGTTGTTGTTGTCAAGTCTACAAAAATGAAGTTATAGGACACAGTGCTATTTTAGATTAAATGGCTAGTGCACCAATTAACATGAGCCAATAACAGATTACAGGTTTTCAAAAATACTTCTTTGGCAATTAATCATTAAATTTCTCTGAACTGAGATGAGGACTTTGATGTTCTTAGCTTTTAAATATGATGAAGAAAAAAAATTGAAAATGTGCTCCTTTTGAAGAATATCATTGACCTTGATGTAACCCTGCTCACTAACCTTTGTCTAGCTTCGACCCTCTCAAGCCTTTGTATCTGGAGGCAGAGGCCACCAGTGTTTACATGGATGGGAGAAAGGTTAACAAACTCCTCTGAGAGTGGAGAGGGTGTAGGCTAATTCATATGCTCTAATTGACAGCGTAATCATCTTACACTGTATTCATGCTCTCGCAGATACTTGTCTAAATCACATGCCACATTTACGTAATCCTCAGAAGATCTCCATTCCCTGTTGGCAGCTTCTTCTGTCTGACTCGCAGGCGTTTTGTGTTCCGACGCCAGAAGAAACATTTCAATAATGTACTTCATTTCACTGTCTTGTACTAGAGTCTGCTGCAATATTAGCCAAACTGACTTTCAACGAAATCCCCAAGTCATCAAGTTACAGAACCCCCAAAACCACATCAGTGCAGAAATATTAAAATAAAACCAAGATAGGCTTATGACATGCTGTCAGCAGCGCATTTATGCTCTGCTCTGGGCCTCAGCGGACTGAAGCAACTATTAGAACTTTGTCAGTTTGATCGCAGCTCATGACATATGTTGCATGTCACATCCTCCTGCTCCTCGCTTTCCTGTCAGTCTTCACTATACAGCCCAATAAAGCCAGTGCCATGAAAATAATCCCCCCCCCACCCCCTCCACCCCAGAATGTAGTAGTAATAGTAGTGTAGGAGATAGCAGCGAAGAATGGAATAGTAGCTGGTAGGAGTTATTACTTTGCAGAGGGGTGAGCTGAACCTTGTGGCTCCTCTGGCCACAGTGATAAAGCAGAGAGTCAGATGCACCGAGGCAAAACTAATCTGGAGTTTTGATGACAAAAGGACGACCTTTATCCCTCCTACACATACGCTGGGATGGATGGAAGAGGAGAGGAAGACCAACAGAGAGAAGGAGAAAATGAGAACTCTCTCAGAGGCTGGAAAATAATAACTTCTGCTACATATATGTCAACACCGGTTGTGGGAAGCCTTGTGATGTTCTCCATTTTCAGGCCATGAAATCGTTCTCCCCCACCATCTGTATTTCCTGCTTTCCCCTTGACGACAAATATCAGGGTTCCACAGGGCTTTAAGAGAGCGGAGCAGGACCAATCACATCCTATAAGGTCTGACTGTGTCTTCCTTTTATGTCATCCAGAGCAGCAAAGAGTTATGGAATAGAGGTCAGGGGTCAGGGCGTCCCAGAGGACTGCTCCTGACCCCTCGGTCCCGGCTGCTGCTCTCGGCTGCCTGGCAACTCACACAGTCGCACACACATGGACACACACATAAAAACACGCCTGCACTCAGACATACAAGAATACACCAACCCTGCCTCCTAGAAATTACATTCAAGTACAACTATTTTGCAATAGCAAATACCTTTTGTAGGAGACATAATTGTGATCAGATCACATTTCCTATGAACATAAATGATAACTGATAATGAAAACAGTCGTTAGTGGCAGTGCTGTTATAATATATATTGGACAAGGTACAAAATCAGGCATAACTGCAATGTATGGTATAAAAAAATGTAATTTATAGTTTTATAGTAAAAGACATCGAGATCTTTGCTTTGCACACTTAATATTGTAACTTTGAGTTTGGAGCCTGTTCTGCCAGAGAAGTAAACATTATCCCTTCTGTCTATTGGCAAACCAACTAAGCAGATAATAAGCACATAATATATAGTATATTTAGAGGAACTGAGCCCCAGAACTTTCAAATTGAAAAATGATAGCACAAAGCACATCAATGGGGCCACTGCTTAATGCTGTAAGACCACTACACTGTTTTACTGAAAAACAGTAACTAGGAGGTAAAAGCTAAGAAAGGACACTTGTGATGTATGGCGCAAGAAAATCAAATATTGTGAGTGAATAATTCAAGACGACATACATCCAGACACACACACAGCCTCCGTCCTCCAAAGTAGGCTAACCAACAAAGCAAACAGACATTTGCATCAGGCAAACACAGAGTAAGTTTGGTATGATTCATCAGCAGCCAGCGATCATGAAGTCACGCTCACCCTCGCTCTCTGAGGATGGTGAACAATCAGACTCAGACACACACAAACACACACATGACACGCAGACACACAAAAGCAAAGTGAGGTTGCGAATGTGGACGCTTGAAGGTGACTTGTGTGTGTGTGCAGCCTCGAGGTCCTTTGGTGGAGTGCAGGGGTGGAGTGTGTATGTGGGTATGTGTGTGTGTGTATGTGTGTGTGTGTGTGTGTGTGTGGACTGACTGCGACAGTCAGGTCAAGCTTAAAAAAAGCCCAGGCCCTGGGCTCCAGACTTCCATGGTAATGGCCATGACACACCATGGGCCAGCATGCAGACACACAATCGTACACACAAACTCGTTTACTCTCTTCTTTGGACGCTCATTCGGTCCCTCCATTCTGTTCTCATTTAGTTCAAGTCAAGTCAGTGGACTTGTCTGGTGTAGAACTTGGCATGCGTTATATGCATTACCACCACTGCTACTTGACACCAGTAGTGTCGGGGTCTGTTTCGGATAAAATGCTTCAACTACCCATATTTGATAAGCTAAGAGGCAAATGAATCTATTTTTCTGCCTTTTGTCTCAAAGCAAAGAGCAATTAAAGAGCAATTAATGTACAAAACATGCTAGTTGCAGGATTCTCATTGCCAGTTAAACTCTCTAATGTAGTCAAAAGACTCAAGTAAAACTCTTGGCTGTGTACTTGGCTAACAGTGATTTGTTAGATAAAGAGAAAGCACACTCTAAGACCTTTTTATTATAGCAATTGGACTGTGTGTTTGTACAGTTGAACAAGACCAACACAGCAGTGATTCTCCTCTTGTGAAATGATCAGCTGACTGTGTCATATCAGTTTCAGTTGTCAGAGCCTGCAAGTTACATTTTTCTACAGCTTGCACATCATGAAAATGCTTGTAGATTATGAACTTAAAGAAATAGTTCAACATTTTGGGAAACAAGCTTATCCACACCTATAGAGGTAGAGCCAAGAAGCAATTACATTTGCTTAGCATTAGCACATTGAATCTCGAGCTCCAGCCATTGTTGCATTTACAATTAGGGGTTACAATATGCTGTCTGAGCAGCACTACTTCTTCAGGGTAGTCTGGATGCTGCTGTGAGTCGCTATCAGAAAGTGACAAGAGGGACGCACCAGGCTGGGACCTAACTAGTTAGCCTGCTGACTTCAGTTAAAGAAATTATGTGATAGAAACAGAGCAAAACATGCTTTCCATCCACGGAGACATCTCTTGGTGAGTAAAGGAATGGAGTTTGATGCTGAACTCACAACATTTCCTCTAGACTGGTAAGTAAACAGCTGTCAAAGCTAATGTTGCCGAAGTAGCGATAGCAAAACCAACAAATAGCTCCTTTAAAGTGGTGGTTGATCACTTTTCCCCTCTACCAGTCTTAATGCTAAGGCAATCACTTCCCAGCGCTAGCTATACACTTAACACCCAGACCCATGAGAGCGGTACCAACTCTTGGAGAGAAGGCAATTAAGCACATTTCCCAAATGCAAAACTCATTTAATGTACTCTGTGGTGAGTCTTATCTTGTGAAATGATCAGGTCATTGTGTTCTGTTAATTTTAGTCACAGGACTCTTCCTGTTAAAACATTCATGCATATCATAAAAACTGTTGTAAGACTTAAATTGGCTCATCAGCTTAGTTCTGAATTGGGACCACCAGCACAGTATATGAATGTATAATGTAAGATATAGTGTGCAAAATTAATAAGATCACACCTGTTATTTGATTGTTTTGTTTTTTGTTGTTGTTGTGTTTTTTTTTACTTTTACAAATGTGAATCTAAAAAAAAGCCAGTGAGGGTTTTGAAAGCATTCTAATACAATAGGCAGGTCTTATACAGGAATCATATTGATAAATTGCTATAAAAACTTGACAACTATTACAGCAATAATGATAAAAGGATAACAGTCACTATCTCACTCTTGCCACCTTTTCTTCCTCCTTCAACCCCTCCCTCCCTCACCTAGTCCCTCCCTCACTCCCTCTAAGGCCTCCCTGTCTTTTCTCTTTGACAGTGAGCAGGTCCCTGTTGGCACTCCGTGCTCTTTTACAATATTGTGGGAAAGGAGAAAGAGACAGAGAGAGAGAGTGAGAAAAAGAAAGAGAGAGGGAGACTGCCAGAAACACTATACAATATCAAAGCAGCCAGTGCACAGCCAACAGAGCTTTGATAGCAGGCAGGGAGGGGTGTGGGTCACATAAACGCGAGGAGAGAGGCTCGGTGAACTGTTTAAAGAGGGGAGCATGATCTGTCGGGATCCTTGCATTGAGGGGAGACTGGGGCGGATGAGGCTTTGAGGTAGTGAGTGTTTTTCAGCTGGATGTCCTGCAGTCAAAAAAAAAAAAAAAATTTAAGCAGGGCTCCTTCTCTGTGTCTGTCTGTCTCCCTCTTTCTCTCTCCCCCTCTGGCTTTTCCACTTATCTTTAACAAACAGCAGCTCAGGCTCTCAGCCACTGGCCGACAGTTTGTCCCGACAACAAAAAACCATGGCAACAACCACTGGAAGAGCCTGTCCGGTTCCAAAGGTCCGCCCTCTCTGGCTTCTCCAACTCCCCCCTGCTCTTTGAGCCTTTTGCAAATTTGGCTGAAATGGAAGATTGCAATCAATAAGCCAATGACCTAAAACTTGGTGACAGAAGGTTGTGATCAAGGAACTGCACGACCCCATGTTTGGTTGAGAAAAAAGCTGATCAAGATTAAAGAGTTTATTAGATCACCTTTGGCTGAGATGGGCAGTTGGAGCACAAAAAATGTGTTCTGGTTGAGAAGAGAAAGTGGAATTTGAAGGGAAAAAAGTGAGAAGAAAAGGACAAGGGAGTGAGGCAGCAGTTTGTCAGTAGCCTATACTGTCCTCTCCGGCCTGCCTCTGCTGACGATACTTACACCGCTTCTGCTGATGATACAACTCTGCTTACATCCTTCACTCCTCCCTCCCACTCCTACAAGCTGTTTTTAACACTGCACAAGATACCTTATGTCAACTCAAACGTGTTCTGAGTGCTGACAAAACAAAATTCAGGCTGTTTATAAACTCAAAAACAGGCCAAAAAAGGAAATGTGATATGAGAAATCACACTAGTGTGGGACTTTTTTTCCAGCACACTGCTGAGAAGTTAAATTGCATGTTTTATCCAATTAAATAATACATTACATGAAGACTTTATTTATTACCAACCATATGACTGTTTTCGCACATATATGAACATCTTCACAATCCCAACAGATTAACTATTAATCAACTATATATGTAAATAAATGTGTACTCTGTGTAGGTGTATTACATTTCCTGAGTTTTTTCAAAGATGAGAAGGTCAAATCTAAATTTGTTTCACAACATGAATGTTTGCGCACTGCTCAATACTTTTTGGTACACAATCAAAATGTGTCACACAGTGTAAAACAATGTCACATATCAAGAGCCTGGCATCAAATGTCTGATCAGAATAAAGTTTTTTGTGGGGCTGATTATGTTTGGATAAAATTTACATTTGAGACGTTTGGCTTTAAGATTAATAAATCTTAAGATGTCAAAAAGTAAGGTATTTTATTTTGTGGTTCATGCCTCATGCAGTGCCAGAAAAAAATAAGTTGTATAATCGCATTGCATCTAAACCTGCTCACTAGTTGGAAACCTAGGACGGAGGGAGGTGGCACTTGTACTCTCTCACATACTTCTAATGATATTTATTAACTATCAGCAACATATACAATAATTCATGTACAATGATAAGGACATGTTAAGTTAAAATTGAAGTATTGTCTTAAGTACCCTGGATACTTATGCTCTGCCCCACAGTAAGCAAGAAGTACATTTTAAAAAACTGAACACAAAAAAGTGAGGTATCAAAAAGTAACTTTTTGGTATCAGTGCCAGACCTCATGTATCATATCAACACTATAAAGTATCAAAAGATAAGGCTTTATATGTAGTTTAGATTCTATATTAGATTTTCTATGGCATTTTATTTGATAGTATAACAGTTCAGAAAGAGAGGAAACACAGAAAAGTGCAACTGCAGTTGCATGGTAAAAATTTTAACACACTGAAGAACCAAGATGACTCTAGATTTGATTTTCTGACAAAGTAACGCAGATGTCTTAAAGTCTACAAGGAGACGTGTGGAGTCCTCTAAAATGACTATTGAAGGATAAATCAAGTTTGACAAAAATAAACCGAGGCAGGATGCTCACTGTGATGGATTGCTTTTCTCAAACAAGTTTCACATCTCTGCAATTTGATTTCTTTGCAGCCTAAGCTGAATGGAAAATATGGCTGCCTGGAAAGTAGGAAAAATTTGTGCAAAGGAGAAAGGCAGCTATAGTGCATAAAAGGTTTGGTCCTTTAAAGCTGAAATCATTTTTTATTTAAGACACAAGTCATGATTTTTCCTTTTGCTGAGACAGAATGGTTGCACCTAATGCCACAGCACTTGAATATGTTGTTTTTGTTTCACATGCGTCACCCCTTCTTGTCCTTGCCACTGTAGCAGTGAGCGGTACTACTGACTGTACCTCTGTCTCTCATCAGTGTCACCTTCCATGCTCAAAGTGACAGCTGCCTCCTCCACTGCTCGACTTATTCCCAGCAACAATTTTATATAAATATACAATATAAGGCCATTCTGGGTCTAGTAATTCACAGCTTTCTAACATCTCTAAGAAAAAACAGTAGGCTGAAAATTACTGTTTGCAGTCCTAGGATTTGTTTTTGTTATCTGTCCCTGAGGTCAGAGATGAATTAGGCAAAAGTGCCTTTATGTACTCTGCTTGCTCTTCATGGAACTGGCTGCAAAATTATTTAAAGCTGAAAGCTCTCTCGGTGAGTTTACACGGTTAATGAAGGTTCTTGTGGCAGACTCAATAAGGAGCTGTCTTTGCTTTGTTTAGTCAAGATTTAAATAGGTTTGGCAATGAGCCTGCTGGTTTTGACACTGAAGTGTTGCCTATTGGAGGGCTTATAAAGTAGTCTCTTGGCTATGTGGCTTTGATTGTATTTAGCTTTTTAGTGTTGTTCTGTTTGAGACCTTTCTGTTTGTCTGTAAGCTGCGCTTTGGCTGGCCTCCCTTGACAGAGGAGATTTTTAATCTGTGGCGCTGCCCAGTTTAAATAAAGGTTAAATAATATTTGGACAGAAGCTCGTCTTCACCTTAACCCTAACAACTCTGCTTCCAAGCCTGCAGATATCGAGGTGGCTTCATGTTACAAAATAAAAAATAAATGAAATGATTCCTTGTTTTCTCTCACACCCTCACCCTTGCATTTTCTAATCAGCGAATCCAGAGAATAGCAGTGAACAAGAAGGAGGGTGACCGCTAGTGCAACTGACAAGAGTGGACAAGAAAGACAGAGTGAGGGGGAGTAAAAGCAAGAGGGTAGTTATATCCTAGGGTCATTAGCAGCATTTCAAAGTCACCCGGTCTTTCAGCGTATGCTGTTTGACAGGCCCTGCCAACAGAATTAGGGATGAGAGATGATGGTGCCGTGATTAGATGTGTAACTCAGGGGAAAGACAGGGCCTGATCCATAGTTACAGTACACACACACACACACACATACTCACATATACTGTATGCATGGTGTAAAAAGGAAAAAAAAAACATGAAGGGAGCAGGATGAGAGATATGATAACCCCAGTCTTAAGATGTGGTCAAACATTGATTAGCCCCCAGACCCTCTATTTCAATGTACAGACCTGATGCGAGTCAGCCTGATAAACACCATAAGCTCCCCTGGCTCCCCCTATGAGTGAATTGAATTCCCAAATTACCAGGCTTAAGATAACATACCTGGCTAAATTGCCACGCTTTATAAATCTCAAATCTCTTTGTAGATATTCATCAAAGGCTGTTTCACTCCTGATGCGGAGAACACAGGAGATGGGAAACAGGAGAACAACACACAATGTGGTTCATATTAAGGCCTCTGATCTTCTATCTCGAGTCCCTCGTTTTCCGCTACATTCCTTTAGCCAGGGGTGATGTGTGGGAGAAGAGGGAGGAGGGCTGGCATCCTCTCTGCCAGCACAAAATATGTGGTGTAACTTCCTTGTTAGTCTGAGATTTCTAGAGGAAAGTTGGGGGCAAATGATGCTTTATCTGCCTCTACTTCTTCAGTCTTTTACTACAGCATAGCATGATGTGGCTTTGCTTGAGCTCCCATGCAACACTTGTCTATTCTTGCACCTTTCTCTGCATTACTTCAGGAGGTTACTTCGAACCTCCTGTTGTATACTTTCAGTTCATCTTTCAGCTTCTTTTCTCATTCCTCCCTGACATCAACACTGAAGTTTCCATCTGCCCAGTGCCAAATGAATGCCAATGATAGTAGTGTTTGTTGGATAAACTGAGAAGGGTCCATCTGTTGCAGACTCATTTAAAGACACACTCACTCCAACATCAACCCTAAACAAAACCAACATGGCCTTTCAAAGACAGGGCTAACCCTTAGGTAGGCCTTTAAAACAACACAAGGGACTGTGGTTGCTGCCACAGGTGATGAAGAAATATAATCCAGGAGTAGTAGGCCCATGAAGCTAAGCTAAGATGCAAAAACTTCACAGTGGTAACTCATGATTTTGTGCGATTTTATCATCTGTTGTGACAATCATGAGGGGCAGTAGAGCTATGCTGCTTATGTTGCAAACTAAGTGAACTGGCATGTATTTCATAGGCCAATGGAGAGCGACTGCCAGGTGATGTCATACTTGTGTTGAGGCAAAAGTTGTAACTGGTCCAACTGTACTTTGTTTGTCAGTCATGATCATGTTGTGTTTTCTATGTCATATTTGGTGTCCATTCCCAGGGGAAGACTTGGTGTCTCGCGTCCCTGAAATGCACCTGTGCTTGACTGTTTACTCTTTCAACTGGAGGCTTGGTTTATCATATCTTTTGCTAGTGTAGGGTCGGTGCTACGACCTTGGTTACTATGTTAACTGCTAAAGGGGACTGTGCCAGCTGGACCCTCTCAGTGTCTTCACAGTTATCCAAGACATTGACAATGAACAACTGCTTTTAGGGCCTACTTGTAAGTGACCTGTGGAGACACTCCACAGTACTACCTAAGGCTGTTATCTGAAATTTAACCTTGGATCATTGCTGACCTGTCAAATGATGTACAATCTGATAGCAGCAGTCTGACTGTAAGCTTAAGCATAAATAAGTCTTTTTGTACCAAGGCAGTGTTGATGCAGGTACTAGTGACACAATGAATTATGATCCAGGAAGTTGAGTTTCTGAGTGACAGATCCATGAGTGTAAAGGCTCATCAGACACCTAAACACTGAACAGAGGTCTGTAGTGCTCTGATGAAAAGTTTACAATTGTGGAAAGTTATCATGGCAACATCTGTTACAATGATTCAACAGCAGAATGCCTTTTGAATTTAACCGTTTTTTTATACATAGCATTTATGATGAATTAGCGTTGAGCTGAGCTGAGATTGAACAGTGAGTCTGTTGAGTGCAGCTCAGACCACGAATAATGTGTGGAAAGCCTGAAGTTTACCCTATTCATAGCTGTCTCTAAAGGGCACGTGTCTCTAACCAGTCATATTCTCCTAATCTGCAAGAGGCAGATAAGATCTGTTCATTAAGGGTCACTGGCTGATAACATTGAAATGCCTCAGTTGCACAGTATACATCATCCCCCTTTTAGCCTGCCCTCTTCCACCGTCTCAGAGAGAAAGTTTCCTACTTCATTCTATACACAAAAGGGCAGTGAAAACAAGCAGGTTAACATATTTCACTTAAAAAAAAAATACACATTACTTATGTACGACTAGCAGTCCTAGTGGTCCATTCGGTAAACATTATTCCTGGTGGGTTCATACTATTAGTTTAACAGCTGTTGGCAGGTGAGCCACAAAGTTAATTTCAGTCACTGCTCCTGAGAAATACTACAGCATGGAGAAAAACCATCAAGTAGACAGGCAAATAAAAACTTCATTCTCTAGTGTTTCCCTATAATCGTATTCTTGTAAAGGCAGAAAAACCTGTGAAACAGTATCAAACACTACAGCTCTCCAGTGGAACCCATACTAATGAAATATTTTTAGGTTTGCTGGAAGCTACTCAGATGAAAAATACACCCTTTAACACTTGAACAGCTGAAAAAAGTCTGGTCCAATTTAGTTGTTTAGAGATGGATTTTGGACGATGAGCACAACATAAGTCCTAATCAGCAGTTACAAAGGAGAAAAGGGAAAAGTCAAATGAACAGCAATGAGGTTTGTTGTTACAAATTTCTCTAGTGACAGCATCCATGGTCAACCATAATGCAAGGTAGTCACGAGATCTGATGCATTTCAAGGGGTGCAACTTTTTCTTGACTGGGAAAGAAATTCCATTTTATTACTGCCATAACTTTCTCCACAGATATGTTACACCAGCAGCTGAAAATCACAGTCTCAGGTAGGGAAAGAGTGGGGAGCTGGAGTGTCAAAAGGCATTCTGGGAAATGTAGGAAAACACTGCGTAAAGATTGAGAGAGAACCTGAGGAAAAGTGGATACAACAAAAAAGGCGAATGACAACTGCTTATTCACAAAATAACAGAATGCATTGGACATCCCAGCCTGATGATTTACAACAGCATAGGAGCAGCTGAGGATGGAATTTTCCTCTGAGGCAGGGCGTTCCACTTTTTTACCAAACAGCAAGGGAAACTCCAGTGTTCACACTTGCACACAAACACACACTAGCATTCCAGCACAGATACACACATGAAAGCTGAATACAAGAAGGACGAAAGTATTTGTATGCATTTACACACACATCTTCCCCTCTTGCTCTTTTACAGCAGTTTCCTGTGCGCACTGTCTACCTCTCATGGTACATTCAGAGCATGAACATCCGGAGTCAGCAAGTCTGGACACAGCTGCTGAATATTCAGCCCTGCGCTCCCTCTTTCTCCTACCACCTCTGTCTTCTCCCACCTTAAACTCTCCTTATTTCTCCCTCTCTCACTCCAGTCTGACTTTGCTTCTAGCTCAATCTCTACAGCTCCGCCGTCGCCGCCGCCACCGCTGCTGCTGCTGCTGCTGCTGCCTCTGCTCTCTGTGCTCCACTTTCATTAAGGGGCTCTCCTCTGATAGCCCTTCATATAACACTTAATCATCATAACAATAAGAGCACTCTCTTTCCGACGAATCACCTCAAGGGGCCGGCCCTAAAGATCCTCCGCTAACTGATGTCATTAACTGCCGGGGCTCCCGATTGGTCGGAGCAGCACGGGAGAGCCCGCCCCAGGTGTTTGACGGAGGGCTCAGTGGGAGCATGCAGGTCGGACAGGCCAAGGACATTCCTCTTATGGAGAGGAGAGGAGAAAACCCACACACACAAGAGCCCGCTCGCGTGAACATGGGCACAAAGGCTCTTGCTGGGAAGCAGAAGACAAGGCGTGTTTGGTTTTGCAGTCAAGAGAGAGATGAATAAGACTATTGAATAAGGGGGAGAGAGGTTTGAATAACAGTATTTTACATGAATGGATCTTCAGGGAAATGACTGCTCCGTCATTCCCTCTGCTCTGTATTTTCGGCTGCGATTTGACAACAGACTTGAGTGTGTGTGTGTGGGGAGAGAGAGGGGGTGGGGGTGTGGGGCATTTTGGCTGATTGAGTCTCTGCTGCTATCATGCTGTGGAAGTGACAGTGTGCCATATTATGTTGTTGTGGGTGTGTGCACAGATGAACAGTGACGGCGGCTTCACGCAAACAAAAACGCACACACACAAAACTGCGCGCACACTCGTCCAAAGCACAGTGAAATCACAGCTGTTCTCAGTTGCTATGCGGCAGTCGCACCATCGTCTCAGATAACACACGCATACGCGCACACACACACGAGTGTGAGACGGGGACAGTAACACCAGACTTGGCAGGGTCGGAAGGTCACAGGGGTATTGTGACAAAGTTGCCTAGCAACAAACACACGGCACATATAATTTCCAGGGTGATCTCCTGTGTGCCCCTGACCAGATCTGAATGTATGTATGATGAATATGTTGACAGGAGATGATTGTTTTGCACCTGTTTGTGAAGAAATGTGCTGAATGTGCTGGTGCTTCATTATAGACCTCAATAAATCTTACACCATTGTTAGCACTCCACAGTGAAACCAAAGGGTACAGTTAGCGGCATACTAGCTTGTTAGTTTGCAGCTATTGTTAGGTTAAAGACAAACACATATACTCATGTTTCAGGGCTGTACAAGTTTTATCCTCTGTGTTCCTGTGTAAACATCTTACAAGCTAAATCAAGTGCACATGATATACACTTGCAAAGTCCCTCTTCTAAAGACTCACGTTTGGTCCTTACTAAACTTATTATACCTTATCACTCTGTATTTGCCAATATTGTCCCTTGAGGCTTGTCATACTGCTGTACATTAAGCCCCTGCAGACTGCATCACCAAACTCACAGTACAAAAACGGGAAAGTGACATTGACTACAACTTAGAAAACTGTGTTTCATCAGGACTGCAGGTAGCTAAGCCCATCTGTGTACTGAATTCTTTATAGGTTATCACAGGAACAAGGCTGCTGTCCTCTCTGCCTCTATCCCTTTGTGCACAATGGTGTTTCAAAACATAAACAGTGAGCTGGGGAGGAAATTTGGGCTTCAGTAGGAGCTGAATTATGGACAATTTTTTGATGTTTTACCAGCTATAATGGTAAATTCAGCCTGCGACAGATTTGTATCATTTGCCAAAAGGGAGCGGCAGCGTTGGGACTCAAGACACAGGATGTGATGAATCAAAAATTAACACTGAAATGAAAAATTGCGCTTGTGTAGCAGCTAGCAAGCTGTGACTTTCAGGTGGAGGCAACTAAGTTACAAATTGGGGGCATGGACATGGACTGAGCTGCATTATGGGAAGTGTAGCCTTTTTGTGTTCTTTTTTTTAATCTGTCTCTCTCAGACTTTATGGAAGTGCAGTACTAAGTCGCGGCCCCTTTAGGTTAACTTTTGCAGTCACCAATATGCTCAAATCACACAGTGTAGCTGTAATAATGTGATTTTATATTCAAGCACATAGTTTCCCTGGTCTATATTAAAAGGTTTAATACTTTTTATGCAAGGGATGCACTGTATTTTAGCCTAGAGTCCTTACATGAGTTATCTGTGACATTAAAAGAACAGTCAGTTTGACATTTTCTCATATGTGCACACACGCAATCATACACACACATTTAATACGTGACTCATGTACCATATTAAACCAAAAAAATAAGGGGCCTCCTGAAGACTCAATAATTATACTTTCTATAAAAAAGTCCAAATAATGAAGTTCATTTGTTTGGCATTACTGGAAATAAAGAGCTGCATGTACTGAAACCATCATAAAATCAGTAAAAGACATTTTTAAAAATTGAGTTAAGAGCAGTGGCCTCTGTCTTTTTACCTTACTGCTTTGCTTCAGTTAGTGATGTCACATGTCAGACCCTCTGTCTGCTCCGTCTCCACCGTCTCTTTCCACTGTGTGCAGTGGAACAAAGCAGAGATGGCAGAGAAACTTATCTTTAAAAAGAAACTGCACAGTGTTGTGGAATAATTTGGAAAACTGTCACAGAGAGAGCGAATCCTATCTCAGAGAATGCCAGTCACATGCACACACACACACACACACACACAAGCTTACAAGCATTCACACACACACATACACACACTGGGACTTTGGTGTTTACATCATATGGGAAGGTATTTTTTCCCCTCACACTGCCAGGGAACAGGCCCACGCATGGACACACAGACGCTGACTAAGGCCCTAAGACTGCTGGGGTGGTGGGGGTGGTGGCGGGGTGACCATGTGCATGTGTACAAGTGTGTGTGCATATGTATATAGTTACTGTAATTGTGTATCTGCACAAACTTGCTGAAATCAAGTTCCAACATCATCTGGACTGCAGATATGACTTATCTGTGCTGCTATAATATAAAATGTGTGTGTGGGTTTAATGTGCATGTGTATTTATGGGTGTGTGTGTGTGTGTGTATGTTTGTGCAGCGGTATCAAATCTTCCTGTTCAGTGTTAAGCTCTTGTGTGGTTAGTGGAATGTACAGGAGACTGTTTGTGGTCTTAGCGGGGCCAGGCTAATGCTAATCAGTTTATTAGGCAAATCTGCATATTTTGTGTTTGTGCATGTGTGTATTTAAACCATTTATGTGTGTGTGTGTGTGTGTGTGTGTGTTGGTACTGGGTTCATAAACTGTTAAGTCACTGTGTGGTGTGATTTCCCTTCGGTTTGGGGTTTGAGGTTACAGAGAGAAAAAGTGGGAGAGGACGGCAGAGAGACAAAGTGTGTTTGTGCGTCTTTGTGTGTGCATGCACGTCTGTTAAAAGCTCCCAGTTCTCCCATCCAAAGCTGGCTGATGGCTGATGTTCAGAGCTTCAACCACAACGCTTGGAGAACACAACAGGCGGCCTATTCAACCCAAGACACAAATAGAGCACTCTTCCTCTGTGCTTAAAACCCCGTAGCTCAAACAGCGAGCTAAAAACAGATATTTCTGTCGAGAGCTGAAGAAGGCCAACCACCAAAATCACTCCTCTTTTCTCCATGACGCTGTGTTTTCTTTTGCTAAAATAAGAACTGGCACGTACAGTATCTGTGGAGACGACCCAGCATCATCTCTTTCTCCTTTCATTCACTGCCTGCCTGTGATTGTTGCAGCTTTGCGGGATGAGAATCAGCAAAGGTCAGACAGTTGCAGACGGAGGGCAACAAGGAGATGGAGTTACCAGTTGCGAGACACTGGGGTATCCATTTCAAGTAGAAGCCACTCTCAGGGGCCTGCAACAGGCTGCAACTGTGAGTGTGTGTGTGTGTGTGTGTGTGTGTGTTGCAGCAGCATCTTTAAGTGCCTCATGTTGCTAAAAACAACATATCCAGAACAATAAAGTATCTATTAACTGTAAAGTCTTTCCACTTTAAGAGAAAGGAATTGGGGAAAAGACAGGAGGAGGAAACACATTATATAAATCAGATGGTTCCTGAGGTCATTTTTGTCTCCCTATGCGATTATGCATGCCAACACACACACACACTGTGTATGGCTGCATCCACTTATGACATCACTGTAGCTAGCCAGAAAGACAGAAGAGTCAGAGAGAGCCAAGCTGACGTCATCCAATTCAGTCAATGTCAATTACGTAATCATGGTGTCCAACGCCTGCAGGACAGACATGCTGTGTGTGATTTTTTTTTTTTTTTTTTTTTTTTTTGCAATCGCATGCAGGGCAAGAACACATAATTGCAATCTCATGTGTGAGAGGAGACATAAAATGAGGCATGCTTATGACATCATTAGTGGGAGGAGGCCTGGCGTGAGTGTGACACGGTGAGAGTGTTTGGGTAGAAGAGGAGGAGACAGAGTGCTGCGAACAGACCCGGCTAGAGGAGTTATGCAACGCAAATCCAACTCAACAGACTAGAAAGTGCCTTTTTTGTCTTTCCTCTGTGTGTGTACAGTGCATACACAATGTGTGTATGTGTGTTTGTCTTAAGTGACTTCTCTGTAGAACTTTTACTTGAGGCAAAGAATACATTAAAAACACACACAAGCACTCAAGTGCATAGTGCTGAAACGCACACTGAAATCTACACACACACGCACGCATGCATATATATACACACTCACTCTACCCCCACTTATAAACAAAGCTTCCTAAGGACAGGAAATCCTTCCACCCACGTTCCTGTGTTGCTTGGCAACCAGAGCAGCGTCACTGTGTGCATGCCTCCACCGCTGCAAACAGCACATATGCACAAACATGAAGACAGAGACACACACCTACAAACTCCTTGAACTCTGCTCCTTTAAAAACACCAGATAGCCGAGCCAAAGCTGAGCAGGCTGATACTCGCCACAGCTGCCCTCCAATTCGTCAGCTATGGATCTAAACCAAACATGACATCACCCCTTGTAAACATAAAACACTTTTTCCCCCATTTATAAGCTCTATTTTTACACCCACTGACGTCTTTCCATGCGTGATAGTCCGCGTGCATGTGTGTGTGTGTGTGAATGCTCTGTATGTGTCAGTGTGTATTTATGTGCATGCACTTGTGTGCCACTGTGTGAGGATGCGACCAGCAATAGCTCAGCACGACTAAGTAGAGAGAGGCTAATTGAGCTGAGGTGCCCAGCACTGTGGACAATGAGTCCATTTCAAATCAGCAGGAGGCCTATTGAAGACAATTATAACCTGGGGGATACAGAGGAGCATTATTCTTCTAAGCCATCTTGGCCACTTAGGCCGGCTGTGTTTCCACTGCAATTTCAAACCCCGCTTTTAACTCTCCAGTTGTTTTAACGCATTAAGCAGTAGATGAAAGGCAACATTCACCTACTGAACAATGACGAAATTAAATTATTGACTGCAAACTAAGTCACTGATTAATCATTCTTATGTCAGTGAAAAAAATGAATGAAAACCAAACACATCACTGTCTTCTTCTAAACTCTAACAGAGCATGGCAACAACAATTTGGAAAAACATCAGTGAAGTTTCTCCCATGCAACATAATTCATGTGTTTAATAGCGAAACAACTGCACTGTGGATCCAAAAGTAATATATATTTAATACAAATATATTAATATCTCATTTACTGTGGTGCACATTTTGCCTCACTGAGGATGCTTTATTGTGGAGTGAACCAAATGTCCATTTCCATCACAGTTGGTGCAATTAACAGGAAAGCAGTAACATATAATAATAACAATCCTACAATTTCCTTCCAGCAAGACTTTTTAACACATAGTGGAACTGTTAAGCTACAAAACACTTGGGTTATGCTGTATAGGCTGTTGGAGAAATTTCAATGATTAAAAACATTTTTAGGCAACTCATAAGATGCATAACACTCATGAGGGACTGCTATGACCCTATAAGACAATGGTCACACAAAGTAGCCAAGCTAGTACTACCACCGGCAAGCTAATCTCAGTCACCTAGTCACCTAACCAGCTATACTGCTATATCCATGAAAAACAGTGATGAGACCAACGCTGCTGCACAGGTTGATGTAAGTGAACTTAAGAAGTAATGACTTGTAAATCAGTATATTTCTTTGACTATCATTAAAAGTTTCTCACTACTAGCTTTGTAAATCTGATATCTGTGGTAGCTGGTAGTGAGCTGACTTTTGTGTCAACCTGTTGTCTGACTGATCATACTGGCTGTGGGTTTGACAATGTTTTTTTTTTTTTTTTAAAGGTTGAAATGGATTCATTTCATTAGGAACTGATTATAGAAAATTATGCTTTTTGTCAGTACTTTCACTAACTGAGCTGTGTGATGAAAATTTTCCTTAGGTTATAGGAAAAATGAATAGGTTTTGGGTAGTATTAGTCAATGTTTCCACAATTTATTGTCTGTCTTTTGGATATCTGTGAAGACACTGATGGAGTCCAGCTGGTTCAGTTCCCAACAGCAGTTCTCATAGCAACCAAGGTCGTAGCACAGACCCCTAAAGATATCATGGACCAAGCCTCTGAACCAGTCATAACACAGGAGCCCTTCAGCTCAGGGACAGACTGTGTTGGTGTTACCTCTATTCTCCTCAATCAAGCAGCAATCAATTCCTCTGCTTAAGACATCATGGTGTTCTGACGCCTCTTCCAGCTCATGAGATTTCCATCACAAGTTGTGCCCTCTTAATAATCTGATATTTCTCCAGCCTGTCATTCTAAACAGAGTTGGAAGAAGTTTTTGCTGGGCAACAGGTGTACACACTAAGGAACCAGAGAGAAAATTTTCTGTTAATAGATTTATAACACAGGGGACAGTAAAAAGTTTTGCATGAATCTTCACTGATCACCTTCTTACAGCACTAATAAACAAGTTAACAGGGCTATTGAAAAGGAAAAACTAATGAAAAGTAGCCTAATAATGCCATCCGGTCTTTGCAGTCCTTAAAGATTTTGTGTGCTTTTAAACAAAGGTTTGCATGTTAGTGATAGTTTAGAAAAAGGCAGTGATGTTATTTCCTGTGTTATTTTTTGTGCAATCTTTAGTCAAGTTTTCACTGAGCCAGGGATGAATGGTTAATGACCAAGATTGCTTTAATCTTCTCTTTTTTTTTTTCTTTTTTGGGCGGGTGTGAACGATGCCTTTAATTAGTTTAACTATTTTTAGTCCTCTTGGATCCAGTGGGAATCAAACCCTTGACAATTGAGGTTGTAGCACCATGATTTACTGTACTTGAGTGTCTCACTCTTGCCGTGAGGCAGACTCTTTACATTACTGCATCTTTGTAAAAGACAACTCACTGTACTATAGGAGCGCATAACAAAGGTCATGGACATTTTAACAGGGATGATACAAGATACAATGTCGACACTCTACCTCCTCTGTCCTCGTTTCGCTGAGTAAACACACTGAGTCCATCATGCCTATAAAACTGAAGAAGTTGGGATATTTTTATCACTTTTGCTGATAAGGCGCACTTCTGTAGTGTTTACCTTTTAGAACTAAATGTTCCGTGGTACCTCTGCAGTACGCGTTTTTTTCTGACTGTGCATTTTAGACCTGCTGCCATATGGCTCATGGGCCACAGCTGACCAGAGCACAGCAGTAGGTTAGAGTGTATAGCTCGAGGCGCGGCTAATACAATCAGAAATATTAAAAAGGCCATTTTTGAGTATTTATGCTGAATAAATCATGAAGAAAACTGTCTGATGCTTTTATTCAAAACACAGACTGTTCAATTCATTCACACATGAATTATAGATCCATTATGGACTGTTTGAGCTGTGCTGAGGGAATCAGACTAACAACAGTTGTAGTGAGAGCACTAACCCACTGAGCCATCCATACCAATTATCTGTGTCTGGGGTGGAGTCTGAATTCAATATTCAATTTACACAATTCAATCTAACATCAGAGCTTCCAACTGAAAAACTACTGGTGTCAAAAGAGCTGTAACGGACAAAAACAGTATAGGCTTTCTGCGAGAGCCTCAACTGTCTCCAAAGTGAAAAAGAAGCGGGCAAACTGAACGTCGCGCCACAGGGGTGTCCATTGAGAGACAGGGAGAGGTGGAGGGGCGAGAACTCCATTGAGCGCAGCCATGGGGGGTCAATATGTGAATGAACGTTTGCCATGGAGGTGAATTATGAATGAGCAGCACTCTGAGCACTCCTGGAGCGAGCATGCCAGCCTCTGTCTCCTTCACTCCATCTCCTCTGTTTTCTTTCCATTTCTCCTCCTCCTCCTCCTCCTGTCCTAAAATCTCCATCATCCCTTTCCTTCCTCTCCGTCTCCGTTTCATCTCTCCCTACTGGATTAATCTTCTCATCTGCCTTATTCTCGGTCATCTGATCGCTTAACCTCCCTTCACACGCACCCCAACACCCCCACCATCCTCCACCCCCTGTCTCCAGACCGGGGGTGTAGACACACACACACACACACACACATACACACGCCGTCTGTCTGAAGAGACGACAGAACATTCTTTTCCCTGCACATACATATTTACACAGCCTCACACACACACAGACGCATGCACACACAGTAGCAAAAGATAATACAAGAGCAAACAGTCCTGCACGTGCAAAGACAGACGCATGCATTAAGTGAAACGCTCACAGGCACTGACACATACACATTTCTCCCAGCTGTTCTCCTGGCCACAGAGCCTGCCTGTGTGTGTATGTGTGTGTGTGTGTGTGTGTGTGTGTGTGTATTCGTCTGTGTGTAATCCAATGTGCTGCTGCTCAGCCTGTGCCACGCTCTCTCCTCTGTTGCTGTGCGTCTGATCAGATCTGCCTCCCTCAACCTGTTTGCCGTCTATGGCACACACACACACACACACACACATGCACACGTGCACACGCACTCTCACACACATATAGAAGCTGCTACTACTTCTCAAGCCTCATTCAGTATCAGCCAAGCTTTGGGAAAACAGAAAATTCATTCAGTGCTGCTTCTGCAACCTCCAAGCAAAGACTGTGTGTGTTACCTGCTGCACTAAAAAAACTCCTGAACACACACGCAAATGCACACACACACACACACAGAGTGAGAGAAAGGGGGGTAGAAGGGGACTCTGCCTTCTTAAAAGAGAGGGTTGTCCCCCCATTTTGCTGTAGCTCAACTTAAAGTAGCCCACTGGAGAAGTGTGTGTGAGTGTGTGTGTGTTGAAATGGGATCACGCTGTTCCCTAAAAAGTATCCACTCCTTTTGATCCCTTCACTCCAGTTTACAGCGGTCAGCTCAGCTCACTTACACACACTTTGCCCCCCTTTTTAGCTTGTGGGAAAACAACCTTTAAAACTCACACTCACACACACACCTAATGTATATATAGGCTACACACACACTTCCACAGTCACACACACATTGCCCCCCCCCCTCACAGACACACACACACCTCCACTCTTCCCTTTAAGTGCAGAGCCATGCAGCATATGTCAACACCCCGCACATACACATTCTCTCTCTCACACACACACACACACACACCTCTGCCAGACCTGCATACAGCCATGAAAGCCCCATAAAGTCACCTTAGGATCCTTCTGTGTTCCAGGCGAGCCCCTTCTTCACACTCTTCCTCTCCTCTGTCAGACTTCTCTCTCTCCTCCTCTCCTCCTTTCCTTCCTTCCTTCCGTCCTTCCTTCCTTCCGTGCTGTCCGTCCGCCCGTCCTTCTCTCTCACACACACTCTCTCCCTCTCTTCGCCTCGGTGCTCGGTCAGTTCCCAGCGTTTTTCCCGAGCCCCTCCATATCCGCCCCGCCAGTCGCTTCTACCACCGAGCGAGCGAGCGAGCGTACCTACACACACACACACACACACGCACACGCACACAAGCCGCTGCGTTCCTATAGTCTCTCTCTCTCTCTCCCTGTTTATCCCTCTCTGAGCCCGCTCTCTCTTTCTCTCTCTCTCTCTCTCTCCTCAGTCAGAGAAGAGCTCGGTAAGTGTGTGTGTGTGTTTGTGTATGTAAGTTTGTGTGTGCGTGTGTGTGTGTGTGTGTGTGTGTGCGGGGATGCGTGTGTTTCTGTGCTCTGCCTTGCCCCGCCAGCAGCGGAGGACTTCCCCTGGCGCCCGCCCTGGGTCCTAGCGCTCCTTAGGTTCACTGAAAGAATGCTATTGTGTACGGAAGGTATAGCCAAAGATCGTCTATGAATATAACAAGACGATTCACTCAGTAGCTCGGCAAAAAAATAGGGCCAACCTTCTGGCATTAATTGCATCTTTAATTTTTCCTTGATCATGTATTACAAATAATACTATATTATAATAAATAATACATTTTAAAAAGTCATTGACAAAGTCTATTTTGGGATAAGCCATGTACACACAAAAACACAGTTTACCAACACCATCACACAATTAAGCAAGAGTAGAAAATCAATGAAAAAATATTTTAGTCTTCTATGTAATTAGTGTGCTTTCAATGCTGTTTATAAACTAAAATTATAAACTAGAAGCATACAAATTTCCAATAGCTCAACCATAACTGCAAATTCCATCTAGGAAGAAATTTTCAGAGCAAATAAATCTACTATAATGTCTAGAAACAGACAGAGATAATTGTGCAGTACCTCAGATACCTGCTGTTTAAGCCATCTAACGCTCATTTAGAGCAGTTAACATCCAAAGGTAGTAGGGTTTTCTTTTTTTTTCTTTTTTTCTTTTCTTTTTTTTTGTCAGTAAGTTGTTTTGAGTCTGTACCCCAGTGGTCGCTATGGCAACAGCAGGGCAGAAGCAGAGGCACGAGAGCCATGCAAGGGTGTAGGAGCCATTATAGATGGAGGATAGAGGGGACGTGTCCTCTGTACATGATCAGGTCTGAGCTCTGTCTGACCTGTTTGCTCAGATCATAAATCATAATTTCATGTTCTCTGCTGTGAAGTCAGACTTTGACCGTGGAGCTTTTAAATCTGATTCCTTTCTGTTGTGTGTGAAAATCCATCACAGGACTATTCCCCACCACATACACACCAATACTGCCTCTCCACATACACTACCAAAATCAAATTTCCAAACTGCATCACTGTGTGAGACACAGGCAAAGATTGAAAAATGTGGGATGGTATACACTTTTTTTCTGACCAAGTAAGTCATCTTCTCAACACAATCAATCTTTGGTGCAGCTACCTTCTTCCTCATCTCCCCACCCCTCCCTCCCTCTTCTCCCTCCCCTCCTTCCTCAGAGCGTCATCAGGTTGCCATAGCAACGGCCCGCCTATGGGAGACAGAGATCAGTTCATTATGGACCATGGGATCCAGAAACTGAAGGACATGATTTTTTTTTTTTTTTCTGTGAACACAGGAAGCGGGAGCCCTTTACAGGAAAGCTTGAACTTGTTCTTAGTTAAACAGCCAGTGTAGCGCTGCAGTGGCTTTGCAGAAGGAAGTTTTGCTTAGTGCTGTTAGGGGTAAAAGCAAGCTGCACTGATCCATTTAAGTCCTTCAAAAACATAAGTAATGCATGTCTACTATCCCAGCATGTTGCTAAAAATAAAGCAAATTTGATAGGATATGCAAAATGGGCTGCTTTGAGATGTAAACATGTTGCCTCAAGAAACAGTTAACCAGAACTTGCTAGCACACTTCTGAATTAATGGATCTGACAGACGTGGCAGTGATCGGCCTACTGAAAGCCCACAGTCAGGAAATCCAAATGTGCTCTCATTTTATTTATGGGTGGGGAAATTGAAGCGGGGAAAGTGCATTGCAGCAGGCTCAAGTGAGAGATGGAAGCACAAAACACACCAAGGAAACTGTTTTGTTTGATAAAGATCAAAGAGAATTGTTGGGAGAATGAAGTGTGTTTACAAGTCCTCGAATCCAGGCTGCTTCTCTCTGCCCCTGTTATTGCTGGGGGGGGGGGGTACATGTGTGTACGTGTATGGTGTATGTGTGTGTGTGTGTGTGTGTGTGTGTGTGTGTTTATACTGTGCACCCAGAGGGCTGCATTAAGCTGAAGTGACAGTGGGGATCTTAAAGATGTCTTCCAAAGTTTGCTATTGAGGGAGATCCTATCTCTGAACCCCAGAAACAACCGAGATGAGGAGAGGAGAGAAAAAATACAGCACGACAAGTGAGGACAAGACACAGTTGCAGTGAAAGAGCAAGACAGAGTTCACCTAGCATGTTTAAGGTCAGTGATATGTGATGATTTTTATGGTCAACAAGTGAGGACACAAAATGAAGTTGGTTTAGCTGGTAATCTATGCAAGAAAATCAAGCTCAGATTTCTAAAGAAAGTGAGACTCCTTAGGTAATCTATTACATTTAGAGTGTGAAAATGGTGTCAAGTCATTCAGTTTGCAATGAACTCCTATTGAGCTTTAGCTTGAAAGCCTGAACACAGGTTCCTATAGCAACAACAGTTACCATAGGTGTACTATAGTAATCCATTTGGAGATATTACTGATGATTCCAACCAGATCAGTCATACATTTTACCCTAAATGATCACAAAGATGCTTGAACTTTATTTGTAGCAGGTAACTATGGTAACCACGTGAGTGACTACATTGCAACATCTGGATGGTTTCTGGAGCATGGACATGGGCCAATTTGGACTAAAAATCAGCTTTTGTTAGCTGCACTTGGGCTAACTTTGGGGGAAGGGCTGACTAATGTAATCAGAAGTTATACTTGAGACACTTCTGGCATGTTACTCATCAAGTTTTGCATGAATCTGGACGTCAGGCCTGCAAAATGAAAGCCACTGTTGGGCCAAGTATCTGGTAAGTCATTGCTTTATAGGATAATTCTTTAATAATTTTCTTATTTTTGTTTTGGATGTTTTTTTAATTGGCAGTGATATTTTTGCGCACAGAAAATAAAGTTCACAAGCCAAATTCCTGCTTCAGAGTTTAACCTGCTGTACCCTCTGTTGTTGTGCCCACAGTTTTCCTACACAATTAGGGATTATTACATACTGCTTCCCTCACCATCAGTTCTACCTCAGAATAAAGAGATTTAGACAACCTGGCTCCACTGTCAACTTGTGTACAACTTGTCTCATCATCTGACCGCTTGTGTTTCTTGTCCTGTCAGACTTCATTGTAACTATGTGTTCCCAAATCCCAGCAATTATTTTGGTGTGTACAATATTATGTAGTCATAATTGATAAAAAAAATAATGAAGCCAAAACTATGTGAAATAAGTTGTAATCAACTGGAATGAGTAACTTGTTATAAGGTCGCACTGAACATGATTTTATGGTTTTACAGTGATGTCTTCAGGAGCTGACCCAGGTCAGGTGAGAAGCAACAACCTGGTATTTGCCTATTACCAACAGTCTCATAGTAACGGTTAGAAGAAAATACATGTGTGCTGATGTCCTGATGCTGATGTTCTGGCAATAACGTATTACTTGATTAAAATAACAAACATCTTGTGTTTCAGTTACGCCAGAAGGACCCAGCTGGACTTTACATGCTTAAACAAATAAACTGTAACAGGGTGAAATGGGCTAAAATTCTGAATCAGCCATTCACTTGTGCACTTACAGAATATGCACTAACTGTAAATACACGCACACAGATACACACAGCTTAAAGACAGTGAGCGGCCTGGGAGGCGTCCATCCATTCACGATCCTTCATTTTTTAAATGGGGCTGCCATCTTGGCCTGTCTGCCCAGGGGCGTCAGCCGGGCAGAGGGGTGGGTCAGCAATCATGTGTGTGACAGGAAACAGACAGGCGTATTGGCTGTCAATCACACAGCCTCTTTATTTCCTTTCTCTGTTCTGTCTCTCCATGTGTGTTTTTCTGCTTTTCACTGTCTCTTTTTTCTCACCCCGTCTCTCCCTCAAGTCTGACAAGCAAAAGATTTTCACTTACTTCAGAGAGGCAAAATAAGTGAGAGGGAAGTGTCTCCCTGTCTCCTTTTACCAGCCCTCCGCCCCTTCTCTCTCTCACACACACACACACGCGCGCACGCACACACTTCTTGTCTCACATGTCTGAAAGACAGCTAGCAGTGGTTTGTCATTGTAACACTTTAGTGGACTGTGTTTCCAAATCATCCCTTACACTTTTTCTGCAGACAGGCAGACACATAACATTCCTCAGAAGACAGGCCAAGCTAAGAGAGAGAGAGAGAGAGAGAGAGAGAGAGAGAGCAAGAGAGGAAGTTGTACACTCTCCCTTTCCAAATGCAGCTGAGTGCTCCACATGGATCGATAGTAATCCTCGGTGGGAGCCGTTTATTTTGGAATGTGTGTGAGGCCCAGTGGGTGACAGAATCCACATTCACACTCACACATGCGTGCAACATTATAAATCTCGCTGCAGCTGGAGTCAGTGCTGCACTTGCACACATAAGCACAACCCTGAATGCACTGATGCAGACAAAACTTACACACACCAACATCTACGTACACACTCAACATGCTCAGGGCCTGACAAGCAAAGCCTCCTGTTGGGCTGGGCTCTCTTCTCTCCTTCACTGAGCAGAACTCACAGGGCTCCAGGCTGGAGGAGGGGACCCAGTGTGTCTCAACACCGTCCCCTGCCAAGGTCTCTGTTTCTGGGGATGGCAGCTCTCAGCAGCTGGCTAGGCTGGAGCTCTCTGTATGCTGACTCCAAGCCGCTGGCTGTCTTGTCCTGCCAGGAATTTATAATTCTACAATCACAGAAGAACTTTTTTCCCTCACCGACGTAAGACAGGATTATATTTTTCATAATTCAGACACAGTCAGTCGGTGTGTGATTTTTAAAAATAAAATTAAACTGCAAAATTCCAGCAAAATCAGTTCAGTGGATTCATCAGTGGATTTACTTAGGAATCCCTGTCAAAGCTCAGCTTTGGTGAATTTTGACATGTGAATTTGCACTGCTGACCAAGTGAGTTGTGAAGTATGCATTTTTTCATATGCATTTTCCCCTAATTTTGTATATCCATTGTTTTCTAAAAATTCACTTATCATGTTTGTCTGACTGCTCTATTACTGTGAAACCCACGAGCCACAGCTGCTGTTGTTTTCAGTATCGCCTCTGTTCAGTATGAACAGCCGACAGAACTTGAAGCTCTGTGATTGGATGTCAACTGCTGAAATGGACCTTGGGAGTCATCTTTTGGACTGAAACTAAAATTGAATTGAAAAATGAATAGGATTTTTACTTCTAGTACCAGTGGTGCCAAAAACAAAAGTTCACACTCTTCACACTTCACAACACTGTGATAAATTGTCTCAACAATGCTGAGAGTCAGAATCCAGAGTTTAAAATGGAGGACACTATTGTTGTTTAGCTGTATTGCATAATCCATCTCTATTTAACCCTAGTCTGTTCAAGTATATACTACTCCAAGGATGGTTTCAGATGGTTATTAGATTGTTAACTTATTGTCCTGTTAGCATCCAAGCTAACATGTTTGTGTAAATTTGTAGGTACTTGTCCTCACTTATCCCCATCTCTCTTCTATTCCACTTTACTGAATAAAACACCTCAATCAATGTGCCAGTCTCTGGTGTGACTGCAGTGCCAAGTTATTGAGAACATCATAACTTTTTTTTTTAACCATGTTGCTCCATTGGCACTTTTACCAATTAACACCAATTTTCTGCATATAATCTAAGAAATCTTTGCTAATAGGCTTTTAAATTTTCAGACAGGAAGCTGCAAATGATTTGTATCAGGGGTCCAATAATCACACCAGAATCTCTGGAGGGTTTATTTGGCACAATGCTGTGAGGGCTTGTCTGGGCTTGCTGTTGGACTTTTTTGGGGATCAGTTTGGATCTCTGGGCACAGATGATCCCCTCAGAAGCAGCCAGGCAGGCCCACACACCCCTCACACACACACACACACACACACACACATGCACCTGTGCTTCGCCTGAGAGCATTGCATTATCTGAGGCAATCTAGCAGCACCATGAATCCCACTGCCATTTCTGCAGGGGCAAAGTGGGAGCAGTAAAAATGACCAAAAGCTGGGGAATGAGCATAAAGTTGAAAAACTGTCATTTTCAACATAAAATTGCTCAGTATGGAATGACACGCTGCAGTAAACACTGATGAGGAAATTGATCTTTGCTAACATGAATCCATAGTTAATGCTTTTACACTGAATAAGTGGTTCAGGTTTTAAATTTAGGTCCATTTTGGATATTGGTCACAACACAACACTGTCTAGGCATATCCAATTTTAAAAGGCAAATTTTATTCTCAGTCATTCCAACCAAGTCAGATATTTCTATTATCAGATGATATATCTCACCAGCAGAGCAACCCTAGTGCCCTTAAAAAGTTCACGTAGGATGGAATAATGGTGCAATGGGGGCATATGCTGTATGTTGCTCTATAGGCACATGGGACCTGACCATTCAACTATCTCTGGCTTTGCAGCAGTCAGCAATACAGACATATCCTCAGCAATACACCCTTATCCTCAGCAATACAGCCAGCTCAATAGTGTACTTCCTTCAATGCAGTATAATCACCCCCTGTGACAACATCCCAGGCTCCTCAGGAGTCTATCTACCTCCTCAAATACCCTCACACCATAAGATAAAGACATTAGAGACTATGGGATTTGGAGAGAGCTAAGCGTTGGGTCTACAGTCTGTGATGCACAGTGATACAGACTTGGAATGCCTAGGAAGTTTGGGATCTCTCAACAGATATCATCAAATGAGCACAGCAGAGCGGCAGGGCAGACTGGAGCAAAGCTCAGCATGTTGCTGAGCTGGTTAGAAGGGTTTCCGTTGTTTGTAGCTGAGCCGCCGCGATTTAGAAAAGAAAGAACGTTTTAGAACGAAAAGAAAACGGTGAGGGAATCATCTGTGAGACTCCATGTGGGAATAGAGAGGATCATAATGTATGTTTGCTGGGAATAAACAGCTGTGAATAACTTTTCCAATGATACACACAATCGGATTAGCATAGCATTGAAATAAAAGGTCAATAAGAAAACGCTTTATGCCATATGTCTGCTCTGAGAATCTATAAACTGGCTTTTTCCTCTTCACTGTTGTGTCGCCTCTCACACTCTCCCATCCTTCTCCTCTCTCTTTTCTCCTCCCTCACTCTCCCTCTCCCTCACTCACTGTCCCTGGGTGGGATGAGTCATCGAAGAGAGAGAAGAAAAGAAAGGAGAGGAGGTGTATTTGTGTGTACTGTGTGTGTGCGTTTGTGTGTCCATGTGTTGTGTCATTCCTCCTGAGGTGCTGTGCCCTTCACACTCCTTCTCAGCTTCATGTCAACCTCAAGGTCTTCCTGTTGGAGTCCAGGCTCCAAAGGTATGCATAGCACACACACACAAACATACACACAACTTTACACTGATATCTCCATATATCTCTCGTATATCTCCCTCAAAGTCATTTTGTGTTGGTGAAAATGGTCTTTTGTTCAAAAATACATGCTATTTCATAGCGTTAAATGGTACTGTTGTGTAAATATTTCTCATATGATAGGATGAAACCACCTACATTGTGACCACCTACTTTTTTTCTTAGTAAACAATGAAGTCTCCTACAAGGGTTTTTACAGTTGCTATCCCTACCAAACAGACACAATACAGCACAAATACCTTTTCTAACAACTTTTTCCCACTCATTTCACATTAAAAAAATCTTCAATACTGTGAGATCATTTCACATCATCTACTTTGTTTGAAGGTAATTTGTCACTTATTTTAAAGCCCGTAATGTAGAATTTAAAGGCACCCTTTTAAGTTTTTTTGTGCATAAACAATTATAAGTTAATAGTTGATAGTTATAGATACAGTAGTTATAGTTACATTCAGTGATCATGACTAAAGATATTTCAAAAAATATCTCAAACCCTGCATCATTTACATCCATGTTTGCTATGTTGCAGTATTCCTCCTCCATACCTTTGGTATGTTTCGTGGAACATTTCTGCTGCCAGCTGTCGATTAATGGAACAGCATAAATTCTTGGCAGGAATCTGTCGCCATGGTTGTTTATATACATGTGCATCCATATGTGCATGCATGGTGAACAAATGAAACACTGCTCCTTAGCACTAGTGGTTAAAAACTCTGCAGGATAGCTTTAAGTAGCATGCATAACTGATAGCTACAATGTCTAAGAACACCACAATTTTCACATTCTACACAAACTGGTTTTATTAGGAAGAAAAAATTTAAACACATTTTCTATTTGCTGTTGCATAAAATTTGAAATTAAGACCCTAGAAGCCGTTTCTCTTTTGTATGACACAAAAAGATTATAACAGGAAATTATTTTGTGCCTATAGGGCAGACGGGGGAATAAACACCTAAAATATGCATCAGTGTTTTTAGGAGGAGCAATACATCTCTGTCACTTTACCACCTGTATTGTTGTCCACTTTTGACAAACTGGCCAAGATGAAATTTATCTGTCCTGTCACTGTGGCAAGTGATGGATTAGAGCTGATACTTTCAAAAAGACAGAGGTCCACAAAGAGGTGATAATGTAATGACAAAATGTTTCATGGGAATGATATCTTGGTTAGCTGTGTGCATGTGTGTGAGTATGTAGTACCTTCAAAGAAGAAAAATTACAAAATAATTTGTTCTTGCCAATAAGACAATAAGATGTAAATATCATCAAGTATTTTGTGACACTAAGTAAGTATCAAGGGACACTATCACAATACAACTCCTAATGAAAATGAAGAGATGAAAAAATTGAGAAACACAAATGTAATCGCTCTACATAAAATATCTCATATATCTCAAATATCTTGCAAAAAATAGAGTTAATCCTTTTGGGACATTATCATATTTGAAATGGTGTGATTCAGGGCACACCTTGTGTAAAAAGTACAAGACAGGAGAGTATATTCAGTAAGTGTATAGTTAACAGTGTGCAGTGTGGATGCAGATATGTTACATGAGAACCTAATCAGTTAATTACATTTTGAATGGAGAACAAATACTTAAAGAAAAACACATTTGAAGCAGCCAATTGGACACAGCTAATTTGCATATAAAATCCTGATTGGTTATGCTACAAGATGTGACGTGTTTAAAGACTACAAAGTGCACAAAAAGGGCAAGATTAGAACATCGTCCCATTAGCAGACAGCATAGCTGTCATTGTAAAAATAAGATTTAAAAAAAGATTGTAGAAAAATGTTCAATGTATCCACTTGTCTCTTACAGTCATAGAGAAGCTTGGATAAATTTCTGGCTGAGCATGAAGACAGAGGTACAGTCAATAGTATAGTATTTAATCATGATATAGCATGTGAGAATACTATGAAGATTGGTAGTTCAGATAATAGTAAACACAATTACATAACTACAATAGATAAAGTGACCCTTTAAACAGATCAAAAAAGTCAATAAAACTTGTTACTGTTACACATTCAAGACTAATATGTATTATATTCATGAGACAATACTGAAACCCACATTAACAGTGCCTTCTGTGTTGCTATGGTGATCTATTGGCTACATACTGAACGCCTAGACTGCCTCAGGTGCCTCAGCCACTGACTGAACATGAGAAATATAACACACATCATCATCCAAGAACCTTGAATGCTGTCTGATGACTTATGCACCCTCATTTAACTTGAAGCCTGTTTATTTCACGCAGCGTTGATGTTTCCTCTGCAGCTGTGGCTTTTGGAGGCAAATCAGTCCAAATACTCAATGATAGGGAGTCTGATCCGACTGGCCTGCCACAGAGCTGTCCAAAGAGACAGACGGAGAGAGAGAGAGATGCTCCGGCTCTCTCTCTTTCTTTCTTTCTTTCCTCCCCTGTCAGTGTCTCTCTCTCAGACAGCCAAAGTGGATCGGCTCTAAGATATTTGGCTTTCATTTTGCAGGGACAGGTCGGCCTCTGTGCGGTCTTGCCAAATGTGCAGCAGAGTCAGAGCTCAGTCCAATGCGAGTGACACAGACGCAGCTCATAACCCAATATTAAACAAAGAAATAAATAATAAGTGTCCTGTCATGACAAACCATACAGTTAGACATACAGTATTTGTCCTTGGTTGTGCTCGTGCACGACTGGAGACACCAGCTGATATTCACACAAGTGAGCTTTTGAATTCTTCCTGTGCATATACACACATGGATACACATACAACACACATTAAGCAACCAAGCAGTATGCAGCCCTCCAGAGTGCTGTACTGTCATTTCCATAAATACTCTTAAAAGGTGCAGCCAAACCCATGGAAGGGTGCGATTGCCTCTCGGCTAGAAACGCACAAAAAAGCTCTTTTCTCTTTCAAGAGACTGTAGGAGAGGATGACCCACTTAATCGAACAATTTGGAGCGCCTGCATACGTGTGTGTGTGTGTGTGTGCGCGCGCGCGCGTGTGTGTGTGTGTGTGTGTGTGTGTGTAAAAAGGCCTCCCAGTGCCCGGAGACAAACAATAAACAAAACCAACAAGCTTATGGTATTGCAGAGACATGGCATGATGGCTGTCTCACAAGAGTTACACGTGTGTGCTTGTGTATGTGTGTGCAGAGTAGGATTGTGTATGTGCTGATGTACATTTATGAGTCACAGCTTTTCTATCTCCATCTACTGTACAGGTATGTGCAATGACAAATAGTGGGAACACAGTGCAGAGCATGACCAGAGGTTTTATTTTATTATATTTTTTTTTATTTTTAGTAACATCTGTGTGTTTGTGTTTGTGTATTTGTGTGTGTATGTCATCCTCAGAGCTGCAGCAATAATGAAGCCTTCCATCTGCCGGGTAAACCAGAGTTGGGCTGGGGTGGGGGTTGTGTATGTGTTTGTATTGGGGGGCTTGGTGTGTGGTGGTGGTGGTGGGGTCAATCCTGGTTTAGCCTCTCTAACTGCTCCCAATGTCACCCATGCCAATTTTTAAAAAATTATTTGCTCATTTTTCCATCTTCTTTTTTTTTTTTTTTTTTTTTTTTTTTTACAACAGTTACTTAGCTGCAGAAAGTAACTGTCTATTTTTGTTAGTGATAGATGAAAAGCTCCCATTTAATGACAAGGCATCATGCTAGGGATGCCTCTGGATTCCCTCTCCCTCTCTTTTATTTTCTCTTATTTTCTTGTTCTTTCTCGTATCTCTCCCACTCCCCCCCCCCCCCCCCCCCTTTCCAGCCATTGAGATCCACTTTCATCTCCTTTTATAAAGCCATGAAACATCAGGCAGTGGCATAAATCTGACATGTGATTGCTCTAATGACCAAGAGCCGGAGCATCCTGACTGACGAATGGACGGCAGCTGGAGCCCGATGGATGCACGGCTCACCCAGCACGCGCAGGGTCAAGGCTACAGTATCAATGCCACACAGCTAGACAACAATGTACAGTAATGCAGCTGAGCTCTTTTCGCCATACCTGGCCAGTTTAACATGCTACTCATGCGCAGGCTTGCAGAGCACAAGACATGCCACAGAGAATCTCGCAGCTCAGATAGCGCTGTATACATATCCAGAGACACAGGCTGAATAGAACACTAATGGGATTCAATTTTCTTGGTCCCCCAGAGCCCTGACACAAGCTGTACAGTCTAACACAAATATCACTCACAGAGCACACAACACAGAGAGCCATTCACAAGAGAAGGGACAGTGAATGCAGCACTTTAAACAGCTCGGCTTCCTACACGCTGTACAATTTCATAGAAACACAAGACACCAGCAGTGTCACTGAGACAGCTTGTGACAGTTCACACTAAGTCAGGAATTTGGAACTTGCATGTCTAAGTGCATTTT
This sequence comes from Lates calcarifer, assembly GCF_001640805.2. Classification (NCBI taxonomy): domain Eukaryota; kingdom Metazoa; phylum Chordata; class Actinopteri; family Centropomidae; genus Lates; species Lates calcarifer. Next base: position 17,774,054 of record NC_066839.1, read on the forward strand.
TAATTAGTATACATACACAGCACATTAAATGGTTAATGGTTACTAGAGCATCATCAAATGTAATCAAATCAACCTGGGTTGTGGAAGAGCCTGCGCCATCATCCATCTTGACAATCTACTACACCTCTCAGGTAACAGAACTTTAAGCACTGAGTTTTCTTACTTTGTTTAATCTCACCACTGATATCATTTATTCACAGATTGTATTGACACTGTCTCTTTGTTTTCTTTTTTTTTTTTTTTTACAAATACAAATCTTTCTATACACACACAAACACTTCTCATACAAATTTATTTTACAGGCTTACAAAGGTTGATTTAAACTTTGGAATTATTTGTGAACAAGCTCAAAATCTTTTTGACCCTAATTTGAGCCCATAGTAATTTGATTAACTGATTAATATCAACTAAAATGTAAAGGGCCTTGAGGCAACTCCTGCGTTCTTATCCAAGCTTAAAGCCCTGACTTGTAGAGGGGCCCTGTGTTAAATTATAGTTTTAATACCTATATTATCCTAGTGAAATTATGCTTTCACGGTGCATAATCTTAAATAAATCTGCATTTAATCAACTTATAGCCAAACTAAGTTGGGGAACACGAGGGGCTTAGCAGAAGACCATGGCTCACTTTTTGCCCTGGCACCCACAGCAGATTAATCCAGCCTTATATACCAGCCACTGTAAGTGTCCGTTTTGGCAATCCTGTCTCATAGACATTCAGCTTATACACAACTAATCTGCAACAGCGAATATATTTTTGAAGGATATGTAACTGCAACCAAATTACATTTTCTATTAACATAATGAGGATACATAGTTTATTAACATATCTGGCAAGTTGCAAACAATTTTCCACCAGATTATCCAATCTTGCAGCACAATATCTATACAAGTAGTGACTACAGCATTATTAAACTTCTTGATGGTTATATTCTGTCACTCATAGCACCTAGTTGAGGTTAGAAAAATATTGTGGTCTGGATTAATACAGAAAAACCTTGTTGTGGCATCAGATGCAACATGATTACTGACATTAAGTCAAAACCACAATCTTTCTGTTTGTTGCCTAAACCTAACCACAGATGGGACTGTGGATGCAAACTCTGGTCTGAGGTGTGACAGTCATGCTCTTTTTTATACCATCCAGATGACTGCACTGTCATTAATAAATGTCAGTCAAAAAACTGTTGTTTTTTTTTTCAAAAGAAAACAGAACCATCGTCTCAGGCTCACTATCAATGCAAACTGAACAACGAATATATCTGCAAACATATTATTTCTTTTTGTCTACCATATCTGCATCTCATTACTAAGTCATGATACATTCTTCGTTAAGACAACTGAAAGCAATTAGTTAGGGAAAGATCTCGGTCTGACTAAATATTGAAAGAGTAAACTCTTACTTGAGGTTTCCTCATTATGACACTTCCTGAACTGGAAAACAACATTATTGGTGAACATATTCCAGGCAGCAATTATGTTTCCTATGTATGAAAGCAAGTTATTAAAGACAAGATTGAGAAACAGGTAACAAGTGTTTTATGTAGCATCTTTATAGATGTAGTTCTGCAAAAATATCACTCACAGCTCCCTGAGTGCTTTTTCTGTTTATATTCCATATTTCCAATTCTTTTACCTTTATGAAACATTTACAGTGACAATTTAAAGGAAAAAAAAAAAGGATTTTATCCATAACCAGTGAAGTTTACCTGACAAATGGAAAACATCTTAATTTTACACTGAGTGGTATTCCATTTAAAGCAGAGCCATGACAACATGCATTTCCTTCAAAAAGCCGTAATGCTTTTGGCTGTGTGAGCGTTAAGTGCGTCCCCATTGAGACAGGCCTGACCCTGGCGGCAGCGCCGAGGGCCGTACATCACTGTGACCTTTCTGAGCACCGCTGCAGCCCACTGCCTTTGTTCGCCTAACGGGTCCCACACAAAGCGACTTTTGACCAAGAACAGAGAAAGAAGGAGGGCAGAGATGGAGAGATTGTGACAGAGGGGAGGGGATGAATGGATAAAGGGACAGGCGTCGGCTGGAGGTCTGTGCTAATGGCCCCTGTGTGTTTTGTAATTAGGAGCAGTGTCAAGAGACGCAGGGGAGGAAATGGGGGTGGTCAGACAACGGGCAAAAAGAAACAGGCTGAAAGAGAAAGGAAGACGGAGAGAGGACAGATATCCAGACAGACAGAATAAAGCCAGTGTAAGAGAGAGGAAGAAAGAGAATTCAGAAAAGAAGAGATTAGGGGCCAATTAAGAGAGAACTGGAGAGGCTGACTTCTAAAGAAAGCCAAGAGAAGGAGCTCCCATCGTCTGATCAGTAATTGATCGTGTGCCATTGCGTCTTCTGTATCCATATGAGCTGGTGTGTGTGTGTGTGTGTGTGTGTGTGTGTGAGTGGGTGTGTGCTCGTCTGTGTGAGGGGGGTTGCACTGTACTGCAGTGTAAGAATGGACCTCTCATACCATTAAGCCCTTGGACAGCACTTTCTGGAGGGGAACTTAACAACCACATGGACAACGATGATAAGCGGAGCACATGTTTTTATCTGCTATTCAAGCTTATCAAGCTTACTTTGAAATTTAAGTCAAATTATTTTGCTATGCTGACAGTCTCCAGGAAATTCACTTGTTTCATGATAAAATCCCCATACTCAGAACATTTACTTGAAGCACAAGAGGGGATTTGGAATACTTAGGTTGTTATTTATTACTCTAATAGATCAACAGTGCTCTACTGCAAGTATACTTGATGGATATGAGAGTCCATATGACCGGAGTGCAATGTAAAGACCTTACAAGCTTTATAATATGGGAACCAGTGTAATTATTTCAGTTTAGTTTCTGAGAAATCATGTTTTTTCCATTAGTTACCAGTGAGCCTTGGCTGCCATTGCTGACAAACGACAACAAAGTCAAAATGCTTAATCGTATTGCGTAGTCGTAGTTACAAACAAAACATGACAACATAAATGGTGAATTAAAATTCTGTTGCGTGCAACATTTTACAATGTTTCTTGTAGTCATAGTTAAAGGAACAAAGTTTTTGCTATCACTACGTAGGCAACGTTAGCATTAACAGATGTTTACTTGGCAGTCTAGAGGACACATTGCAAGTTAAGCATCAAACATCATTCCTTTACTCGCCAAGCGTTATCTCCAGTGGTCAAAAGTCTCTACTTCAACTGCATTTAGCATGCTAACCAGTCTCAACGCTTTCCGAGTTACTGTAGTGTCCAGTCAGCTCTGTCGAAGTAGTACCGCTCAGAGGGCGTACTCTAACCGCGACTGTGACTCTTATGAAGCACCCATCACCACCACCTGCCCCTGGAAATAAACTACATTTGGCAGAAGAGAAAACTTGTGGCACACAGGTTTGTTTTGATTTTTAAGCAACTGTGAGTCTTGTAACATTGTGTGTGGGATAAAATGAAGAGGACATTTGCTTCCAGAGCAAAACTGTCATGAAACACGCTTTCTGGTCTGCAAGTTTTCCATGTAAACAGTCAGATGTAGCGACCATCAGAGCAAACAATAGAAAGATTTGTTTAAAGAGAGCTCAACAAATGCTAATACATTAGGACAAAAGAGCTAAAATCAGACCATACTGTGACAGCTTGTCTAACAGTAGTTAGAAGGAAGGAAAGTAGAAAGGAAAAGCTGGCTGTCTAAAGTGTTTCATCTGCAGAAAAATTGACAAAAAAGGATGCCAAATAATTATGCCAAATGAGGTCAGAATAAAGAAACATGACAAAACACTCTGGCTTAAATGACTGAGACCACTTCTATGTTACTTCAATTAATACTGTCAACTTATTACCTTGAAGGAGTGCTGTGGTTTTAAAAAAGTTTGGGAAAGGCTGCTGTAAATTCAGCACTGCTCAGTATCCACATCTCAACCATAATTAGTGCTGGTAAGAACCTAATTCATTCTCATATGTTATAACACATATAAGGGTTTTACATGTGTGGCCTAGTATATATGTACTATGCGTATATATGTAGCTCCACGTCCCCTGTGTTTGAGTTCATCTATGTATGTGTGAATGCCTTTGTATGTGTGTGTTTGCTGCACATGCGATGAGGGATGGACATCACCAGGGCAGCGGTACGAGTGAACGAGGCAGATCAGTCAAAGACTTAAAGCCCTGCTCCCCAACGGAGGAAACAGACAGGCTTTGATGTTGATGTGAACAAATAAAAGGAAGCCAAAATGAGTGGAATGGACCATTATCTGCTGTGGAGAGGCCCTCCCATGGAACTCAGCCTGCCTGCTTTGCTTCCAATCAGGAGGGTGAGGGGGGGGCATTGAGGAAGATGGAGAGAGAGAAAGAGAAGTGTGTGTGTGTGTGTGTGTGTGAGGGAAAGACACACACAAAAAAACTGGGAGAGGGGGGGTAGGGGGTCCAGAATCCTATTGATTTCACTCTTGTGCTCAATCCAAATACTGCAGTGTTCTATATTTGCTAGTGTGTGCAGCCTCTTACAAAAGAAATTTGTATATATAATATCCAGTTTAACACTGCCAGAAGCCAAGTGACGCCAGTCATCACCAGATTATGGTCAAACCTGTTGATAATTATATCCACCTTGCTATATATGGTGGTGACTATTTAGATCAACGGTTCAAACTTTAAGACATTTTCTCTTCTGATAAAACAAGCAAAACACATCACTGAACTGCTGCACTAGAAGTAATTTTAGCAGCTCTAATAATAAGACTTGGCTAGTCCTGTTTAGCACTGTTAATGTTAACTCACACAGAAAGGCACGAGACCCTTTGCCAAACCCACAAATAGGCAAAATCCAAGAATAAAATCTGCATTAGCCTTATGCTGATGCACAGAGTGGTGCAATAACACACTAATATCCACATTAACTAATAACTAAGTAGAAGTAGGTTAACTTATTCAATAACTATTGTATACTGGTCACAGACCAATTCAAAATCAGAGTTCACCAAAAGCAAAAACCAGCAAGCAAAAAGGTTATTCACTTTAGAAATGAATAGAGGCGTATTTAAAGGTACAGGGAACTTGTTTGCACAAGCTGACACATGTTAACCATCTTTTGTACTGGCTGGAAAAAGTGGGTCAGACGCACGACAGCAAATGTGTACAAGGCTAACAACAGAGAGCCGGAGAGACAGAGGGAGGAGGATTCATGCAATGCTGACCCGCAGAGGAAAGTTGTTCCCTCTTTGTAAGAAATGGCATGTAGACTGTGGTTACAGCATATCATTAGTGCCAGAAGTGATACAGCATGTGTGCGTCTGAATAGAACAAGTTTCCAAAGAAGGATGTTTGGACACAGCCAGAATTTGGTTTACAAAAACATAATGATAAAGCTCAGCTGACCTATCAGTTTCCCAGAGATTGATCAGTTTTGTTTGTTTCTTTGTCAGTCTGTTGATCCAGACTGAGATAACTACAAAACTAGTGACATTCCCATTAGCCTCTGCTGAACTTTTTATTTAGTGATAACTAGCAAGTGTTAGCACAGTAACAAACTCAACTAAGATGATAAATATGGTCATCTTTATACCTGCTTAATATTAGCATGTTAGCATTATCATTGTAAGCATTTTAGCATTTAGCTCAAAGCACAGCTGTCTTTAATACTGAATTAGTGAATTATTGTGAATGCCTCCTCAAGTTGGAGCAATAATTTGGAAAGTTGGTGACAGTACACGATTTGCCAAGTTGTTAATGTCATATATGCAGAAATGGATGTAATGGATGTAATTAAAGTAATATAGTAGATGTAAATTTTTGCTAACATTTAATTTGTAATGTGGTATTAGGTTGTAACTGTAGGTTGCTGTCCATGTAGAGTGACCTAGATTAGTTAGAAAAGTTATATTAGCAGTAACCCTGATATACCAGTGTTATACTGGAAACCGCTATCAATATGACATTAGTACACCTTTACAGGGCTGCTGGCATGGCTGTGGACTCTATCTCTATTATTTGTATGTGAACTAATTCAATACACTGTGCTTCTTAAAAAAAAAAAAAAAGGTAATTAATCACATTATCATCATTATCTCTTAAGTGGCAAGGCATCAGGCATTAGACATGCATTCCCCTTGAGAATAAAAGGAATCTGAGGACACAAAATGACAAATGAAAACCAAATTGCACCAACCATGTTTCCGGTCATGTCCAGCTGGGAACCTTTGTTGCATATCATTCCCCATCTCTATTTCCCTCATTTCCTGTCATATTACCACTTGAAACTATCAAATATAAGCATAACCCTCCCCCCCAAATGATAAAAACAATTAGCAATTTACAGGAAGAATAACACAAGTAGTTTAGCTGCCGGTAATTGTTTTTTTTGTTTGTTTTTTTTTTTTTTTTAAATCTCAAGTGGGTAAATCAGTGTCCATGAGAGGTATTGAGGTAATGTAGGAAATTAGATAATGGAGCAGCTATGGCAGGAAAGCTTCCTTGCAAACCTATAACTTTGATGCAATTAATAATGAATAATTAAAAAGAGGACCTTTTACCTGCAGGATGATATGCTGGAATAAAAGATGCAGAACAACTGAGGATGGTTGCTTAAGTGAAGTGTTTTCCTGCATTTGACACTTGTTGAACTCAATTTTTACTCAAGAGCAAGTGTTTCGACTCTTTCCAGACTTCCAAACAATGTGTGTACCCATGCGTCATAATCCCAGATGATATCCTGGGCCACTTTTTGTTTTTTCTTTTACAGCAACATGACAGTGAATGAGGGTTGGGGGCGTTGGCTGCTAAAAGTTGTAATTAGTTTGCGGTGCCACATCTGCTGAAGGGCAGTCATCTTTAATGAACATCAGCGGCCCTAATGGAGCGTAAAATGACACTAGGAAATACAAGATGTCGTGGTCAACAAGGGAACGGCTACATCAGTCAGGCCCTTCATATGCTTCACTTTAGAAAGATGACTCAATAATGCAGAGGGTCCCTATCTTTAGCTTTCTCTATTAGACAACAACATTACATTTCTATTTACACAGCAGAATATATTTTCTACATTTAAACATCTAAACATGCTTCATTTAACTTTTTTTGACTCTTAAAGGGTTTCAACAACTTGATCTGTCTTCTTCAGTAAGAACTGCTGAGATCTGAGATGTCCTATTTACTGTGCTCCTTTTACTCCCTTCCCGTCTGTCTTTTATTTTAATAACCTTAAATATTTTCCCCAGGTTCTTCTGTTGTGAACTTGCGCTGTGGAACACTGAGCTTGACCGAGGCTTTGGTTTATTCATGAGGTTCAATGAGGAAGGCCTTTGATGTCCATGAATTATTTAAAGGCAACACTTTTTAAAATAATCCTTTTTGGTAAATACTTCCCAGCACTGCTCCACCGAGTCTTTATCATTGTGATGGTTAGAGGGATGATGACACATGGACAGATATGAGAGACAAAAGTGACAGGGGACACAAGTCAATAAAGCCTATGGTGTCTACAGCTGAAAAAGCCTGAGGCTGTGCTTCTGTGTTTCCCCACTCATCTCTCTATGAGCCTGCACATTTTCTCAACTAGTAAAAGTGTTGTCTAAACTCCTGTTCTGTTCCTTAAACGTTTTCATAAGAGTAGGTGTCTCTTTTTATTTCCAAATGGTGGGAAAAGTATCTCATCTCGGAACAAAACTCTTTTTAACACAGTTGGTTGATGCTGCTATCCAAGCATCTACAGCGAGTGGCTTGGAAATACAAGTATTGTTTGTTATTATTTTAAAGTAGTGGTCCATGAAGCCCTTACTTGCAGTCTGTCAGCCACATAGAACTTCACTTCATTTCTATCTTGAGGACAGAGGAACAACAGGAAAAGACAAATACAACATTCAGTAAACTATATAAGCTAAATTTGGAGATGCTGTCTCCCATGAGTGTGTTAGTTTAAAGGCAGTGGGAAATGAAGATGGATGGATGAGCCTGTTACAAATATGAGAGGATGTGGACAGCTCTGCTGGGCCTTAGCAGGGTTAGGGCAGAGGCATGCTTGAAAAGAATCAGTTAGAAACTGAAAAATTGGATGCAGCCGTTTGGATGTCAGAAAAGTATGGGGGAGGAGTCTCCAAAGCTGGTTTAATAATCTGACAAGCATTTTGTTGGAAGCACACTGACACTTAAAAGCTTACCTCTGTCCCCTCTGACTCAATGATTATTCAAAGTACTGAGTTTCAGTGCAGATGTTTTATTACTGAGATATCTTTATCTGATGTCAGTCCACGTCACAACTATGAATATAAATATATTCTAGATTATTCAAGAGTAGACTATTTGAAGTTGTTTTGCCTGAAACCCACACTGATGATTTCTGCATGGGAATTGTAATTATTGGTCAAAGTTTCTCTCTGTGATATCATTTGCAAACAGAAGTACAGCTGTGTTTATCAAAGGTTTTCACAACAGCTGTCTATCAGCATTGTCAAACAGTTTAGTTTTATTGTTCTTATCTTTATTGTTGTGTTGTCTTGTTTGTCTGTATGTACTGTATGTTTACAATGTACTACTACATTATTACTACTACATTAAAACTATTAGTTACTTATTATTTGCCCTTTTAAACTATAACTTGTTTGCTTTTTCTTATATTTCATATGCAAATATAATGACATTAAAGCTGAATTTGATTTTCTATTTTCCCATACCCACTTTTTTAAAAAAGGTTAAAAAAATACAGGTTTAATGTATATGGAATACCAATATGGAGAAAATGTGAAAAACTGCATTTATAATTTAGCCTCTTTGGTGTGTTTAGCATCATCTGTTAGAGAGGCATAATATTATGTGCACAGTTGATAGGCCTGGCGATTAGTGATAGCTGAGACCCCCTGCTGGTCCTCAATGCTAAGTCCAGTGAGCATCAACAGAGCTCCCAACTAATCTCGGCTTGTCTCTCATTTGATTTGCTCACTGAGTGGTAACAGAATCTTATATCATGTTGTAAAACCACCATTTATGTCATGTACAGTAATGCAGCAGCATTACTTTTTTTGCTCTGGCAGTTCTCTCTCTGTCTTAGTGTTTCATTCACATACTGGTGCAATGAGCATGCATGCACAAATTCACTTTCCCTTTCCTTGTCCCTGTCTTTTCACTGTCTTTGAATGGTGATATTATACAATACATGGCATAATGTGGAGTGAGGGCAGTGGAGAAAGCAGTGACTAGGATCCTCACCCAGCCGTGCTCTGCTGTTTTACCCCATGTGGTGGCACACAGCGCTGGCAGGAGTGATATAATTAGAATGGAAATTACAGAAAGTTACAGGCGAGCTAAATCCCCCCGCGCATCGCGTGGCTAAAAATGTCCCGGGCAACGCCAGTGGATGTATCACCATAGCAACAGCCTTCTTCTGCACTCTATTTTCAGACTGGAAAGGGAGAACCATCCAGAAAGAGAGGAAGAGAGCGAGGGAGAGAGAAATGCAAACATTGCCATTTCTGTAGAAACTGATACATTATTCAAGTAAGGAAAACATCTCAGAGTGAGTGCTGGCGGATGGGAGGTGAGCTGTGGTGTGTGCTTGCTTGTCAGGGCTTTACTGAACTGTCTTGGGGGCATTAGTGTGACGGTCATACAAGGACAATGGGGTGCTGTGGGGTTGACTTACACATCTCAGCAGAGGTCAATGCTGAAATCTACACCAGCAGCCAGAGATGTTAACATCAGTGCAGCAGTGTAATGATGAGGCTTCCTAATCAGCGGTGCATCAGCTTCTACTTTAATCAGTCACACATCAAATGGTTAGAGAATGACCTGCTATGGAAAGTGAATCATCTTATGGAAGAAATGGAATTATTTAGGTACTGAGAACAGGCTTTAATGAACCTGAGTGGAAGTTGGCATTTAAGTTCAGCAGTGTGTCAAGGGCATGGTGTCATTTCTCTGACTAAACTAATGAGTCAAGCATCTTATTTGTGTTGTACCTCTCAAAATAGAAATGAAATTCACGATCAAATCATGAAAAACAGCCCCCATCCCAATGTACTTTGTCTCTATTTCTCAGTTCTTTTCACTTCAGTTCAATTTATTATAATTCATTTCAGCACAATGTGGTTTATTGGCATGGCAGTTGAGAGTGAAATGCCAAAGCACCAAGACAAAAGATCCACATTTTCTCTCTCTGCTGGCCTAATCAGGTCTTAAATGAAAGCATACTCTCTCTCTCTCTCTCTCTCTCTCTCACACACACACACACTCTCTCTCTGTCCATCTTTCCGTCTCCTAATGTTTCTCTCACCCCCCCAGGGGGTCTGATTGAGCCGGCTGGGAGGCATGGATCTTTCTCTATTGATCTGCCTGCTGAATCACTTATCCCTTTTCCAATGGCCTTCATCACCACACTCAGGTTTTAGCACTCCCTGCATGCACAGATTTCCTTACTTGTACAGCCAAGATCCAGGCTTGGAAAGAAATGCTTCATAAGTGAAATTAATATAGTGATTGGATTGCTAATAGCTCGCTAACTGTAATGAATTACAGTGTCTTAAAAAAAGAAACATGTAAATCACAGTGATCAGATAACAAGCACCTCAAGGAATGCAAGGGAATGGCTGAGATGAACCCAATTTCCAGTAACAAGCAATAACACTGCTAAAGGGAACTGGGTCATTGTTATATATAGCAATACAACTGATCAAGGAAATATCCTGGTCATGCTAATGGACACTACAGATTCTTGTTTCCGACAGATGTTGCAGTTAATTTAGAGTTCAAAGCAGGAACATATAGCATGCAGAATTAGAAAATGTATCCAGTTACTAGATGTAGAGTTGCAAAGCCTATCTATAGAAATATGTCCAGAAATACTGTATATGTTAGCAGAAATAATGTGCATGGTCAATGTCAAGAAATGCAACTGATGAAGAGAAGAGAATGAGTAATGTCAATGTGATCATGTGGAACCACTCTGCAGAATCTGTTTTTCATCAGGTGAAATGCTAAGTAAGATCCAGTTCTCAGGTCCTGTGGCGTTCATTCGTGACACTGTCCAAATTTAGTCTGATCTGTTCATAGAGGCTCGGCTTTAATCTCTAAACAAAGTCAGTGAAAGCTACATAACAAGACTTAGAATGGGATCAAAACAAAGCCTGGACACATGTAAAATGATGTAACTCAAAAACATGCCAAAAGCCAAATATCTCAACAATTAGACAAATAAAAACCAAAGAATTGTCTATTTGAGTAAATACCACACATTATAGTCAAAGCTCAATATTGTTCAGCACCAAACGTGCAACCAGAATCACACTATGTGTTTCCATATGGCTGTGGAACTATGCAGACAAAGCAAAGCTGAGACATATATTTATGTGGCACGCTACAGTATGTAGGCTAGTGGAGATCATTTGAATGCCGCAGTGCCCTATACAAACCTGTTATTATCACCATCCATCAACTTGTCATGCATCATTTTTTTTCTTTTGCTGAGTTGGCCAATTGAAGAAAAAAATGAGGAAACAAGAAACTGTTCCAAGTGGTTGTAGTTTGAGTATATAAATCAAACAATCATATGGTCATCTACTCATGAATTCAATACAGTGAGGAAAAGAAATTAGAGCTCAATTACAGGTCCAAACTCCTAGGGCTTCTAGGTTTAACATATTGCTGGTCTAGTATGCCTTTTTGGCGAGTTTCATTCAGCAGATGACTGTGCTGGTTTAGACCACTGTAAACATGGTTTAAAGCGGTGTGGTTTTGGGAATGCTGAAATGTTTTCAACTTTCAGCACCTGGCATACTGAACACTAAAAAAATGTTCTCTCCCATACTGTTGGGAATGCGCAAAACATGTTAGTACCATTGACAACAACAAGGAAAAGAGGCCAACACTGTAAAGGCAGGTCCCGAGTGGTCATGCAGCTTTTTGCAATGTCAACCAGATGCCTGTGGGCTGATACAGATGCTTTCATTCTCCTAGCAGGATGGTCTCACTAATACTGCCAGCCTCTGTCCAGGCAGAAAACAAGTCCCTGCATGCATCCTGATAATGCCTATCTGACTGTTTCTCTCTGGCTTCACTTTCTTTGACTGTCACTCACTATCTCTCTCTCTAATTCTCACTCTCTCTTTGTGTCTCTCTTTATTCTTTCATTCCTTCTGCCTTTTTTGTCCTCTCTCTCTCTGCCTCCCTCATGCTTTTGTTTGACTTTATTTTCATCATCAAACATGACAATTTGTCACTGTTGACACAATATGCTCTGACCTCCAGTGCGCCCTGTCACTTTGAACCTTCGTCGTCCTTCTGTTGGGATGACTAGCACAGACAGAGGACACAGAGACAGAGAGAGGATGGAAGAATAATGATGAGTATTTAGCACGGGGTTCAAAGTCTGCTTGAAACAAGACCAAATGAGACAAAAGCAAAGACAAGAACAGACAAAGATGGTTATGCTTCCACCCCAAAATAGTAACCATCTGTAACACCTCTCAGCTAAGGTGCCCATGTAGTGTATACTGACATGATGTAGTATCATGTTAACTTCTCATGGCAGCTTCCACACGAGTGTTGTGAGGTCATGTAGGCTATTCCTGGCTGCCAGTGTAAGGATAAATGTATGTTAACACGTGACAAACACACAAACACAAAACACACACATCCATGCATACATGTCTATGAAACTCCGGCTTGGGTTCACAGCTGTCGGTCAATTATAGATGTAGGTCAAATAAGCATACAGTCTGACTGCAATGGTTGACTCAGATCAGTGATAGAATGCTGTGGTATCTGGGACTGTTATGCAGAGTCAATAGGAAAAGAGCAGACAGATGGAGAGAAAATGGGATGAAGGAAGTGGGTAAATGAAGAATCAAAGAAAGAAGAAAAAGTAAAGGAGGAAGTGAGAGAGCAATCTGAATGATAAAGTAAGTGTTAAAAGTGAGAGTCAGGAGGCAGAATGAGGTTTCTAAGAGAAGCAGATTTCTTGCTGACAAACTGTGGAAATGTTGCAGGAGTCCAACGTGGCTGTGTCAAGATGACTGTGACCCCCTTGTTGAGCATGGTTAACTGTATATGTCTTGTGTGTGTGTGTGTGTGTGTGTGTGTGTGTGTGTGTGTGTGCGTGTGTGCGCATGTGCATGCAATAACAGAAAAAAGACAGAAATGGATAAATGCACAACCTGTTTTTGCCAAGTCACCAGTGGCCTGGAACCAACATTTTTTTGTTACATGATGGAGCCAACAGTTCTCTCAAACAATCAGAGCATTTTGGAGGTTTTATTTATGAGTAATTATGTCTTCATGTGCTCCTCATCAATTTATTTCCATAATTCTGGAAATTGTACAATATGTGTTCCAGTGTTCAAGTAAAAAATAAACCTGATTGATGCAGTTGTTTTGTCAGTGCAGACAGACAGTGGAATATTCAACAGCACACTGAAGATGAGACACTGCAATATGTAAATATTAAATACACAGAAATCCATATTAATCCAAAGATCTTTAGTGAGAAATCCATATTCAATCCAAAAATCTTGGGGAAACAGTCAGTGGCTCTGACATATTTTGAAGAAAGCACTTTATATCCCTGTTCATTTTCTCCTCAGTCTAACATGGCAAGGGAACCTGATTTTTTGTTTTTTTTATTGATAATTTGGTCAGAAAGACCAATCCACGGTAAGAGTTGAGCTTTCTCTGTCACTGTGTCCTGATTTTATAACATACTTTTTCTTTATTAATAACTCCCAAATAAAAATGAGCTCCTAAACATTGTGTTTTTGTAGGCAAGTAGCAATGTTACATAAACTTTACTTCTCTTACAACATACTCAGAGAGTAGTTATGTTTTTTATTGGACATAGCAGATTGTTTAATGATTTTAAGGGACAACATTCAGGCTACCAAAATCTTGGATGCATCTTGGATCATTACAACACTGTCAGTGTTGTAATGATCAAGATGACTTGTTCATTTTATGTTTGCAAAGTTCTCTTCTTAAATGATAGCTCTTAGCTAACCGTACAGTAAAGTACAGCCAGCCAAAGAACATTGAGGCTAGAATTAACTCAGTGTTAAGCTGAAATGTCAAACAGAGTTGTATGTGACAGACCTATAATCCAAGGTGTTGTCGGTTGTCTGTCTGTGGTGTGTACAGTCAAAAGTCACACCACAGTACTGTGAAAGTTTCATATATGACTGACATTTATCACTGCACATCTTCATCATTTCCATTCAGTGTGAGTGTATTAAAGTTTTATCAACTGAGTGCTACAGTTAAACACTTTACTATGCAGATGAGTGCATTATCATTTCAATCTTCAACGGTAACTTCATCCTGCAGATCAGATTAGCTGTCTGGTCGTAAGTAGTATCACATTGATTTACACTTTAGAATGACCTAAATGAAGCTCTTGCGAGGGCATGATAGGATTATTGGAGGTTTGAGATGGATGGCAACAAAGAGAGTGAAGATCACAAGTGTAAAGTGCAGTTTATTATTATTCCTGCACTGATCTCTATCATTTGTGAAACTAAACTGCAAAAACAATGGAAGCAGGTGGTAAACTGCGTTTGGACTGACAGCACCATTGATCTACCCACAAGCGGCCAATTGTGAGAGGTGGCAGCAGTGCAAGACAGGCCCACTGTGTTTTTGTCTAGCACCAACAGGAACCAATACACACAGGCCTTGTTTAGCTACACATTCCAGACTTCACATGTAGAATTTCATCAATCTCTAATTAACATGTGCGCTGAGTATACAGGTGTGCATGCACAATGCTACCTGTAGCTGTGTAAACTGCATAGTGTGCTGTACGCCATCACACATGCAACTGATGTGTAACTTTGTGATTAGCAGGAGCTGAGTGAGAGCTTTAGTTATTGAGAGTGACAACAAAGGGAGGGCGGACATTGCAGAAGCAGAGGGAGGGAGAGACAAATGAACAACACGTCACTCAGGCTAACTCTGTACTGACATTAGAGGTCATGGTGAGAGATTGAATCTACCTATAACTTCAGCACAGAGGCCAAAGTAAAGGTCTTTAGTGGCTAACACAGTTTGTTAAGGGGGGGTCTGTAACATGTTAACATACAAAGCAACAAGAGCTACTATTTACCAAGCTGCTGTTCTTAATTAGATATGAGACTGTGGGTCCTCCCTGTGCACATGGGCCAGCAAACACACACACACACACAGGGAACCCCTATACACATCACATACATGTATGTATGAGCAACCATAGGTTCCTTTTGCCAACCTGCTGCTCTGTGTAACCTCTTGGCAGGGCTCCTCTGAGGTGAAGTGGACCCAACACACACATACACACACCATGCACACACTCTTTGGCAGCAGCAGATGACTTCAGATATGTAAGGATTTAATCCATGCCTGAGGTGCTGCAGAGGTATTATGGATAACAAAGGCCTGATAAAGATGCCATTTTAGTCAATTTAGCTCCAGGATATGATTAGTAACGACCCACACCAGGTGAGACGCCTGAAGCTACTGTGCTGCTACGCCAATAATGAGAGAGGATGGAGAGAGGAAAAAAGATATGGATGGAGGGAGAAGGAAAGAGGCTTTGAAAGAGTGAGTGGTCATTTTGTGGGGAAATTAAATGCATCTTTAAAGCAGACAAGAATGAGAGGGATAATTTGGTAAATGGAAATAAGTAAGAGTGGGAGGGACAAATTAGAAGTGTAAGAGATTTCAGATGATTACTGAGAAGTATAGTAATGAGAAAAATTATGAACAGGGACAAAAGATGCACGCCCACAGTTTCATGCTGGATGTTCAAGTGTTTGATTTTTTTTTGTTCTTGTTGTTTTTTCTCAGTGTATACAAGTTGTGAGCTTCTAAATGTATTGAGTATTTCGAGCCTTGAGTCTACTGTTGACTCTGGTACATGAAATAAACCAAGATGAGCCCACAATCTCACAAGTGGTCTCTTTGTCAATCTTTGGCATACAGGCTCAAGTTTAGCAGTTATGGGAATTGTTGAGGGCATGAGTCTGTGCGAGAGCTTGTATGAGCATCAGTGAGTTGAGTCTGCACAGGTGTGTAAAGGTTTGTAGCCCTGAATGGGGCAGGGAGTGCATATGGCTAAAACAAGACTACATGGGAAAACATGTAAAAAAAACATCAGTCACACTACCAGCACTCTTTACAGCTAAAGCTTAAAGCTAATGGAATGCTTTCATTTGTGTGGCTGACAGTTAGTTTGGTAACTTATAAAAGGTAACTGGAAGGTGAGAGAAGGTAAAGGCTTTTGGCAGTCTCAGACTTAGAGTGCAGGCATATGGCTATTTCCCGGAGGCAGTACCTGCATAAACTCGATTCATATTGAACGAAAATTACAGTAGAAACTATACGGTCATTTTGAGCCAGCACTACCACAGTCAATGACAACATGCTTTTAAGCTATAATGATTCAAAACAGAACAGAAAACACCAACCACCAAGATTTCAAAAGGAGGCGCAAGGGAGAGGAGGAAACAAGGGAGTAAGGAGTATGACTGGGGCAAAGGGAGGAGATAGCGGCAGCTCTCTGTCGGGCACAGCAGGTTAATTTGCTCTTGTCAGAACGAGGGCTTTCCCTCTAGCCGCCCTTATCTTTGTTGTCCTCCTGGATGTTGGTGTCAAACAGAGAGGCGGTGTGTGGATCCCGCCTCGGCACTGTCACCTCGCTGGTTGCAGCCCAGGAGTGACAGAGGAGCAGCTTTACACTGTAATCCTGTAATTATGTCAATTAAGGGGCTGAAGAATGGAGGGGGGAATCTAAATTCTTGTAAAGAGGGGAAGTAAAATGACATACCCGGGTGTATGCCATACAGGTACATGGGGATACAAATACACCACAATACACCCATTACCTCAGACAATGCTAAAATGGAGGATATGTTCTCGCTTACTGTGTCCTAATGAGGTAAGATTTTTTAAATTGGCTAAACATGGTCCACTGTTGACTGCATTACTGAGAGCTAACAAAAGAAAACCACATACAGCTGAAAGAATGAAGAGGAGAGCATAATGTAAATTTAGGATGAGTGTCATGCAAGAGGACTTAGGCGGCCTTAAAGTGTTGTACATTACCTCAAATAGGATTTACAGAAGCTATAGAGAGAGATTACGCACTAACACAGAGTACACAGTCATGTACTAATCATGTACATGTCAAAGTCCTGTGGTGGACCGCTGTTTGTTACTTGTTTTACAGGCAGTCTGCCTTGATGACTGTGACACAAAAAGGGTAAAATACTCTAACATGCTGTAGCAGCTGGGGAGCTGTTGAGTGTTGGTCAATGAGAGACACAAAGTCTGAATCACCCAAATATTAAGAGAAATACATTGAAAATATAGAAACATTTAAAACATAAAATCCTCAAAATATGTGTACAGCAGAAAACATACTAGAAAAGCCCTAGAGTACATAGGCAAGCTGATGCAACACACAAAAAAATGCACATAAACACTTACTGTAATGGAAATCTGTGGTGGTTAACTCATGATGGAAGGTGTTTCAGAAGACCCAGATGTCTTGAGCAGAAGCATTTATTGAAGGTCAGCTGAGGAGAGATGAGATGAGCAATACAAGTTACAACATTTTAACACATACAGAACTCATACAAAACATATATGTCCAAGCTTCTTGGGATCACAGCACCCTATGCATACATGTGTGAAGATTCTATTGGACACAAAATCCTAAACATTGAGCTACATTATCCTAAGCCAAAAAAAGACATGTTGAGCTGACATACACACGCTGACTGTGTACCCCATGACCCTGAAGGGTACCTGTTACTATGACTGTTCACTCTCCCAACCAGAGGCCTGGTTTATCATATCTTTTGCAAGCGTATGGGGGTCTGTACGACCTTGGTTGCTATGGCAACTGCCATTTGGGGACAGAGGATAGCTTGACTCTATCAGTGTCAGGCAATGAACTACTGCTCTTAGGGCTTACTTCTAAGTGACCTGTGAAAACATTGCTTAATACAACCTGAAAACAAAGAGGGAAAAATTGCCTGAGACTTCACAGAAGACCAAAAGGATGTGCTGAGGAAGCCAGAGGTAAACAAATCCAAGTAACATTATTTATGTAAACCCCTAGGCTAGAACGTTTTCAGAGAGTAGGAAAAGCACAGGTGTAATTAATACCACTGATGACAGTGCATGCCATTTAGGTGAACAATTTACAAGGGGTCTGGAATTGTGCTGACTGATTCACTGACATGGTTTTCTCTGACACTTAATGGAACTGGGCCATCGTTAATGCTGCAAATGGCACATGTGTGTTTTATGCTACAACAAATCAAAGTATCTGTCCTGACAAAAGGTGATGCTAACATTGTACCTAATGGTGGATAGACAGTGGTTCAGTAATGTTGCTAAAGAAAACTCAGCAACATCACCAAGCAAATTAGCACCACCCTGTGCAGCAATTAGCAACAATTAGTCCAAACACTATCATTCTATCTGTAAACTTATGTAAAGTTTCAACTGGTATTAAGTTTTTTACTTTTCAGTGCTAGTAACTTTTTCAGTAACGAGAACTGTAAGACTGAAATTCAGTAATTACATACAAATTTCAGTTGTTAATCACAATAAAACTCAATTCCTTAAACATTTAAACAGATTTCCTTGTTTTGTAGTCTTACCAGGAGTTGAGCAAGGGTTGATAACATTTCCTGTCTAGCCAGTTAGCTAGTAACTAGTAAGCCTACATTCAAGAATAACTCTGTTTTGAGTTAGAGGGTGAACTGAACCTTTGAGGACAGGACTCCTGTAGTGCTGCACACAGTCACCAAAGCTAGCTGTTGATGGACATTAAATACTTTTAAACCATATGCTGGCTGCTCGTTAACAACCCTGTGCGCTTACACAGGTGTTTTCACTTACCTTGGCTGATTAGACCTCTGGTCAGGTTGACAGTGGGCAGAGCAATGCTGCTGTGAACTATGATGCCTTCAAATGGGGTCGTGTTTATTGTGTTCATAAGAGGAGTCCATACGATTTCTGAATTTTTGAGAAATGGCAGAGGCCATGGAAGTTCATTTTTCATTGGATGGTTAATACAGTATATTATTTGTAATTTTATAATAAGTCAGAGGAAAATGTTGATATTCCCAATGGCCTCATCTTTTATGCCTTTGAATTTCCTGCATTACAATATCTGCCTGCTAGCTTGCTAAATTGCTAAAACAGTAATTGTTCATGTTGCTGTTCTAAGCAGTGGTGCTCTCATGACTTAACTACTTGAACACCAAGCATATCGTGTACACAACTTCACAAGTTCATGAGTTGCATTTGAATGCAGCATTACAGGAGGTCACTGGTAATTTCTGTAATTTGTCCTACCCTGGCAGATGAAATAAAGCTAACTGAAGACGTCAATCAAACACAGTCTTCACACTCCCACATGCTGCTCTAATCATCCAAAATAGGTGAAATCATCTGTGTAGGTGTACCATGATTGTGCAGGGCCTTTAAACCACTTTGAAATTGCTTGAAGGCACCTTTGACGCAGTTGAGCTGAGTAACAGAAAGTGATGTGGCTAATTACTTCTGTTGTTGAGTAATTAGTGATGAATAATTGATTAAATTTTTCAGGTAACAGTGGATGTTTTTTTGTTTTTGTTTTTTTTAAATCTAATTGCAATTTTCAAATAAATTTCAAATTGTGGGCCTCTTTGGTATTTATTTTTTAAGTGAATTGTCACTAAGTTGTATCAGGTTTCTAACACTTCTGAGGGTGTATGCAGCAGCCTTATGCATTATCTGTTGCTGCACATCTTGACTGTTTGTCTTATGAAATCTTCTCTATGTTTTGGTGCATCTAGCATTTCTGAACTTGAAGTATATTTCCTTTAATGTGTTTTTTTTTCTTTTTTTTTTTAACTTGTTTTGTGTTTTTTGTGCTTTCCCATTTGTATTTGTTTTGTCCTCAGGGGCCACAGTAAGCTACACTCTTGGAATATATTTTTAATATTTTATTTATTTTTACATATTTTTTGTTTTTTAGAAATGAAAAGACAAATGTTTATTTTAAAAGTTCTTATAATTTTGCTCCTCGGGACATGGAAACTTTACTTACACACACACATCCACTGTACATGATAAAAACAAGTGATAGCTCGAAACTCTCATTTTCTTCCACAGTTTCACAGTATAAAGTGTGTGCATGTTTGTGCTACTCAATTACAACACCAGTTAACAAGATCGAGTCAAGGATAAACAGTCATAAATAGTAACTTCCACAGCCACTCAGAGCAATGTTTGTGTTGTATTGGGATATGAGAAATAAACACAAATATTTTTACATCTACACTTGCGGTAGATGCAGCATTATTCTTGTTTTCCTCTGCAGTACTGCAGGCTACTTACCATCTCTGTGGTTCTGATCCATGTCAGCCATCAGCAACAATCCCCCAAGAGACATCCCTCGCTGATGACATCATCTCTCAGCGTGGGAAGTTGATGGATCCCTCGCCATTTTGGTACCCGTGGTTTTGATGAAGTGGTGAGCAGGTAGCTGAGGGGGGAGGTGAGTGGAGGACGACTGCCAAAAACACCCATAGCGCTTTGTCAACGTCAGGGAGGTGCACTCAGGGTCCCCATGCAGCCCAGACAGAGATTAAGAGCAGGGAAAATAGTGGAAGTGGTGTGTGTGTGTGTGTTTGCACCATCATCAGATATATCAGGTTATCTCACTACACCACCATCTATTATATAGTGAAATATCTTCTAATGACTCACTACACCAGCGGCTGGGATGTGAAGTCACACACACACACACACACACACACACACACATCCTGTGATTCCATCCAACCCTTATTGAACCTTTAGCCTGTGAACCAGCCCATGATAAAGAGTCACAAGGGGAAGTCAAGTGAAGAGAGAAAAGGAGGGAGGATAGATAGAGCGTGTTGCGCACTCTGTGACTGTGTAAAGTCTCTGTTCTTCAAACGGCTTCGTCTCACTTTACTCTTGAGCTGTAACAGACCAGCAGGGGGCCTCACAGCCGGGAAGCCCGCCATGAGCTCATACAGTTAAAATGTAATTTAACTGCATGAGAGCATGTGTGTGAGCATATGGATAACTGAGCGTGTGTGTGTGTGTGTGTGTGTGTGTGTGTGTGTGAATATGACACTATACTGTATATAAGACAAGGACAAGGGGAGATGCCTGCAGCCGTATTTCTGTCAAGGGCAAATCAGACCTGTCAGAAAGCATCAAGCCGTGCTGCCATGGCAACGACGTTAGCACCCGCGAAGGTCACAAGATGGAGTGTGTGTTCCCCTCCTGCTGGGCAGCTGAATGACACACAAGTAAAGGCACACACACACACACACACACACACACACACACAGAGAAATTCAACCTGTATTAACAATAGATTGCTACACAGGATGGTGTTTATCACAACTGTTTTTTTAATGGTTTGGCAGGAAGCAGGCATGATTTTGTGTTACCAGGGGAGACAGCTGATGTTGTGGTTCAGACAAAGTTGATTTCATTTTGTATTTATATTTAGGGAATAGGAAGAGCTGCATTTTCAAACCATAAGAGATGTATCACTCTAAAAGTGTTCTATTTTTATTGGGTCTTGGGATAAGAATTACAGATTTGAAAACACAGGACTGTGTACACATCCAGGTAAATACACACACACACACATCCACAGACACATACACACACATTTCTCAGCAGGTTCACAGGCTCATTAGAGTTTTCCCAGCTGTCTGGAGAGGATCTGTGGGATGTCGCCATCACTTACCTCAACTACATAGGGATCTAACACCATCAACTGCACACACACACACACACACATCTGCCATACCACAAGCAAATGCGAGCTCACAGCAATGTACATTGTCTTTTCCACAGGGCAGGCTGCTGGCTAGATGATGAATGTGCTGTTCTGCTGTGTGTCCTCCCTTTGTTAATAGAGTGATAGAGCCACAGTGGCACCCTGCGCTCGCCACCCTCCCTCTCAGCTGCACCCAGGAAGTGGTCATAAATAGGCACATAAAGCCATAAAACTCTGAATAGGGTCAGAGAAGCTTTGTAATTTTTGCCTCATTACAAAGCTGGAACTGTTTCCGTTCTGTGCTGCCCTTGGGATGAAGTCCTCTGGCTCACTTAATAAGAAACACTACAAAATGACGAGTTATGGTGATTTGACCATCCTACCTATTGTTGATGAGATGGTTGCTGCAGTACAAACTTAACTTCTGAGCCCTCAGAGGAAAAACCTCTTCAGTGATCATGGTAACACTCAGCTACAAGATGTAACTTTATTCCTTGAGGCAGAAAGTGTATTGTCAGCTCCGCCCTCCTCCTCCCACTCAATTGGCCAAGTTCACACCCGAACACCTGTCACTCATGTTGACGGGCTGTCAGCTTTGAAGCAATAACTAGCCTCAGGCTGAAAGACCCAGCATTGGTAAAGCTTACAACAGATTCTGAAGACAGTGTCTACCAAAAGCAAACTGTTCATTCATTGTTTTCTGCTTTTTGCAGCTGTTGTAACTCCACCACCCTCAGTTTGTTGCGATCTGTCAAGCTAAGCGATGCTCGGGTTCATACGACAACAATATAAGCAGAAAATGGTGAAGAATGGGCATAACAAGTGCAGCTAATAAAGGTATACCTGCTTATTTGACCATTTTTTAAGCTCTCTGTGGGGTCACCTCTTGCATGTAAGTGTTAATAAACATATACTTAATGCAGGAACCCTACACAGCGACTAGGGCTGTCACTTTTATTTAGAAAATTGTCTTTTCTTTTGAACATGGGAAAGAATTAATTCAGTAAGTGCAGCAGACTATTTGAAGTAGTTTGCCTTGTGGTCCCTCTTAAAATTTCTTATCAGTTTGACCTACAGCCTTCCCTACTGACCTATCAGTCAACTAAGCTAAAAAATAAAATTAGAGGAGGACTAGCAAGCAAAGTCGTGCTGATAAGATAATCATCTAAGCAACTGGGAGGCAGGTGTGTGGACGTATTTTGGGATCTACACCATAGACGGCAAAATTACCAACAAGGATAGCTGGTGGATAGAAAGCAGCTGCCAGTGCCTCACATACTGACAACAAAATCTGAGGGTTCGACTGCTAGATGCAACCCAAGTGAGGCTCCGGAGGCAACAAGAACAAGTGGGGCAATACCATCTGTAAAACCTTGTCTGACTGCCAACTCGTAAAAAGGCCATCACTGATAAGATAGCAAGATTTATACAAAAGGATATTCAGCCCGCTGGTGTATGTCCAACACACCCTTTTCAATATAGTGATGTACTCCACCAGTGTTCTGCTCACTCTTGTGCTGTCATGCCTGTTGCCACACTGCTCACCTGAAATCACTGCTGTCAATCTGTCAAACACTCTAAAAGCTCCACCTCCAACCCAGTATCCACCTATAGCCTGTGGGCTTGTTTCCCAAGAAGGTAGGTTATTATTGTCACTCCCCACTCCCAGATGTGCTGAGCTTGGTGCCCTCATGTTGGGAGTGACAACGTAGAGCCTATATTCTACAATCAAATGATAATCCATTCCACATAAGTTGGCTGATGCTTGCCTTTGGTTGCTGTCACTTGAAATGTTGCTCTTTGACAATAGACACAGTACCACTACCATTACCAAATCAAGTCAACATTTAAGTGAGTCATAAAAAGTAATGACACAAGCACCACAGGGACTGAAGCAGGGACAAGGAGCACTGACAGCTATGTTAGTTTACCTGGGAAGGTATGACAAAACACCCACATTCTGTTGTTTTCTATGTAAGCCAACACACCCAATGGTGTGCTAATGTGCGTCATTGCTGGTTAACATGTGTAGACCACACAGCAGCTTTAATTACCAAAACATCCCTGAACAACGTGTTTTTTCCTTGTAGATGCATGATGAAACAGGGGCTTAATTTCAGGTCTCCTCACTTTTTCATCCCACTTGAGTTTGCAGACCCAACTTTAGCTTTTTTTTGCCTCCATCCTGATACAATGGAGGTTTGATTTTTGTTTTTGGTGCAAAAAAATCATTGTAAAAATGATAGTTTACCAACCCTTTAATGAACATTAAAAGTGAAAATGCACCATTTGTGGCAGTGAAAGTTTGCTGTTCCTTTCAGTTAAATACCCTACTTCACAGTAAGTAGTGGTTACAGCTTATTTTGGAGCGACTTCAGCAAACCAGTAAACAACAGTGACACAAAGCAGAAACACAAAGATTTGTACAATGAGTAGTTTTTACGTGGTGAAGTCTGTTTTGTTTTCTGTCTGTTTATATGACATGTCCAAAATGTACCCTCAGTGTTTTTCACTGGAACATTTGAACCATTGCAAACTTTATGGTGGTTACACAGGAATGAACTTGGGCCGATCAAAGAACTTGTTTGCCGAAGACTCAGTTCAGACATTTGCTGCAGCGTGTACTGTAACACCTGGCAAAGGCATTAAAAGGAAATGTCAACACTCCTATTTCTATGTTTTCTAATAGTATTATACTGCCAATTTAGTCAGCATGCTGCTTTTCTTCAGAAGCTGAATAGTCAGTTATGATCTTTTATCACTGCGGGTGCCATGCTGTGTGTGTGACACACTTTCATCATGGTGTAGTTTAACTGTGTTCCCTGTTGAACAAAACAAACCTCCTCAGCCTCAGGGGTTTCTCATGTCTAAACATAGACCTCAGAGGATCATTCTGATCGACTGCAGAGTTCCCAGGGTAGTGCTTTAGTTCCAGTTATGTGTTACTGTAAATTTAGATCTGTGAGCCTGGCCACGCTTAAAAGCAAGGATTGAAGCCATAATATGTGACATTTTAATATAAATAATAGTCGTTTTCACTTTGTGTTTTATATTTGCTGTTGTAAACACTGATAAGTGGGTTTCCGTTCCTTCAGTGTTTGCAGGGAGAAACCCTTGGGTGCACAGGCAGTAATGAATTTGATGTTTCTCTGGAAGCAGCAAAGTGGTTTGTTTAGAATAGATAGCAGAACTGGGCACATAGCATCAGAGAGCGCCCAGGTTAAAACACACAAAGAGACAATCAGTACCTATCCCAGTGCTGCTTTTTGAGGATGAAAAGGGCTCAAGGATGAGACTGGACTGAAGAGTAGTGGGGAAGTGTTTCTTTTGCACTGGTACAATAGATTTTATGTCTAACTTGTAGGATAGAAGTTGCTGTCAATAGTCAATGTGCTATTTGTGCAGAAAATAGTGTCAGACCCATATATTTAACATTTGGAAAAGGAAAGAAAGGAAATGCTGGGTTAAACTTTGGCAGGTTTGTTGTGTGTTTATGTCTATTTTTTTTTTCAGCGCCTCACAATTTATATCCAGAGGCATCATTCAGTGCCAATGTAGGAGGAACTAAAATGTGTCCTTTATGTAGAAAGGCAGAATTGAAATGTGGAGGTTGGGCTGGTGGATGGGGGTGCAGAAACTTCCATGAAGGAGACCGTAGTTTGAGTCTGTCACAAATCTGGAACACTAATAACAATCTTTCCTGTTTAGTTGTAGTAGTTAAATAACCTCAACCATAGACTATTATTAGTCACTGACTATGCAGTTAGTTAACTTTTTTCTCAACTAAGAGATTGCATCATTGTCCAACTCACTTTTATTGCATGCATAAGTGCGCTCATACTACTGCGACACAGCAGTGATTCTGACTGTGCACAGTTAAATAGTAAGCTCAGTCTGTTGCTGGTTCAAGCTCAGTATAAAATCTTATACAAACACTGTACATGTAGTTAATAGCAGCCAGATATTTGAGGCAAAGTCATCACATCCTGATTATTTTCTCTGGTAGAAAGCTTTTAATTAGGAAGTATGTACATAAGATTTGTATGTACACGTATTGAACACCTTTATTCCACTCCAAAGTGAAAACTAATTAGCTTAGCTTGCTAACGTTATTGGATGTTTCTGCTTGTTATTTTTTGTTTTTTTTTCATCACTTCAGTTGTGGTGATGGTTGATGAAACCTGGGCACTCAGAACTTTACAATGCAATTTGAATTACATAACTGAATAATTACATAATGTAGGGTGTGCTAAAAAATCAAAGATATGGACTGACAGGGGCTAAAAACATGAAGCTCCAGCTGGATAGCTGCCCTTATTGGAAGTGAAGTGATATTACAAACTGTTTTTACACTCTGCTCTACAGATATTGATCCATTTTATCAGTACATCACTGTCTTGGTCAAAAATTCAATTCCAGTGTGGAACAACTAAGTAAAGAAAGGATATTTAGGTCTATTTTGTGTACAGATTTCTTAGCCAAAATGAATTGTAATTTCAATTTGACACGAGACATTTCTGTAGCCAGTGCTCACAGGCATTTGTTTGCAGCCAAATTAATCATTACTACACTGCTATGCAGAATGTATTTAATCAATCTGCATAATGTAAACATAAATGTCCCTACACATCAATCTCAGTCTGTTATTTATAGTCTCTTTACTCATCTCAGTGGAGGAGCCTCGGCTTGTGGTTTTGGCAGCTGCTGTCAGTCCAGTGATGTCAAAGTAACTGTGACACTGGTCTGAAGTGATTGCTGGGAAGAGCACTGAAAAACACCACAGAGATGATCATTTAGCACCAACATTTGACAGAATAAAAATAAAGAAAAAACACAGATTACCACTTCCAACACATGGCCTACAACACCCTTACAGCCAGCTGATGGCTAAGCCCCTCTGGATCAAGGTCCTTTGTATTTTATCCCACAGCCTCACTTGGCAGTCTGGTTTTTGTATGATGGCTCAATGGGGAGCAGAGGAAGATTCAGAGTAAGATATCTAGCTGGGCAAACACAAAAAACAAATAGATATAAGAAAAGCAATGCCTCTCAGTGTAATAATCATTTTTCGGGGATCAAGAGTATCAGCTCCCATGAGCTGCTTGCATCATATGTTCAGCTGCACTTTGTAACCTTTACAGCTTGGCCTCCTTCTCTTATTTTATTCTTGACTCTTTTTTTTTTTAACAGAAGTGCAATTTACTAAAGCAGAGAAGCCAGAAAGAATAATAACAGCAAGGGAAGGAGGGGGATGGGGGCTTTTCAAAGTTGTGATGTTTGACCCAGAAAAAATGCCTACGAATCCTCTTTGAATTAGTGTTTGGAATTAGGAGTGGCAGCAGCACCAGCTCTCACTTCAAAAACAAATGGATAACAGTCAGGTTCCGATTTTCAGGGTCAGACTTGAGCTTTATTTGTTCAAGCTGCAACATCGTTGTCTTTGGTATTTTGTACATTCTAATTAATGGCAGCAGAGAATGTCTGAACAGCTCATTGATGTTTATCCGCTTTGACTGGAGAAAACCACCATTATGGGCCTTGATTACAGCTTTATCCGTCTGACATCTAATTTATGCTGGAAATGATCCCAGCATCTACACAAACATACACATAGACACATAACCCTGTACTGTTTATAAGTGCAACTGTACACAGAGGAGAATTAACTGCAGGGATATGTTGTAGGTAGCAGTTCCTATATTGTGTTGTTACAAACAAAGTCAACCAAAGTTGTGTCTGATAAAATGATCAAATGGCAGCAGAGTGCTGATTACAAGGAGTGATTCACCGTCAACAGATGTTGTGTGATCATAAACAAGAGGATTTTTGTCAGAGCCATGAATCAAACTGCCTGCCCCAACGCTGCTGTGTGCGGCACAGAGCCTCATCAAGGTGCTATTATTATTCCAGGCAAACTTGAATTCCAACTCTGCGGAGAGAACAAGTGGCTAAACTAAAGCTCAGGTTGAGTCACTCTGCCTCTTTGATCACAAGCAAGAGATTCAAAGTTTCTTCAAGATCTAAAACTTTAAGTCTAACACTCTTCTGTCGTCTTCATTCTGTGTCTGTCAACTGCCCCTGCCACTGCCGCTACACCTGATACCACTGTGATCACAGTGCTGTGGTTATATTTACTAATGTGATCGCAACATGGCTTCTGAAAGGTTTATTAAACTGGCACAAAATAAATTAAAGTCAAATTTAATCAAGGCTCCGTGCAGAGTATGTGACGCTGCTCAAAAATGCTTTACTTAATCTTTGCTTGATATTTGAGAAAAATTTTCAAGGCTCATTGCAGCTCACTCCATTACACACTTCTGTGATTTGCCATGTGCTTGAGAATTATTCATGTACTTCAGAGCGCTGTTTATTCTGTTTGTCGGCTCCTGTGTGATATGCAAAGAAGTAATACTGGATTCAACATTTGCTACAAGATAAATGCACAAAGAGAAAGGAGGGTTTCTTTTTCTTCCATCATAATGAAACTTTTTACTGTTTAAGTGGATACAGATTAGCTAATGCTTTCCACAACAATACACAGCTGTGAAAGACTTGCGCAGTTCAAATGCCACTTCAGCAGCACAGAGCACCAATATCATATACATTCTGGTAGTATATTGGAAAAATGAGGGAAAGAAAAATGAGAGCAGTGGCTGCAGATGACAGATTCAAGTTGAGTATTTTACTCTACATCTGTATTTTATTTTATGCAGTAATTTTTTTATAATAAAAGTGTAATGTCAGAGAGTGGGCTTCTTCACATGGTAGCTAAACATGCACAGGTTTGGAGGTCTTATGGTAAAGTGATACAGCTGTTGGTGAGGAAGTTAAGTTTGTCATAAGTTGTGTCTGTTACCCCACAGTAGTCTGAGCGGTCCAGGGTGTACCTCACCTCTTGTCCAATGTCAGCTGAGGATAGACTCTACCCCCCCAATATGACCCTTCTGGATAAGCATAACAGATGGATGGATCTACACAATGTTTGACGCAAACTGTCACAAGTCCGAATAGGTTAGCACACATCAGGGCAGGTGAAAACATTCCACCTTAAATGAAAAGTTGCTTTTTACAGCTGAACTTTCAGTTCACGTTGTTGGTGTGTATGTTGCCAGCTAGCTACAGCTAACATCTGGAAAACTGGAATTTTCTGTTTAGACCAAACAAAAAATGAAATATTTACAATTTACTAGCTTTAATTAATTCTTTCATTTAAATGCACCTTGAATACACCTCACTTTTTCATTTACATTAACATTACACTGTGTAAAGTACTGACTGTTCAGTGTACTATGAACAGCCGCTGCAAAAAGTTAAAGTCTACCGCTTGCAGGGTTACAGTACATTATTTCACAACTGACAACTTAGAATATTTTCTAAAAATATAAAACCTTACCTGTCTGAAAGAATCATTACGCTCACCTTGGGTGACTTTTCTTTGAAACAACCTAAGCTACAGAATCCAGCTGTAGTCCATCAGCTGATCCATATGCTTCATGCTGTATCCAGGAAGATGAGAGCTGTGTGTTCTGCTGTGCATGTAGAGTAAGTCAGACTATGACTAGGGACCACCTCATTAAGGTGTTAATTGGGTTGGTTACCTGCACTGTCCCTCACTGCCGTGGGCACAGTGTGTAACTGTGTGTGTGTGAATGTGAATGCATGAGAATACCTAAGTGTATGTACTGGTAAGATATGGGTGGTGTTTGAGAAAAAAAACATATAGGCAGAAGCCAGAAGAGGTGTGGGGGTGATGAAGAAGGGATCTGGGGAGAGGGGTGGTTCTCTTGAGGGAAAAGGGGGAATCAAAAACAGACGGACGTTTTGATGAGATGTTATTTGATTTCTGATTGATACAAGACCCTCTCTAATTGGTCTGCGCTGTGAGAGCGATGGCTCCCAGGCACAGCTGTCACTGGATCAGATGTATGCTGATGTGCCCCTGCATCATCAATGACCTTTTTGAAAGTGAAGACCCGTGCTACAGAAAGCTGTCATGTTGAACAGAGCAAGAGATGACGGTAGGGTTACAGAAATCGAGTTGCCAACCTGATTTCACTTGTCACAATTTATTTTCAGTGACAAATCGGTTCCTTTATTAAAAGACGCCACAAAGGAATACAGCCATTCCAGCCAGGTACAGTAATTATAAACATCCACTTTACCGTACATTTCGTTATCTGTTCACACTTAAACACATTAAAGGCTCAGAGATGGTGGTGGTATTTGATTTCCTCACAGTTTGCACTGTGTTTTTATCAGTGGAAAACAATCAGATAAAAATATTGTCAGACCAAACTGCTATTATTTTTTCATTGTTCCTGTTAACTGATTCCTGTTTGGGAGTGGGTGTTATCTTGCCCTAACCAGCCAGTAGTGAATGTTGTATCTGTCCCACCAAGGTCATTTGCAGTTGATGTGGAAGCAGTTGCTGGGTGCAGTTAATTCAACATTTGTCATGTTGATCAGGATGTTTGTGCTGTGAATGAAAGGATCTCAGGTTTTTCACAATTAGCACAGAAGTCACATCACCCTCTGTATCCTTGAACTATAGACTGAAGACTTTTATTTGGTGTGACCCCAAACTGTAAAATCTCAAGTAGGGCCTGTGATTCTTCTTCTTAAAAATGCAATAATGCTAATTTCTAATGGCCACACTCAGGGCCAGATTAGGATTTTAGAACTGAGGGCAAATTATATCACAGATATATAAATGAAAGTACTTAAAACGTAAGTAAATTATAATATAGGACAATATACATTAAAAAGTCAATAAATGAATATGACAATGAATAAATGTTAAAGGCTTAGAGAAGTCAAATAGTAATGTGAAATAGTGAGTACAAGCCCCCATAACAACCTCAACAAGTTCTTGTTTTTAACATATCAAAGTACATCCCAAAATAATCAATAAAGTAATTAATAATTACACAATTACGCATATATATACATGTAATTTTGTAATTATCAATGACTTTATTGTGTGTGTGTGTGTGTATATGTATATATATAGTCACTGTTCTTATTATTTTTCTGTGCATTTTATTTGCCAACATGAAAGTCTAAAACAGGTCAATTACTGAAACCTTTTTATTATTATTTAATCAGCCTAAAAGTGGTCACATTTAAATAAGTGGTCTAAAAATACTGAACTGAGTCTATAAAAAAACCCACCAAGAGTAAGTGTTTAATTGTACAATGTAAAGCTGATAAAACCTCCATGATTCTCAGAGAAGATAATAAGTAAGATGAGATGAGGACATGACCTCAGTGTCCACTATGGTGGTTACGGCCCTGGTTGCACTTTTCAACAATTCCACTTCTTGCCAACTGCATTTAAGTAGGGTCAAGTCAGGCCCCTAAGCCTATTCAAACATAAATGTCAAGTTCAGCCTCAGGTGAAAATGTCAGTGCCTACTCTGTGCTGTCCAGCAGCCTCGACAGATGCGACTAGCTCACTCGCCAAATCCATTGATTTTCCCAAGACCAATTACCCCGGCGTCAGAGATCTCACTCACAAGTTCCGGACGGCAGGGGATTCTCTGACTTTAATCACACATCAATGCTAGCCCCTTGGAGCAATCTCCACTGTTTATCCCTAGTCCCAGCCCTTTGCCAACTCCGTATCGATTACTACCCAGCTTTAGCCCTGTACTGCGATCCGTCGCTATCTGTGTCCATCCGCCAGCCGCCCCTCTCCCTCTCACTCTCACTCTCTCTCCTCATGGCGGCAGAAAAACAGCCAGAGGGGGCTTAGGCAGAGGAGAAGAGAAAGCAAGAGCGATGATTTCCTCATGAAACTGCCATTGATTTTGTGACATGCTGATGCCATCTCTTTCTCTGTCAGGAGAGAGAGAGAATTATCTAGTCTTTACAGAGCAGCATTGGCAGTTATGTAAAACTGTGAGTGTTTGTGGAGAGCAGGGTGAAGCACAGGTGGTTGATTCACAGCCAGGCAGGTGGAATGTGGTAGGATTTAGTGATTGACTCTTTTATGTTGCCTGTTTGTTTTTTGTTTGTTTTTTTTTTTGTTGTTGTTTTTTGTTGTTGTTGTGTTTTGTTTTGTTTTGTTTGTTTGTTTGTTTTTGGAGTTACAGAGTGGTATTTGAATGTTAAAAAGAGACTATGTCAGAGCAAGAAAAGGATAGATGTGATTTATAACACTGATGATGGCTGCATTCCATACAGCTGCGTCAGTTTGACTTATAGAAACGCAAACATGGAGCAGAGCTATCATTAATGTTAACACCTCAAAATGATGACCAGCCTTTTTCAAACTGTGTCTGTCTGCCATTTGTTTCTGAGCAGGTAATGTACAGTGGGATTTTAGAGATTTTTCACTGAAAACAGCCACTGAAAACAATGCTGTGAGAGCTGTGAGAGCCAAGAAAACAGTGGTTGTGGGATGGGCAGCTAAACAATGGCCACGGGCTTTGTATGACTAGTAGCTTAAGTGGCTAATGGTAGCTAATGTTAGCAAACTAGATAGATCTGTAACTGAGTCAGTTTCATGAGATTCTGACCTAATTTAAGCAGGGTACACACTACTACTACTACTACTAGATAATCAGGCAGGTTTTTCCTAAGATTATCTTGCCAGATTTTCCTGTGGTGTGAAGGTGTGTTAAGAGTGATTTTACCCTGCGATCGGCCGCCCTGATTTGAAATTGCTAATATTAACATGTTCAATAATTACAGTCAGAAATCCTATTGTGTGGGGGGAACACAGAGGAAAGCTGTGCACTCACTCTGTGGATTGTCACATGGAACGGAGTGATAGCCAATCAAGAAGCAAGCTAACTGAAGATGGAAGCACAACAAACAAGAGACATGGCGATGGTGAAATGCTGTAACATGTACAACATAACTTTTAGGTTTTTTTTCCCCATTAAAAGGATGCTACAGTGAAGTCTAACAGTCAGATGGTCAGACAGGTTGTAAAGATGCCAGCAGTTTAGTCAGCTTGTATAAACCTATTGGTGTATAAGCATCTGACTAGTTAAGCAAGAAAAAACAAAAGTGCCATTATTCTTCAAATGCCACCATCCCTTATTTTTTCTTTACTCAGCTGCAGTGTCTCCAGACTTAGATCACAACAGCATTTTATTAGCAGAGTCCTTATGACTTGGAGATGGATGTGAGACAGTTCACCACTAACTGCAGTTTGATTACCTCATCATTATTTGGCTCACTGGTGTCACTCTGGACCGTCAGACAGCCAAAGTACTTGATGTGTGTATTTGCATGTGAATTTGTGGCTTTGAGAGTAAATGTGTACTTAACTGTGCTTGTGTGTATATGAGTTTGGCATGATATTGTTGGAGTGTGTGAGTTCCAGCAGAGGTGTGTGTGCATGTGTGTGTGTGTGTGTTTTGGCTGAGTCACGGTGGTTCTGGCAGGGTCGAGACAGACTGGGCTGTGATGGGTTGAGTTTGGACGAGGTGGAGGAGCGGACGTGGGAACCCTCTCTCCTGTTCTCCCATCTGTTCTGCTCAATGGAGGTGCAAGAGGTGATAGAGGTGCTGTGTGTGGTGTGTGTGTGTGTGTGTGTGTAAAAGGGTAGCGGTAAAAAAAACAGACATATACAGAAGTGTGCAAGGTATGAAGGTAAACGGACACACACACACACAGGTCTTCACCTAAACACCCAT
Source organism: Lates calcarifer (assembly GCF_001640805.2). Taxonomy (NCBI): domain Eukaryota; kingdom Metazoa; phylum Chordata; class Actinopteri; family Centropomidae; genus Lates; species Lates calcarifer. The sequence goes on from NC_066839.1 coordinate 17,807,462, forward strand.
ATGTTGCACAGATTGAATGCATGCACACACACTTGCCACAAATTCAGTATGTACGCACACATGCAAATTTGAATACTTACCAAACACTTACTAAAACTACAAAAAGTATCTCCTTTTTATGCGTACACCATACACATTCCTACACACACATAAACACACCCCTCTGAGCCACAGATGGTGGAGTGAAGGGGTTAGGGCTTCCTGAGGTCTGTGCCTAAGCATCCTGTGGGCAACATCTCTAGAGCCAAATTTCATCTTCCTCCTCCTCCTCCTCCTCTTCACCTCCTCCTCCCGCTCTCCTTCTCTCCTGACATGACACTCATTCATCACCTGCAGGCAGGGATTCTGCTTTACAGCCATTAGGATGCAGGTGGTGTGGCAGTCTAACCTTGGCTGAAGGTCCGACTCCTTCAGCGGTACTCTGAGGTTCTGACGTGGCAGTGTGTGAACCTCCTTCTGCCACTTTCACCTGACTTCACCCTTTTATTTAGACAAGAGAGAGATTTAAAGGAAAAATCCAGTTTATTTAGTTTTAGTCACCAGTCTTATCATTTACGCTCACCAAGCTAATTGATTAGATCTGTGAACATTATGACACTGCTACAGTTAAATCTGACAGTCAGATGAGATCAGACAGTTTGTAAAGAGACAAGCAGTTTAGTCAGCTTATCTAAACCCATGGGTGAATTACTGCATGGGCACACTGAGCACAGGGTCAGGGGCCCAAGACTACACCAGAGCTTCTGTTTAAAGTGACTGTTATTTACTCTACATGTCTTGTTGGGGAGTCACAGAAAAGTCTAGTTCTGATCACATTTGTTTAGTTCTGATGTCAGTATGAGTCCTTTAATATTGAACAGCTGTCAATACTTTGGTTACATGACTTACATCAATAGTTGTCATATGTCAAATATGTTTGACAGCATAGAGTGTATGGAGTCCTACACTTTTTGTTGGGGAAAGTAAGTAGTAGTAATAGTTTTGTTACTTTAAATATGTTTTTATGCTGATACTTGTGCACTTTTCCATTATTAAGGTTTTGAATATAAAACTTTTACTCTTAACATACTATTTAAACAATGTTGTCTTCCTCAATATGAGGATTAAAGAGATATATTTAAAAAAAAAAAAAAAAAAAAGATGTGCGAACAGGAAAAGGCCAAAAACATGTAGTTTAGGCAGACATCAAGCATACATCCTCATCTGTCAAACATGGTGATGGTTCTGTGATGGCTTTGGTGTGTAGTGGGACACACTGGCATTTGTTCATGATTACACTGCTGACAGAAGCAGCAGAATGAATGTAGAGGAGTACAGTACAGTACAGGAGCATTGCACTCAGATTCAGCCAAATGTATCAGAATTCATCAGACATTTCATCATTCAGCAGAAGAATGATCTGAAACATACGGCACAGAACAACCAAAGAGCTTTTCAGGTTGAAGAGGTGGAATATCTTTGACTGGCTGAGTCAGTCACCTGATCTCAATCCAACTGAGCTGCATTCCACCTGCTGAAGAAGACAGAGCTGCAGTGAAGGTCTGGGAAAGCATCACCAGGGAAGACACTAAATGCTTGCAGGTGTCTATAGGTCAAAGGCTTCAGGCAATCATTGAGCAGAGCACAAACTTTGGACTATGTGTTAAGAAGGCTCCCACACAGTTCTTTCTATATTGATGTAAACCTACTCAAATGAAAGCTGACACTTGGCACTGTAATGTAGTATCAATTATTTATTTATTTCAAATTGGGCTTTACTTCGAGTATAATGTGGATTAGACTAAGGGTGTAATGCAACACTGCCCGTCTGTCTAGGAAATAGTTCCATATTCAAACACAGCCTACTGTAAAAAATTTCAATTGAAATCAAAACTGACACTAGCTAAATGCTGCGGTTAGTCGCTCATGGTATCTTGTAGAATTTCGTCTATTTCCTGCATACATTAGATAAAATGAAACTTTCATGATCTGCCTCGGGATTTGAGTTGTTGCAGCTGCAAAGAATTGGATATATTGTTTAGAAATTGGACAAATCAAGATTATTGAAGATAAGATGCAATAAAAATATAGGGAAGTTGATACAATGAATGAAGGGAGGCTGCATATTGTTCTCCTAAGAGAGTCTCTTTACGCCGACTGTGAACACATTTACATGTTGGCAGATGTACAGTCAAACATCTAGAATCACATTTAACATGCATCAATAAAACTGACTAGATAGGACAAGAGAACACATGTTGTCTTCAGAAATTCACCTCCATACCTCCCTCCCACACACACACACACATATGCCCTCCTCCCAATAATCCCACCTCCCCTGAGTCTCTCCAAACAGGTGACATCCTGTGCTGTTCCTGGTTTGAAATAATCTCATACAACAGATGGGTCCTTTTCCCCAAGCCTGCCAGCCAGCCCCGCACAGCACTGCGGGCACTCATGGCAGCGAAAATATGAATGCTACCCACGCCAGGAGAGCTGTCCAATTCTCATCGCAGTGCCCACCATCACCACCAACACGGCCACACACGCCACTCCACTGGTATGGGTTTCTCTCCGGAAATACCAGTGGGCGTTTGTTTCGCCTCCTGCGCTCCTTCCTCCGGGCTGAGGTGTTAATGCATGTGTTTTTTGTTTTTTGTTTTTTTTCATAGTGGAGTGGTCAGTTAAACTCCTCTGAAAAAGATCTGACAGTATAATGCGTGGTGCTGCAGTGACAGGTAGGCTGCACAGTGTGGAAATATGCCGGACACCAACAGACAGGAAATCAGTAATGTATGAGAGCAGGTATGTGTCTTGAGTGCTGCTTAATTCATCTGTCCCTTTGGGTTTGGCCAATCAGCTAAGCTCCAATCTGCCTTCACCAGCACCATAAGGAAGAAGATAATAAAGAAAAACTAAGAGACACTGAGAGAGAAATTGGATGCATCACAGAGGGTAACAGGATGTTAATTTATAGTTAATAGTTTGATATTTTGAAAAATAATTAGCTTTCTTGACCACAGTTTTATGAGCAGATTGATAGCACGTTTAATATGAAGCTAGGGTTAGGGGTCAAATAGCTCAGCTTAGCATAAAGGCTGGAAACAGGTTCTGTCTGAAGGAAACCAAAAAATCCAACTTGTAGCACCTGTAAATCTCAATAATTACTATGACTTTCACTCTAGTGCCACCATAAGGTTAAAATGTTCTGTTTACTTATTAAGAACGTTGCATTTCCAAAACAAGAGGTTAGAATACATCCTCTGGGCAACACTAACTCTTTATCCTCTCATGTTGAACTGAAAGGAGACTGGACCCTACAGTGAATCGCTATTGTAAAGAGGTATTATGAGATGGGGAGGGGCTAGCCAACTAGCATGCTAACTTCAGTAAAAGGAAAGAACAAGAGTTAACTTTGCCTTTGCTTTCCACCACTGGCAACAACTCTTGGAAGTTTATAAACTCTGAACATTTCTTCAATACTGGTAAATAAACAGTTGCTAAAGCTAACATTGGCTATGTAACAATAGCAAAAACTTACATATAGCACCTTTAAATAAATTTTTGCTCATTTTATTTGGATATAAATAGTATCTGGATTATATATCTTATAGTTAGAGCTGTGCCCTTTTGATAAGCCTGATCTGAAATTTCCATTATGTTATGTCGACATCCAGCTGTGAGAGCTGATGGATATAGCATAAGGATATATTCCAGTTTGAAAGGCCATTTCTGTACAACTGCTACTTCCATTCAGATGCTGATGTGTGAGTTTGCGCGGGAGTGTGTGTGTGCATGCGCGCGTACTGGCCAAAAAAGCTCACAGCATCCTAAATTAATCACGCCACTTTAACATCTATGTGTTCTCTGCTGAGCCAGCTCTAAAGTTAGAGTGAGTGTGAGAGAGAGCAAATGCTAAGCAGCTTCCCAAACTCTTAGCATCACAAGAGAAACTCAGCACAGTTAACAAAATACTCCTCCTTGTCCTCTTCGCCTTTAATATCCCTCTCTGAGCCAACCACCTCCTCTCTCCACCTGCCTCACCTCCTCATCTCACCAACTTTTATATTTCTCCATCAATCCTCTGTCCTCCTCCTCATATCCCGCCTCTGTTACCTCATTAATATCACCTCAAATCTTCCCTCCCTCCCTATATTTTTCATCCTCCACCTCCTCCCCCTATCCTTTTTCTTATTCCCCTGTCCTCCACCCGCATCCTCCTCCTTCATCCTCCTCCTTCTGTGCCCTCTGAGCACTGTTCTGTTACAGCTCAGCTGGTGACGGCGTGCCAGGAGACTGCTCCTTTTGTGCCCAGCTGAAAAGGACTCGTAGCTTGTGAGTGTGTGTGTGTGTGTGAGAGAGAGAGAGAGAGTGTGTGAATGAAGGGGATGGGGTGGGGGTGGGGTGGTGGGTCAGAAAGATTGACATGGGCATCCATCAACAGCGAGCGTGCGGCCTGCCTATCGCTGTCACAGAGATTTCACTCGAGCTTGTCCGCAGCAATTATCTGTGGTAGATAACTGGGACATAACTATACACACACACACACACACACGCACACACACTTACTACCACTGCCTTCCCACGCCAAATACCACCTACTGCTGGTGCTGCAGCTTCCCTAAAATTTTATTGATGTCAGCCCCCCCTCACACCGCATACATACACACACTCACACACACACACACACACACACACATAAAAGCTCAACAACCTCAAACTCATCTCTCTTTCAGCACCAGCCATAATAAAGACACAAAAGAGGGCTGCGTGTTTTGAAGCCCAGTAGAGCATGACACTGAAGTGAAGAAGTAGCCTTGTTAAAAGCTCGAGCAACTCTGTCTTCTTCTGTGTCTCCCACTAATGGATGGGTAAATTTAGAAATATAGTCAAAAGAGAGGGGAGGAAATTGTTTCAGCCTGAGGAATCATCTTCTTTTGGTTGAGGATTGAAAAGAGCTTTGCTTAAGATGCTGAAAAGGAATTTTAAAAGAACAACATGCTCAAAGTGTTTAATCTAGAGCAAAAGATAAAGAAATACCCACCTCTCCACAACACACTGTCCTCTTGTTGTCATGTGAGAACAATACCTGCATTGAGTTAAAGACCACATAGCAAAATGGTGGTGTGGTGGTTAGCCATAAAATATGATAGGATGAAAATGACAGAGGAAAGAAAGGACCTGTGGGGGATGATATCATCATAATAGTATTCATCCTAATGCACCATCTGGAGTAATGGCTTTTGGACAGTCATTTGACCAAGCCCTGAGCTACAGTGATTTAATGATTTATTGACAGTGGCATGCCTTATGGCAATACGACAAAATAAAAGCTTATGATCAAGCCACTGTGAAATCATTATTTCATGCATGTAATATACACTCACCAAGCACTTTATTAAGAGCACCATACTAATACTAGGTAGGGTTTCCATTTGCTCTCAAAACAGCCTTGATTCTTCATGGCTTGGATTCCACAAGATGTTGGAAACGTTCCTTTGAGATTTTGCAGATTTGTCAGCTGCACATTCATGCTGTCCATCTTCTTCTCTACCACATCCCAGAGGTGTTCTGTTGGAGTCAGATCTGGCGGGGGAAGCTACTGAAATACTCTGAACTCATTGTCATGTTCATGAAACCAGTTTTAGATTACTTTGATGTCGTGACATGGTCCATTATCATGATGGAAGTAGTCATTAGAAAATGGTAAATTGTGGCCATAAAGGAATGGACATGGTCACCAATAATACTCACTGAAACCATGATTTATTGGTGTTAAGGGGCCCAAATGTGCCAAGAAAACATTCCCCACACCATTACACCACCACCGCTGGCCTGGACTGCTGACACAAAGCAGGTTGGGTCCATGTATTCATTCTGTTGGAGCAAAATTCTGACCCTACCACCTTATCTTAGCAGAAATCCAGATTCATCAGATATTTTTTCATCAACTGTCCAGTTTGGCCTACTGCAGCCTCAGATTTTTGTTCCTGGCCAACAGGCATGGAATTCAATGTGGTCTTCCGCTGTCGTAGCCCATGCACCTCAAGGTTCAACATATTGTGCTCTCCTGCTCACCACAGTTGTTAAGAGTGGTTATCTGAGTTACCACAGCTCCAACCAGTCTGGCCATTGTCCTCTGACCTCTCTCATTAACAAAGCATTTCCATCCTCAGAACTGCTGCTCACTGGGACTGTTTTGCACCATTCTGAGGAAACTTCAGAGAGTGTTGCATGTGAAAATCCCAGGAGATCAGCAGTTTCAGAAATACTCAAACCAGCTTGTCTGGCACTAATAATCATGCCACGGTCAAAGTCACGGAGATCACATTTCCCCCCATTCTGATGTTTGATGTGAACATTAACTGTTTTCTTGTAGAGACTTAGATGAGAGGATCAATACCTCTCTGGCAGCCAGGTAGCTTAGTGTGGAGCCAGCACCTCTGAAGCTCACAAATTAACAAGCAATTAACAATTAACTGTATTTTCCTGAAGTCTCGTCGTGAAGTTACTGCTCCCAGCCAGAAAATAGTCTGGCCCCTGTTATTTTTATTTATTTATTTATTGTCTAAATTAAATAACTGAGCTATAACATGTAACATATTCAACATGCTGGTCTACTGATTTTTTCTTTTAACCTTCAAACAGAGCTGGTGTATCTGTTTCCCTGTTTCCAGTCTGTATGCTAATCTTAACTACCAGGATCCTGGCTGTTGCCTTACATTATATTTACCATACAGACACAAAACTGGTATCAATGCTTTTATCTTCTGTAAGTCTTGGCAAGAATATTTCCTAAAATGCTGAAGGATTGCTATACAAGTTGCTAAGAAGATTGCCTACCATCTGGTGAGCTTGTATTTCCGAAGTTTTTCCAGTAACAACTTTGCTGAGCCAATGAATGACTCAAACTGAGTTAAACATTGTGACAGTCCTGGATCAGTGCTAGAAAAGTTCTTGAGCTGCATTATAACAGTCCAAACAAGAGAAGTGGGCTTATGAAGATAAAGAAGAGGTTTTGACTAGTTGGAAAAATCACCAAACACATTCTCTCACATTCCCTCAGCAGCCACCACACAGAACCCTTGAACAAAGCATCTGTGCTGGGGAACTGCTCCAGTGGAGTTGCTCATTGTCCACAGGGGCTGTAACAGCTCCCAGGTGTGTTCAGTTCTGCTACCGAATAAGGGTGTGCAGGATGCTGCTGAGAATGAGCAGGTGTGTTTCATCAAAACCACCGCTGGTTAATAAAGTGCTTAAAAAGTGCGATCTTGGCATTTAGAGCATTTTCCACACTGTTTAGGGAATCTAAAAAACAAGGCTGTCCATTGTGCGTGTGATCCAAAACTAAAATATGTCATATCTGTGAAAAAGGTAAACGTGGCATGTTTAAATTCATTCCCAATGAAGTGTTCCAGCACGATTGTTATGGTTTCAGCGACAGCCTGCACGCACGTCTCCTGCCTGCCATAAGACACTCAGGCACAAAGACACACGACACAGCCATGCAAACAGGATTTTTACACTCCCAGACAAAATGAGATTATTTTTTGCCATTGAGAGTATTCCAGGCAAGCTCTCATGTTGTGTCTCAGCCCTGCTTGAGCACATATTGCACTTCTGTACATCCAAGAAAAAAAAAATCATATAATAAGAAGGGGAGTCAATTGCTGGGTTTCAACTACGGGGCTGTGTGGGCTCGGCCAGGGCTTACTCATTATTCACATCATTCATTCTCACCCCTCAACATGTTTTTGTGCGAGGAGAAATGAATTGTCTGCTGGGCTGTAGTTTAAAATAAACACGCAGCGCTTGCAATCCATTTCTAAGTCGGGAGGTGGTAAGCCCTGGCAATGGCCACTTTAGCCTGTGGTTGATAAGTGGTTATTGTGGGCAGGGGATGATACAGTGATGGCGAATGAGTGACTGCAGACAACATCCCATCCTCCCAGCCCCATCATAAGCGCAACACTTCATCTCCCTAACATTCCTCCTGGTGAATATGAACAAATTAACCACTGACTATGGTTTACACTAACTTTGTTCGCCTTGTTTATTGTCTTTCATGCGCAGATTACATCTCAGACAATCTGCAATTTAACACTTTGAGGTGCCTTAAGTGTTGCACTGGGAGCTATCAACAAAGCACGTGGACAGAAACACACGGCATATTTTTTTTAATTTGGATATCACAGTTGGGTATGACATTTGAAATGTCATTTGTCAGCTTTGTTGTATTTTCAAAATCCCATGTCTAGTCTTTTTTCCCCCCCAAGTCTGGAGGCAAAGTATACAATTTTAAAATCTTTGATCTGCAGTTTCTATGGGCAGCACTAATTAAAAGATCAACATCTAACAGGTATGCCTAGTGTAGACAGCAGCGCAGACACTGTAGTAGTTAATTTCCCATACTACTCCTGTGTGGCTTCAAATTGCAGCAATTGGATTTTAATCTGTGTACCACTGATTAGTCATTTGGCTCCCCAGCCGCTGTGTAATTTGTTCCACAACAGAGAGCGGAACAGGCACGTGCAGACACACATACAATACACACAGTTAACAGCGACAAACACACACACACACACACACATGCACAAGTAAGCATACAAGGGAGATATACTCATAGACAAATACAGGTTGAGTTTTACACATGAGGACTATTGAGAGGGATGAGAGAAAGACAAAGGGACAGAAAAAAACAAGCTCAGACAAACAGTGAAGCAAAGAAGAGCAGGAGCAAACAATAGTTAGTTCCAAGAGATTCAAGAGTATCTCAGCGCCCTCTCATGGTGACCAGGGGCATGGCATGCACTTAAAAAGCTAGATTGATTGTCCAGGCTGAGTGAGTGTACAGATGTCCAGAGGGGATGGACAAGGTCGTTCACTCGAGTCAATCCGTTTGGACTGTCACAGTAAAGTGGCTGGGACTCCTCTAGCCATAGGTCAAGAGCCTAGCAGGGAGCCACAGAGGACAAGAAGACATTGTCATTTCACCTGACAGACAAGGGCATGAGTATGACTCTGTCTGTGATCGAGTGTTAGTGAACGCAGCTTAGGACTTTATTCTTTTCAGTGGGCCAGTTGACAGACTTTGAAGTTGACAGTTTCAGTTGAAGCCACTTCAAATTGGGCTTGAAATTATTTTTTAAAGCAACAACTGTCAATTTTGTTACTCTGAGTGAGACTGTACAATCACTGTTTTCACCTACAGTTTGCAGAGGTTCCAGTATGTTGTGGTTGTACCATATATTTTTTAATTTTTGAAGATTCCAAAGAAAGTAAAGAAAGACTTCAGTGGTTTTTTTTGTTTGTTTGTTTGTTTTGTTTTTTTTTTTTTTTGTTTGTTTGTTTTTTTTTTTTTTGGTTTTTTTTTGTGGAGGGGGGCTTTTGTGTTGCAATTTATGTTAATGAACAGTTTGTGTCTTTTTCAGGTAACCTACTGCACACTTGTTTTTAATTTGTTTTCAGTTTCTGCAGTACAAAAATGAATTTGTTTTACAAACAATATTTAGTTTATCATTACCAGTGGTTTGCTCACCATTTCATAACTATCGGTACTTTGATGAGATATCAATCCCTACAGCTGCAAAAGTAATGAGAGATAAGTAATGAGAGTAAGATATGAGATTATAAAAATGTAACATTTTAGAGAGAAAAAAATCTTGTTCTTAACTGATTTCCATTACCATCACTAAGGGTGTACTGTGCACTTTTGACCACTAGATGGCAACAGTAACCCACACACTCTGCCACTATGCAAGTAGAGTCATACTGGCAATGCCACTAAACCTAGTGTTCACTGCCTCACGCTGTCTGACAAGTGTAAAAGTAGTGGACACTGGATACTGATCCTCCCACAGGGAATGGTGATAAACACATGCAATTATCTGGCTTTAGGATATTTCAGAAAAATACCTTTAATGCAAGAATGAATGAATGAATGAATTATTTTGAGGGCACAACAGCCAATCTCATAACCTTTTTATTTCCTGTTTTCATTTTTGCCACATGGGGGTAGTAGAAACAAACCACAAATTGACATAAGTTATTTTATATAGTTAACATTGCAGACGTGTTGGCAAACAATTTCTAATTTACACATCTGGGACTACAGAGCATTAGCATCAATTTGAAGTCATTTTTCTGGCAACCTGGTGAATGTGCATCCCATATTCACTCAACCCTTAGCCTTATTTTGGTCTCCATGAATCCATGAGGGAAATATCTGGTTCTTTAGCAGTACAACACTCCACAAAGTCAGTTTCTTGTTATCTTAAGCAAAGTTAGCTAGTTGCTAGGTTTTAAAGAAAAGAGCAAATTTAGTATTTTGCTTGACCTGAATAAATAGATCTGTATTTTTTTTTTTTTTTTTTTTTTCATTACAGGCCAGAGGATTTCTACCCTGTGTTTAGTCTCTGCAGAGTTGGTCCAAATATTTAAGCAGTGAAATACAGAAAACCATCAATCCAGTCTGTGTTTACAAAACATCAGTGTGAAATCAGCAGTTGTTTTGTGTTTAAGTATAGTCAGAAATAGATAAAGGACCATTAGTGCACTGGACAAGACTCCACTCAGCAGCCCTGCCACAGTGAGAACAAAGTAGCTGATGATCATTTAGAGTTGTACGTACCACTTAGCTATACTACAGTATCATCAATTGTCTTTGTCACAGAAACTGACTAATTATGTGACTAATACAGAATTACTAGTTACACGGCAGGAGAGGTCCTCTACATTGTTCCTTTAGTTCAAGGACTTCAAATAAGCTGCTGGTAGAGCAGGACATCCTTGCAGAACTGATAAGCCTGTCAGCAGTCATAGCTGCATCTGTGATTATTAATTTCCACCAAGATTAAAGCCAATTGTTGGCTTCTTTTGCAGCTATGACCCCATGGACCAATAACCACCATCCTCCCTCCAGGTTCCATCTTGACTGGACCATTTATAAAAAAGTAATAGTCTTTCAATGTTTGACACTCTGCCAAAATGCATCACCCTATCACGTTTCATCGGAACTAGAACAGTGGTGTCTCAGGTATCACATTTGACTTTCCAATTTTGACCTTTAATTGTATAGTGATCATTAGGTATGGGTAGAGCTAGCAGGGGTTTTAATCTGTCAGAGTTTGGTAGAAAATAGCACCTTTCAAAGATAGAAATTTTTGACCTTTAATTACAGTGCAGTGACATTTTTAAATGTTGGAACGCAGCATCTAAGATACACCATTTTAAAAACCTATGAAACCATGTCTAAAATATCAGATTTCAGAGACACCCTGATCCATGGTCTGTCCTTGCATGAAGGACACTGCGATGGCTGCAAAGGTACCTCAAGAGTGCCGGTGCTGTCACTGTTATCACAATCAGACAAGATATTGACCCTCACTCCTCTAATGCTGCCTGAAATCATACCATTGAGATTATTGAGGAATCTCTCTAAAAGCCTGCAGCTTGCCTTTCTCTTCATCTCCATAATACACATATGAATACATCAAGACCGTATGTGTAATTTCCCCAGAGCCTCCAAAGAGCACCCCTCAGGATCACATGATGTCTCCAGGTCTTCAGCCAGGATGTTACTGACATCATGCAGCTCCACTCAGTTCTTATTCTCTGACCAGAACAAACCTGACTCACTGGTTTTAACCCATGGCTTGTAGCTGGATACAATTAAAGACTTTCCTCATGAACCGTGTCCAAACTGTTTATCCTCTAAGACTACTAAAATAATCAATCATACAAATCGATGTTGAACTGGTAACGTCACCTGCTCTGTTGAACTTATTGAACTCGCTGTTTCCTGCTTAACTGTTTCCAGAGTCCAAATTAAGCATGAGGAGGCAGCCTGGGAAAGGAGGTGGAAGAAACTTCTAGAGGGTAAAAGGCTTGACCTGACACTGAGTAGTTTTAAACCTAAGAAAAATGTAAATATCATCTGTTGTCTTTGACGGATACTTTGCACTCGACCATCTTATATGCTTTTTTCTCTTATATGTTTTCTGTCCTTTTAATTTGTGTTGTTGAATGCTGCACATTCTGATATATGTTTTCAAGCACTATACAAAGCACCATGAACCAATTTTGTGTGTGAAATGTGCTGTACATATTAACTTGTCTTTCTAACCAATTAATTTTGCTGTCTGAAGGACCAAAAATGAGCAAGTAGGTTAGTCACATATCTTGACTCAATCTGTTTGGGTGGGTCAGATATGTACCCAAAATAAAGTCTCTTAAATAATGAAATTATCAAATGAATGAACTGAACATACTACATCGATGACTCTTAAAGGAGTTTTGCTATCACTACATAGCCAATGATAGCATTAACACCTGTTTACCAGTCTAGAAGAAACATTGAGAGTTCAGCATCAAACTTTCCAAGAGCAGTGGAAAGCAACACCAATGTTAACTCTTGTTTTGCCTCTAGTTCTATCACGTCTTTTCTCCTACTGAAGTTAGCATGCTAACCAGTTAGTCCTGGCCTGGTTGGCCAGTCTCATCACCCTCTGTCAGCACTCAGTGTAGCGTCCAGACTGCCCTGAAGAAGTAACACTGCTTATTCTAACCTCTTGTGTTGTGAATGCAGCAATGGCTGAAGCTCTTAGCAACTGACTATCACCACCACCCACTCTTGGCAAGAAACTACGTTTGCATAGAAACCATTTTTTGTTCTGCCACTTTGCTTGACCTTAGAACTGAAGTCTGGAGGTGATAATGTATAGCTTAGCATAAAGACAGTCTTTATACTAAGCTAGGCTAATCACTCCATGACTTTAGTTCCATACTTAATGCATAGGCACAACAGTGGTATAGTCCTCAATAGTCATGTAATTCTTAGAAAGAAAGTTAGGAAGTGTATCTTCTGAAATTAAGTTTGGGGAAACAGGTTAGCCCCCTCTGTACCAGCATCATTTCAGTGAGCTGTTGCTTTTCTCACAAGGCACAGTCTCCACTTGTTGGAATCTGCCCAAAGCGTTTGTCTTGTGTCTAAAGAAGCCCAGGGACACAAAACATTTCCCAGGTTATTCACGCTTATCAAAATGGCAGTCCTCCAAGTTCTTCCATTGTCCCACTCATTATGTGTTTAACTCCTAAAGGAAACATCAACATCAATCCACTCAGTATACATAACAGTTACAAAAACTGGCAATCAATGCACTTTTTTATTTCTTACATGCTGCATTCAATTGTTAGTAGGTTTTAGCAATAAAAATACAAATAATTTATTCCACTAAATCCTTTATTTGTCATTATTTACAACCCAGTTTCTGATTCAGTCATTGTACTGGAAAGCCTTTTTTATTCTGGGTGCATTCACCCATCCATTACAAAAAGCCTACCTCTCTCTACTCTTGCAAAATCTCTTTCTAAATTATTCTTACATTTTCATCCTTACGTCATTTTCTCTAACCTTGTGATATTTTCTTTTGCTGTCTATCTGACCTTTGACATTTTTCTCTAGTTTCCCTTTTTTGTCTTGCATACTGAGTCACACACAGCTACATAATCAGAGCAGGGAAATCACAAATTCAAGCACTTGCTGCTGGTGGACTCCTAGCAACGTGATGATAGATGCAGCAGTGTTTTTATTTATTTTTCATGTCAAAATTCATAATTACTTGGGAGATTTCAACTGTCGCACTTAAACTGCAGACTCTCACGCACACAGAAGCAAGGATGTTAAATCAGGATAGAATCAGTCCCCATTGCCCATTACTTGAGAAGCTCAAAAGCTCTGTTAAAACACTCCAGACTCCATCAGCCAATCACAATCATTGTTTTCTCTCACAATGTCACAAGAAGATGTTAATTAGGCAGGCAGTCGAGGTAAGTGCCTAAAAATAGCAATGACATGGTAACACCATTGCCAAGATCTGCTGGGCCTACATCTGGGCTCCTTCAGGAATAGGGGCTTTGGGGGAAAAGGAGATCAAAATAGCACTTGTGGCTGGAATGTGAACTGTTTTAAACAGTACAATCACACGCACACACACACACACACACACAATCAGCAACAATAGCTATTTTCAGCCCTTCAAAGGCAGACTCATTTTTCTGGCACAAGAGTCATTTATGTCTGCCTGTAAGCTCTTTCTCATCATAATCACTTGTTATCTTGTTCAATCCAGTTTCTGTTCATCTTTCATTGTTATATTTCCACTTTCAGTTTTGTGCCTCTCCGCAACCCCCTCTTAGACCTACACTGTTTGAGGTAAAAAGCTGATCAACTGATGTTGATTGCCAAACAGTGGAAGTGCTGCACATAAGCAGGAATCCTCTCTCTGCCTCTTTTCATTGAACTGCTAGCATTACTTGAGTGAGGAGTTACAGTTATGGTGGAGTAAACTGAACATTCTTCCATGTTCCTGACACTTTTCTCCTGACCTGCCCCTACTATAAAACATGCTGACTATAATATTGCAGGATGGTTACTATGACATCCTTAAAAACCCAATCAGAGCTTGAAATTCACCTTAAGAGGTCTTTGCTAAGGCTCCTGATCCCTCCCTGCCCCCCTTAATACAGACCCTCGCCCCTCCCCACCTCTGACCCTGCATCCCCCCCACACCACTCACCCCAGGGGTTGCCAGGTAACGTTGACTCCTTGAAGCTGAGTGGGTGGACGGCTTGACCAAGTGGAGGGGTGGATAAAGACCGAAGAGCGAGGTAGGGGCAGATGAAGAGCCTCTAGCGCTCCACTGTTTACACTGCTATGTTTTTTAATCTCTCAGTCAGTTTCAGAGTTAAAGGTTCAGTCTCCACTGATACACTGGAACTGTGATTAAAAAATATAAGTATTTATCATACTGTACACCATATGGTTGGGTAAGGTTTTTAATTAGATTACCATTGTGCTACAGCATAATTTATACCAGCAGCAACCTTGTCAATTCACTAGCTATGTGTACACAACAACACCTTTCAGAGGATGCAAGGCAGGCTCAGAGGTCCTCTAAACATAATCACTGTGAGATGAATCTGCTTCCATCTTCTGGAACATTAAGCTGTTGAACAAGCTCATATTTAAAGCTGTTCTAATCAAGGTTTTTTATATAAACAAAGGATCAAGTGAATAGGTATCATGTGAAAAAGGTTGAATTCAGCTCTCAACAAACTACCGGTTTGCTTCACTCTCTCTGCTCACCAGTGTTTTTTGAAACAGCAGGCAGCTGTTTTCTGTGGGGAAAGTTCTAAAGACCAGCTGCACGACAAGCCCCCCAACAAATAGCAGACAGATGCCATTTGTGACAAGCTGGTGGACACAGTGAAACATTTAGCAGCTAAAGATGCAGATATTTCCCTCAGGAGCCAGTGGAGAACCAAATACAGGATTGGACTATTGGACTTAGATTGATCAGGTGGGACATTAACCCCATCAGTAAAGCTAACCTATCAACCATTCTGTATCCCCCTGCTGTCAATCAACTAATCAATAGTGTAACACTAAACTGTTCCTTCTGAGCAAAATGTGCTATCATTCTTGCCTTGGTTGTACCTTCTCCTTATGTGTTGCCATGGTGATCCAAGCAATTTGTGTCCATCAAGAATTTCTGTGTCCCACTATTCTGACTATTGCTGTTGTCTGTGTTATTTAATGGTGGCGCAGTAAGTAATGACATTCAGTGTTGATCCTTGACTCCTGTGAAGCCAGAAAGGCTGTGACATGGACTGATTTGTGTAAAAAACTGAGAAGGTGTGAAGGTTTGTTGTTGTGTCTTTTTTTCAGTTTTTTTTTTCTATGTGCACCTTAAAGATGGATTTTTTTTTCTTTTCTTTTTCAAAAATGCAATCTTTGGTCAAGTTGTTAAAGAAATAATTAGACATTCTGGGAAATCTGCTTATGCTTTCTAGCTCAGAAGATCAACAGGGAGTACACTAAATATGAAGCTATGAAGCTGGCAAGCAATCAGCTTATCTTAGTATACAGACTGGAAACAGGGGAAACAGCTAGCCCAGTTCTGTCCAGAGTTCAGAAAAAATTGTACAGCTAACTAATTAACATGTTATATCTTGTTTGTTTGATCAGTACACAAATCCAAAGTCTGTGCTTAGTTGCCAGGCTTCCAGACTGGCAGACTCCAGGAAGTCACAGAGCCTAGCAAAACATGCTAACATCCTGGTAACTTCCAATAAAAAACAACTCATCTTTTTAACATTACTGTTCTGTATTCTGACTAAACAATCAAGATATAACGTATTTGTAAAATGTAGAGACAGGGTAGGTGTATTTCTTTCAACTTTGGATGAAACAAGTGGCGTCAATCTTCTCATAACTCTCATCAAGAAAGGAATTGTGTATATTTCCCACACTATTCCTTTAAAGTGTAACTGAAAGAATTAACACCAGCAGAAATACATAGTTTACAATATATTATGGATAAGAGTAATTTGTGATGTCATATCCTCAAGTAGTAAGCGTTGTGAAGGCTCTAGACAAACTTTTCTAACACCTTCCTGTTTGCTCACTTCCACTGCACAAACACTAGCTGTAAAGCGATAACACAGGAGCAATAAAAGAGAAGATACAGACTGTCACAAGTTCGCAGCGTGAGCTCTCTCCCCTTTTGCAATAGCTTTAGATCCCTGGGTCCCTGAGAAGGTTTATTACAGCACTGTGCTGATGACTAACTGATGAGAGGCTGGATGAGGATGGGAGAAGTGTTAATTTACAGCTGTTGCAATAGCAGCACAATCATAGAGGCTGGGAGGGGGATGCTTGTTTGGTAAGTTAGCATGTGTAAAGTTAATAATACAGCTCGGCACTGTAATTGATTTGTTAGTGTTTAATTAGTTGTTTATCATTCAGGAAAAGGTTGTTGGAGGCAAAGCCAAGCTGCTGTGCGCTGCTAATACATCATTACTTATACAGTGTTTCCAGGCCAAATAATGAAACTTTAAATATCATTTAAAATGCATAGATGTTCTCTTTCAAACAGAAAGGTTTTCTGTCTTTGTGTTATTATTTATTATTCAGTATAGCCTGTAGCGACAGGCTATATGTCCTATACAGGGCACAAACGCACAATGTATCATAGGTCTGGGATACTGTCTGGTATACTGTATGCAAGTATCAAAAGACATAATATTTTCTCTCTTTATGATGATTATAATCCACTTAACATTTATACATGTTCATAAATAACACTTGTTCAGCAGTCGTCCCTGCAGGGCTCGGCTCTAACAGCAAGCTTATTTGTGTATGACATCAAAGGGGATCTCTGGGGACTACTCCTCTTCCTTTCACCTCATCCAATCTGTTGGAGGTGGCTGTTAGGCTTGTTGCTGACCTACACCAGATTGCTGCACAAGCCTCACTTGCACAGACTGGTGCGTCACTGTAGGAAAAACTAACAGGGGAAGCCTAACACATATTTTTATTGCTGTACTTTGAGAACAGAATAGTTTGATTTCTCTTCAAAGTAGTCATGGCTGTGATTTATATACATCATGTACAGCACTGGGGGTTTTCTGCAGTGTGTTTGAGGAATGACCTGTATTCTGTAATGCTATATTTTCCTATCAGCTGTTTAATACTCAAATGGTGGTAATCATATTAAAAACATATTAAAATTCTGATCTGATGATGATTCTACATGAAAAGTAAAGGAATTATAATTTGTGCTGATTGGGACACGGGTGTCTGCCAGTTCATACAATATCAGGATCACATCTTTGAGATTCATTGTCTGGAAATCATGACCATCTGTACAAAATTTTATGTAAATCCATTGTCTAGATGTAGCCTAGAGGTTTCAGTGGATAAGCAAAATGTCTGACCTGTTGCTAGCGCTAGATGAGAAGTCAGTCTGGGGTCATTAAGATTCATCTCCGAGGACCGTGTTTGTACATAATTTCATGGGAGTCCATTACTAGTTGTTATGGTTTTTCATTCAAAAACACCAAATTGGATCAGAAGTGGTGGACTAACTGACTCACAGCTATTGTTATTCCTAAAACCCTACCCCTAGTCTTCCTGAAAATGATGAAAAAGCTAGTCTTACTTTACAGAGGTGCTCAGTTTGGACACTATAATAGCAGTGAAATACACTTGCTTTGCTCACCATCTGGTATTTTGTCTCCATTACATTAACACATGCAATCAGTTCTGAAACTCTGAACCACATGAGGCACAGTAGTACAGCTGCAAGGGTGTAATATTGCTAGTGGTAAGCCAATCTCTCTGGGCATTTTGTTTTGTTTGTTTCTGATTTTATGTCTATGGTTGCTCTGTGGTCTCTTAAGAGGTTCTGACGTCAGTAGCAAATAGCCTATCTCTGATACATATGAACACACTCATGAAAACACATGCAAAATATTCACAAAAATAAAAAGTGCACAAATACATGTCATGTACTATAAACACCTGTATATAGACAAACATGTGCGCACGCACACACACTCTGGTGGCCAGTGTCCATACATCCTACTGTGTATGAGCTTTCCACTGGTATTTATTATTGGGGTTATTGTGTCAAATGTTCCCTGATTCAAAAGTGATTTTAATTATTTTCTTTATTACCCAATTACCCCCTCCTCTCGTGGTTATCATTCACCCAGCTGTTGATCTACATCTTCAATGTACATCATGTTATAACAGTTCTTTCTGCCTGTCACCCCCCATGGTGCACTTTGACAGCCAGTACCACTAATAATTCTCCTGTCAAAAGTGGAACGTAAGCTACATATGGTCTGTACACATCATCAGCAATTCCTGTTTATGACAATGACAATCACATCAAACTTGTTTTTGTCAATAGGACCTTGACACGGCTTTTTCATTTCAGAGATAACATGCCATGAAAACGTTCTCCCAGACCACATCTTCCAATTTGCTCGACCAAAGCTAAATTTTCATTTACTAGCGAATGAAAAACTTCCATTGGTCCCATATGATGACTTCCCAGTGGGGTACTGTGGCTAGATAGAACATCAGAGGACCAGGTCTGGATCTGATTGGATGACCAAAGTGGGGAGTGTGGTACAACATGGGTGGGAAAAAGCTGCCATGACACATCAAAGGGGCAGCCACTGGAAATAGCCATGGCAACCAGTCTGCCTCACCGTGACATCGCCACAGAGGGCAAAAACACTGTGTGAGGTCTTTCAGGGTGTTTTATGATACGTCTGATTCGCAGGAATAGAGGGAAGATAAGAAAAATAAGAAGGAGGTGTCGGGCACCAAACCCTTTCAACTTTTGATTCGTTTGATTGTTTGAATGCACGTTAAAAATGCATCACAGCTCTGTCAAAATGACTTACCTACAAGATAAGTCATTTCTCTTTGGCGCTTTCTGTGGCTCACTTCTGATTTAAGCAGCAAATCACAATCCTAACAACTGATAGTGCTATTACAAAATTGAAACATTTGAAAAGGGTCCTTGGAATTTTGCCATTTCAACCTGATACAAAGAACTGAGCATACAAAAAATCATAGTAAAGAAAACTACCTTCTGAAAAGAGGAGCAGTCCTTCGAACGGAGGAACCTGTGCCTCTGTGCGAGCGTCTGCCATGCTGAAGTGTCTTTGTGCAAGATAATACAAGATGCATCAATTTGAGTAAAGAAGACTGTGTGCTCTCTGGCACCACTTTTCACTGAGAGGCAAGCAGCATAATAGTATCAGTCAAGGTAAAGCTTCAGAGCTGGCCATGCATAAGAATATTAGACAGAATCTCTTTACTGTAGGATTGCACTCATTTTGCAACATCGACCAGTTGAGCACATTTTCTGTATAAGTTGTTGGTGCATTCAAGGACGCTCAGCCATGTCACACTTCAAGGTCAGATGTTGAAACTCAGATGCACAATACAAGAGAAACAGAAAGGGACCACAGCAAATGTAACCTATATGGAGTTTTTGCAGCTTCAAGTCTATAGTGACAGTAAATGCACGTGTATAACACTTCCTGTAATAAATCACCACTCTCAATCACTTTTCAAATTTTGTGCTGCATGATTTCTCCACTTTATTGCGAAATGATTTAAAAATGCAGGAGGGAAACTGATCTAAAGTCCTAAAAGGTAGGGACTGGAAAATGAATTCTCCTTTTTTTAATGGGCTAAAACAGGTAAAACCACCAACTGGGACCCTGAAGCATGAATACTGAGCAGTAGTGTAAGTTACTCTGGAGATGAACGTCTGCCAAAATTCATGCTTGTTAATGTTAAATTCTTCTCACAGTTTCTGCAGGGCACCTACCACTGCAACAATCACTGACTGAATTATAAGCACAATATAATTGCTTCATTATATGTCAATTGGCATGTAATGAGTTGTTAAAGTTCACCACAGAGTAAAAAGATGAGCCTATCAATACCACTGCAACATGTTGATCACACATCTCAGATATGTTAGGATCCACGCCGAGGAACATCAACTGTAAAGTCCCTGAGGGCGAAAATGAATCAACCTGGCAGCAGGAGCAATTTTAGAACCCATTTTGGAGAGGATATTAAGAGACATAAGAAGAGCAGGGTGATTTCTACAGTTTCCAAAGTTTGCAAGGAAAACACTACATTATTTTTCTTTAGTGGCAACATTTATCAGCAGATTTCCATGTGATTTAAGTGGTATATGACAGAAGAGCAGTGAAACCCCAAAACATCAGCACCCACTTTATCATATAATACATATGAGAGCCAGACTGAAGGTGGATTTATAGTCAGTGCATGGGGTTAATGAAGTCCTACCGATGAAA
Source organism: Lates calcarifer (assembly GCF_001640805.2). Taxonomy (NCBI): domain Eukaryota; kingdom Metazoa; phylum Chordata; class Actinopteri; family Centropomidae; genus Lates; species Lates calcarifer. The sequence goes on from NC_066839.1 coordinate 17,828,138, forward strand.
CTGATGGTATAAGTTTTGAATTTTACCCACTGATAATACCATTACAATGAGTCATAACTCATTTACTGTCTCTCTTTACTGATAGAGAGTAAGACCGGGATACACACAAAGTTGTAGAACACTACTGAGACTACTACTACTACTACTACTCTAAGACTACTGACAATCTTTTTTTGATGTCCTTACTGTTGTCAGTAGTTGCTGAGATGAGTGGGTCTGGACCAACATGATGGACCAACTGACCAACAGAGTAATATTGCCATAACTGGGAAAAGGTCAATTATTGTCACAGGAATAGCCTAAGACCCATAACCAGACACTACCAGTACTGTTTGTAATTATGGGCTGCACACAGCAAAGCATGCTGGTCATATTTGGGACACTTCCTGGTGCAACATGTTGAAGTGATCTGTTCCTTGTTTCAGAATTTCAGAAAAGAAAAAGTGAACTTTCCAGCAGAGACTTTACATCAGTCAGGGTGACTGACCACAGATCAACTGTCATCACCTCCCAGGGGATGATGAATCATCTCTTTGTCTTCATTGATAGCATGGGGCTAGGATGAAGGACAGGTCTCTCCAATTTAGCTTTGTTATTACAGCTCTTCTGTTTCTGTGGCCGATCACTTCTCCTCAAATGGAACAACCTCATTATCCCTCCCTGACCAATGGACTCGGGGGAGGCTGCAGTCTTTACCGGCTTAGGACAGTAAAGTTCCACAGTGCTAGCCCCCCCTGTGTTTCACAAAAGACTGGAAAAAGCTGTGAGCATCAAAGGCAAAGGAGATAAAGGCCTTCCACATGCTCACCAACCCCCAAACTTGTACAGTCACACACATAGATTACCTCAAAGAAAACCTCACATAGATACACACATATTATGTAAAGATATGCACAGAGCCATATATGCTTTCCCCCACAGAGACACGCACAAAAGCTACCATGGCACCTAAAGCTGCTAATTGGCTCAAAACTAATCCCAGCTCTGTGTGTCTGCTGATATAACCAATGCAACAGAGACAAAGCTCACTGCTTTTAGTCCAACACAGTGGACTAGGTAGCAAGGTCTGGATCGTTTCCAGAAAAACACATTTAGGCATTTACATGACAAAAGGTTAAAATGAAGGAGAGTTTGCTTCAGAGAAAAAGAAAAAGAAAGCCATCACCTGAAGCCACAGCAATATAATATGAATTTGATCTGCTATGCAAACTCAGGTGAGCTAGTGATAAATATTGTATTCTTTAGCTTTGTAACTCTCGCTCCTTATAAAAGTTAGTCATTATAAGACCTGAGAATTAATGAATGGGTATACTCTGTGTTTTTCTTATTGTCAAAAATCCCATGACAACATCAAACCAACAACAAATTTCTAGTCTGTGGCACTCAGGTCTCAGGTCCACTGGATCCTCTAAAGACATAAATTTAAATAAAATCTTTAAAAATGGGTCACAACTATACTTTTTCATTTAAAAAACAAAAACTGAAGAGTTACCTAAAACATGTGGGCACTGTAGTTTTTATCAAATGTTACCCAAACAGAAGAAAATAATGTATTTATTGGGAACTATTTTCAGCTGGAGATCAATACATATTTGCTGCCCTAGTGAGTATTTACAGCAGGACAGTGTATGTGGTATCGACTTGAAATAAACTATAATGCCCACATTCAGGGATAATAAAGGAGCATATCCAGTGCAATGGTGTGGCCCATGGATGTGTTTTAATAGTTTTTGGGCAACACTGAAAGTCTACTACGGTGGCCAGAAATGCTCAATATAAAATTAATTATTTTTTATCAGTCAAGACAATCAGGTTGGAGCCAGGTATGAGGCAGTATGGATGATTGCAGTGACATCCAATCACATAACAGCCCCATCTGTCGTGACTGACTATACAATTGAAAGTGCAGTTGTGAAATAAAATGGTGATTGGGAAAAACGGCATTATCAAATAAACAGTCTTTGAAAGAAGTGTATTCTGAAATAAAAACATACTTGAAATACGCCCCAGTCTCCATTTTATGTATGTTGTGTTTTCATGTATAAATCACTGGGAGGGTGTTAGTGTGTTATATAAGAGGCAGACACAGCATCATTATCACCTGTAGAATCTAATGCAGCCTGTGTATCGGCCACAGATGTTTCTGTGTGGCTGAATCCCATGGAATAAAACAAAGAAACTGTGTATTATAAGTAAGTGAAGACTGAGCGAGTCAAATACAGAACAGAGGCAGAAAGAGAAACAAAAGCAACCCTCAGGAACAGACACAAAGATCCTGACAAACTAAACACTTGAGATTCAATATTTTTCCCTGGAACACCTTTTCGATAGAATATTAACTGTCTGAGATGGCACACTGTACACTTGCACGTTCCCATTGTTGATATACACTGTTGATATGTACTTTATAACCTAGTTTTTAGTTACTATGGTTACCCCATGCTCAGTGGATAAATGTCTCCCTACCACAGAGAGACAGAAAGAGAGCGAGAGACAGAGAGAGAGAGAGAGAGAGATGTGTGCTGTGAACTAAATTGAATCTTGTGATTTCATTCAAATAGAATAAGATTCTCATTTGCTTTGATGTTGTCCACTTCAAAAAAGAGCAGAACACATCCACACTGACAAAACATAACGTCATAGAAATGTCCTAAAGCAGAGACACAGCTCTACCAGCGATACTTAATATCCAGCTCAATTAATTTTTTTAATTTCACTATTATATTATCTGCCTTGGAACCTCAGGGCTGATAGTACATCACTTTGACAAAGAAAACCATAATCACAGTTCAAACACTGATTTGATGAATGAATAGCATCTAACAGTCCGGAGTGTATTTGGCTGAACTTGATGTATATGGAGAGAATAGTGTGTGACTGTTATTTGCCTCTCTGGACTTCAGGTCAGCCCAGTACTGCTGCTCTGGGTTAAGAAGTTCCTGAAGAATTTTTACAGGTAGGTGTTTCTAAATCCAGCAGTATTGTTTTAAATATCCCACAGCGCTGTGTCCTACACCCAGTTCTTTTTTTCCATCTACACAAACAACAAACTTGCACTGATGAACTGAGAGATTTGAATTACTTGTATTAAAATGCAAGGGGCTGTGTTGGTTAGGGCTAGTGAGACATGAAATATGATCCAGGAAGCTGGGTTTGAGTAACAGATCCATAAATTTGAAGGATTATTAGATGCCACAACACAGCACATTGGTTTATAAAACCAATGAGTGATGAATAAAACAACACAGCCTCTGGTTAGTCTCCACTGACTTAAATTAATGCATTTATTCTGGGCTCAGGAAACAGACTTCATTCATGGGAAACATATAGAAACTGCTTAACTAAGCCTTTCCCAACAAGCTATTATACCAGCTGCAAAGACGATGAGGTCATAGTTAGTCTCTTCTCTCAATAATGAATCCCGTTAAGAACATTGTATTGGTCAAGCAGTAGGGTCTATTTGTAAGTTTTAACTGCTGCTAAATAGGTTTTCTTGCTGGGAGCAGGTGATGGTCGCTTGTCAGGAGCTTCAGCTATTGTTGCATTTACAATACAGGAGGTTAGAAAACTGCACTACTTCTTCGGGGCAGTCTGGATGCCACTGAGTCGCTATCAGAAGTAAAGAGACAGGCTAGCTAACTTCAGGGCAAGTGAAGTGATAGAACTAAAAGCATAACATTTCTGTTGCTCTCCACCTCTGGGGACAGCTCTTGGTGAAGTTTGATGCTATTCTAGACTGCTATATAAACTGCTATTAATGCTCATGATAAATACTAATGATAAAACGTTGGCTATGCACCTTTTGTTGGAGCACCCCCACTGCATCGCCAGTGTTTTTTCACACAGGGTTGGTCTAAACTCAGCCTATAACTGACATCTAGCGATGCCATCCACACGACTTTTGAACCCCTGTAAATGAAAGGTTGCAGTGCAGTGGGTGCCTTCCTTTTCTAAGTCTGTCCCTATATGCCCTGTCATCACCCAATGCATACTGGACACGCGATTCATTCTACACATGTGCAAACTGCAGCTCCTTCAGGCACCATGCAGTCCCCATTATCAGATCTCTATGTATAGGGAGCATCACACAGGATTCTTCACACCATCTTCATAACTCAATTGAGGTTATTCCTCACTGTGTGTAAATATGTATTTTGTTTTTTAACATGATGTGGTCTAGATTCAGCTGGTTATCACCTTGTAACTAGTAGTAACCAGACTATGAAATTGATTTGATTCTATTCCAGGAATTTATATTGTGGTATGTTGTTTAAATGAGAGCCATTTAACAATAGTCCACCATGAGGTAAGACAGTCAAAGAATGTTGGAGCCTTCTGCTTCCAGCAAAAAAAAAATCTCCTTTTTCTTGCACCCTCCACAGGGAGGTCAAAGGTTAGGGCCATATGCAGATCAACTACCCTGAAGCTGCTGGAGATGCTGAGATCCAAAGTCTTGCTTGAGGACGATTCAGCAGCGTGGACTATTGTTACCCCAAGAGCTTAAATTAGGGTCCTGCTTTGGAAATCTTGTATATGTGTATGTGCACGTTTCTGTTTGAGTGCAAATGATTAGAGCACTAGCCTGATGGTGCTGCTCATAAACCATGGCAAAATGAGGTGAAGTGCCCACTTACAGATGTAGCAGCTGATGACAAATGGTTCTGACCTTGGCAGACTACATGGTAATGGTGGAGTCATACTCACCAGTAGTGAAGCAGTTACAGTGCCATCACATGAACTACGAAAAAAGCCCGGGATCATGCACAGCCAGATATCATGTACATACATTCCAAAAAAAGAGACAGAGTAGTTATTAGGTCAGAGCAGGTTGGCAAGTGTGTTCAATATATTAATGCTCAGCTCATGAATAACCCTTATTTGAATATTCATTGTATTGTATTACCATTGTATTACCATGGAAACAGATCTCCCACCAGACAAAACATCAGTAAATTACAAAAAGTGATTTTGCTATCCTACATGAATGAATACATTCCATACAGTACTTCTCACAGATTCAGTTCTTGGTATGATTTGGCCCATTACTCACTGTGTATAGGTTTATAGAGAGTTATGAAACACTCAAATTAAAAAGAATTTCCCCAGAAAAGACTGATACATATTTTCTTATTCAGAATATTGCTCTTTATATTGACTTTCATAATCTCACAGGATGAGTAACTAAAACCAGAACCACTTTCTTTTTGGGTATGTTATGATAGTATAGCTGCTAGCCTCAAGCAGACATGCGGTGTGGGTTACAGAGGTCTGGTGAGTTTGCGTCTTTACAACTGCACACTAGTACACACTCTAGTCTTCAGACCCAACCAATGCTAATTCAAACGACATGACCAGAAGCAGTTTATCTGACTTCGTTCCATGCTGTGCAGCTGAAATGCTTTCTGTGTGGCCAGCCATTAGCCAACTGTCCACCAGCTCACAGGATGTTGCAGAGCTTTTGTTGTGTTGGAGCAAAGAAAAACAGGTTTTACAGTGATGATTTAAAACATAATGTTATGAGCTTGCATTTAACTTTTTGCCTCTCATAAAGCACCATGTTAAATTTTAATGTATGAATTTTGCCTGCATTTCATGAGAGTTAGATGAGAAGATTGATAACACTCTCATGTCTAAAATTCATATTAATCTTTTTATCTAACTCTTCACATTTCAGTGACTCAGTACATTTCCCAAAATGTTCAACTATACACTTATAAAAACTGTCACCATTGCATATTTGCACCAAACATTCCTGTCCATAAACTCACTTCGTTAAAGATAAAAACAGACCATAAAATCACCCCAGCATAGCACATGGCCTCCTTACCACATAATATCCATTGTCAGTCAACAATAAGCATTATTACAAGAGAAAATGGGCATCCCTGCAGCTAAATGAAAAAGAAAAATGATATGCCCATAAATGTGTCAGTTTTGTGTAGATGTTTTGGTCAATATGATGGGAACCAGACCACAGAACATTGTGTACTCTTCCTCTGCCAGGGACTACTTTCTATAACAAGTGAAGACTGTGGACAAAACAAGGCCATATATAGGCTGAAAGTTTTGCAAAGAAAAGAGACAGCTACTATAGGCGACAGCATGAAAGCCATATATACAGGCAAGATGTATGTGTATATGCATAAATAAGCAAATAACATGTATGCACACTCACGCATGCTTATGAATGCCCAAACTCTGTCATAATTATTGACAATAATCAAGAACATATATGCACAAACATGAACATATAGTGTATGCACGCAGAGTCCTATCGGTGATCACAGTGTTTATAAATTGACATTTTATGCTAGTTTAACAGACTATAATCACTTAAACCAGTCCAAAGAAGGCAGGGTTCAGGCTTTCTTTCAAATGTGCATCGAAACAAGTCATGAAATGTTCAGTGAAGGGAAGTTCAATACCCATCTGTCTACTATGACTGATATTGTTAATAAAACCACCACAGCCCAATAATCACCAGTGCTTCATGAAATAAGAGCTGAATGGCAAATTAACCTAATTTTTATATGCAGCATGCAGTTAGCTGTTAGCGATAGTTGGCTACAAAGTCTAGTTCCAGCAAATGAGAAAAACATTTTTTTAAAAGCTACACACCTTCACTTTTAGCCTGCCATTGTTTGACAAAGAGCAGGCTAAAGTTGATAGTGTTCAATCAGATACCTGCACTGACCACATTATTGAGGGATATTAGAGCTGGAGCTGACTAGCATAGTGCTGTGTTGTGTGGTATAGTGAACAGTAGTATAGACACTGTGGAATACTACAGCATAGTATTATGACATGGCAGTGCAGAGCAGTGTATAATGGTATTCTATTCTATAGTCTGGAACACTACAGAATATTAAATTCTATTACAGTAAAGTGCAGTACAGTTTTGTATAGCATACTACACAACACCACTCTATACTATTCTATACCTGTTGTTACTATACTATAGTATACTATATTAACCATACCATACCATACCATACTATATTATATCTTGCTATACTATACTATACCATTCTGCACTATCCTATCCTATCCTATCCTATCCTATACTATACTATACTATACTATACTGATACCTGTTGTTACTATATTGTAGTATACTATATTATACTATACTATACCTTTTGTTATTATACTATATTATAATATACTATACTATACTATTCTACATACTATATTATACCATACCATACTTTACTATACTATACTATTTACTATTGCTATATTGCACAGTATAGAATAGAATAGATATTTATTTAGATATATTTTTATCTCGAAGCAATGCTTGAAAGAATATATTTTATACATAAAATGGCAGTAGACCACGTCTTCTATTACAACTCACTTTAAAACACTTGTGGGAAAAGTATCTCAATAACAATATCTAGCATTCATTAGCTAGCAGTACATAGCTTCTGTGTGTCTAATACTAAAGAGTATAATGGGCTAATAACTGGTCCAGTGAACTTTTTGGCTTGCTTTGAGCAGGTTTAAATGGAAACATGATTAATAATGAACAGTCAGCTGTAATGTTACACATACTGTAAGTTTAGACCGTGACAACTTAGAAAAGTGTGACCTAACGCTCTGTCCATGGTGCTGAAATGGCCTCTCACGCGTCATCATTTTGTTAAATTCCCAATTTTACAGAAATAGCTTTTTGTTGTCCCTGTGATACTGAATAATTTATTTCGAAACGTCGTTCTGCTGTGACATTTGCTCACATCGTCCCCGGGTAAGCACGGGCAGGAGCATGAATCCCTCATCAGAGCTCTGAAAGGTCAAGTGATATTGATCTCACTATGCAAACGCGCGCTATATTGTCAGAATCAAACCTCCGAAGTTGGGGTCAGGTCGAACATTTTCAGGTCAGCTCGGGACTCAAGATCAGATGAGGCTCGTATGATGCCTTTTGCAAGATGAAAAGGGGGGAAATTACATATAGAAACTCATTTGTCAAGATAGACTTCGCACGCGGTGATAGATGTACAGAGGCTGTAAATACACCCTGATGATGGTGGTCAATCTGCGGTGCGTAAAACGCGCGCTCTGGGGTGGAGACTTCTTTGGAGAGGCAGGATCACAGAGCACAACGGCACGACTCCCTGCATCCACAGGTTGCTGCGCGGATCTCTCCTCCTCTCTGAGCATCTTCGCAGCCAAGAACTAAGTGTACAGTCGGTGGAGATGAACTGACAGGTCGTTAAAGGATGCGTTTGGCTGGACAGTTTGGACTTTGTATTGTGCAGATTCTCGTGAACAAAATGCCAAATCTACAGCTTTAAACGACTCTAGTATAGACTAAGTGACCATTTCATTGTACTGCACAGGACTTTTCTGTTATAACATATTGTTAACGTTTGTTCCATGGACTGTGCGTTCTATTCGAGACCACCATGCCACAGGTCCCTCACTGCAACTGCACCACGGTGACAACAGCAACATAATGGCATGTAGGAGCGGTTGTTGCTGCGGCTCCGGTCCAATAAACGAGGATAACGCGAGGTTCCTGCTGCTGGCATTGTTCATCATCATCTATCTGTTTTGTGGAGCCGCGGTTTTCTCAGCGCTGGAGCAGCCAAAGGAACGAGAGGCGAAAGAGCGCTGGGCGCAGAGGTTCGAGCATTTCAGCCAGAAGTACAACCTGAGTAAGAAGGACCTGAACAACTTCCTCAGGAACTACGAGGAGGCGAACGTAGCCGGCATCCGTGTGGACACAATCAGACCTCGATGGGACTTCACCGGCGCTTTTTACTTCGTGGGAACTGTGGTATCAACCATTGGTGAGATAAAGACACGAGCATTTTAAGATTAAAATTAATCTCTCAGTCAACTCCAAGTCTTTCTCTACAGTGTGACTCACTGTCATAATCAGTGCCTTTCATAGTTTGCTATGTTTTGCAAACACTACAACAAACTCTCACATCAAGGCCATGATTCACTCACTTTTCATGAGCCAAAATGGCCAAATTATTTTTACACTATCAATTTCTTTTGTGTTTAAAAGATGTTAGAAAGCAAGTTTCAAACTTTCACCCAAAACAGATGAAGCCCAGCAACCAGCAAAATACATTGTGTGCACTGGACTTTTTCACATGATGCATTTTGACTTGTCATAGCAAGAAAAGCACAGCTGTAACTGATAACATTGATGGTTGTTGTGGCACCTTTATTTGCAGGCAGTGCTCCAGCATACACATTAAGCCCTGGATGTAGCACAGCAGAACAGAATGAATCCGTAATTAATGTTATTAGTTGCATCTGTTTTTGACAAGTTCTCCTCTCTGATCAGTTTTTGTCATTATTATCATTATTATCATTATTATTATTATTATTTATTTTATTTTTATTTTATTTATTTATTTATTTATTTTTTTGCAGCAGCAGCTTTTGTGACATTTGCTACTCTTGATTTAGTAATTCTAATCTGTTTCTGTGGGTTCAGTAAAACTCTGCAGAGGAAAAAAGAAAACAGGTAATGCCTGCTTCAGAGCAAGATTTGTCCCTGACAATATGTTCTCCATTTCAGCGCAGGCTGTGTCCAGGACTGTCTGAGAGCACTAGAGGTGTTGGTGTCACTATGACAGAGAGAGCAGAGAGACAGAGCCATCCTTCCAGGCAATAGCACTGTTACACGGCACAACAATAAACCTATTGATCTGATGTTGTTGTCACTCGCTCGCTCTGCTTTTTCTTACAGTTTTATTCTCTCTCAGGGTCTGATAGAGGTTTGTGCCATTTCAACATCACTGACTGGAGTGAATTCATGTATGATGATTGACAGTTTGACAGGCCCTCTGATTAGAAGACTGGCTTGGCCATCACCATTTAAATAAGAGAGATAGATAGACCAGAGATTTGTCAAGCCAATTGCCTTACTGATCACATTTTATACAACTGCATGATTGGTCCAGTGACTCCTGAAGACCTACACAGTTTCCAGGATGAATGTATCCATTGCAGAGGGGCTGCTGCATTAGCAGCACTTTCCTCTGAAACCTCTGACTAAGTAGTAAAGACAGCACCCTGATTTTAAAACACAAACTTCATCACATCTGTTACTCAAATAGCCTCTTATGAGAAGAACCATCATCGTTCTGTGTGTGAATGCCTGTACTATTCCTATACTATTATTATTTAAGTTGGCAATTATGACAAGTGCAAGTAACACACCCACTCATCTTTAAATGTAACAAGACTGCATCACATATCTGATCTTACAATGAGAGCTGCATTGTCATGGCATCATTTGATGTAGTCATTATTGCTATAACCTCCTGTACAGATTCTGTGTGCTGTAATACCCAGCTTATAACTCTGAACCCAGCTGCCTGGAAAGACAGAAATGTTCTTATATTTAATTTACTGTCATCAATCTAGGCGATCAGTCTTTATCCCTTTCATCTTTTTTTTTTTTTTTTTCAAATCTAACACTCTCATTTCTTGGTTTTTGGAGCATGTATATAGCTTGAGAGTAAGCCTTTCACAAATACATCATCATTTAGCATCCTCTAGGAGAGTGTACACCAGAGCTTGGATGAGTACATGGAGTACAAGAGTGTTGCATCTTTACTGCATGCGTGGTCAGAACATATGCACCGATGCAGATACTTCAGTGAATACTGAAAGAAAAGGTTTATTATAAAATTGTGATAATGAAGCTTTATTTGGCTGAATGACCTTATTAAAATATGCAATAAATATATTGTGTGTAGATTGGTTTACTGTCAAGTAGATTAGAAGATCAATACCACACTGATGTCTGTGGTATTTAATAATAACAGCTTGAGCACTTCTGCAACTTGGATGGGTATCAAACTGTCCTGGTTGCATCATCAGTCCAAAAGATGATAGAGGTTTGTTGATAATAAGTCGAAGGTACATAAAAACTATACTAAACTCCTAGGATGCATTTTGGCAAGATACAGCCAATCACAGAACCTCAATTTCTTCTTCTTTCTTCACTGTGATGCTACATGTGGCTGGTGGAAGCCAAAGATGATGGTACTGAGAGAACGGGAAAATTTTGCATTCTTTATCAGTTTTGCAAGTATGGTGATGTGTTTTGTTTAGAAATTCAAAGATGAAGCCATTCACTTGGCATATTTTTCTCACTTCTAAATGGCTTCTTCTCTTACAAATGTCTTACAAATGTGGCCATGGCTCATTGGTATTGTAGCATTTAGACACATTTCCCATGCCAAACTGATGGGGGAAAAAAAACATGATTTCTCAGAAACAACATTAAAACTCATTGTTACATTATTCAAGACTGTCCAAAACTGAAATGGGAATGCAGGAGAAAAAAAATTAATCTGGAACCAGCAGAACCAGCTTGGCTCAACGCAAAGGCTGGAAACAGCTAGCCTAGTTCTGTCCAAAGGTAACAAAGATAACACTGGACTATTTTGACCAGTAACTTTCTTGACTTTCTTCACAATGATGATAGGACTTGAGAAAGAGCTCAGCTAAGCTAACTGGCTGCTAGCTGTTGGTCTTACACTGCACAGACTTCTTATCTAACTTCTAGGAAGTAAGCAAATAAGCATACCTCCCAAACAGACAGGTTGCTGGTTTTAAAATGCTTTTTTCCTGTGTGAGTGAGGTTGCATTTATAAAAAGTAAAAAGTCAGGACTGTGTAGCACAACCCAGGCTCCCCACCCCTCCACCATTAACACCCACTATGTCCAAAGCTTTTGTTCCACACAGCCACACTGACACAGATGTCATACTGACACAGTAGCACACTATTTTTCTCTTCTTTTTTCCATGGACTGTATATTTTTTTAAAAACCAGTTAAATGACTCATCAAAATCACATTTAACCTGGTTTATGAAGCGAGACAGGAAGAAAAACACATCTATAAAACCCAGCTCATTTGACTTTATCGCCACGTTTGGAAGAAAACTCGAGCTCAATTAGCACCTTGAGAACCAATTTGAGTGTGGAGGCAATCAAATCCTCCACAAGAAGCCTGCCTGTGGCACAGTGGCAATTAGTCATGCTGCAGAGTATGTTTTTCATGACATGAGTTACAGTAACATTTATCATTGTTTTTCTGGAGAAAAGAGCTTTTATGCTGTAAGAATTTACAGCTGCTACACCTGTAAACAGTCACTTTTGTCAAACCAAAAAAACACACAGCGCATGTAACTGTAATCACTATTAATAATAAGTGCTCAAATTTTCAAAAATGTTATGAATGTAATAAACTGAAAAGGAAAGCAGACAGACAGACAGTGCTTTATTGAGCTTTCAGTGTTAAATGAGGGATGAAAAGAAAACATCACTCGCATTGGCACAGTCAATAGAAAGACCTCTCCCTTTGACTCCCATTTTGTTCATCTGCCCATTTTCAATAGACAAACATCAAGTCGCACGCAAACAGCGTCTCAGTCTTCCCCTCAGGGTGAAACCAGTTAAATGGGTTCGAACCGAATAGCAAAATGATCAAATTAAGACGTGAAAGGGCTCTGCTGGGTCCTTTAGCTGCCAGATAACTGTTGGGAATACGTTGAAATGTTAAGACAAACTGACACACTGGGACTGATTGTGGTGATGTGCTTGGACTGAAAACACCTTAGCTCTTAAAGTGAGTGATGGAAAGAGAGAGAGGGAGAGTGCATCATAAATGGCAACCCAGTGGAGAGAGGCAGTTACTTGCGTGTAATTTTCACTTAGAAGAAGAAGAGATTCATAATTACTCATCTCTGTGAATGAATGGGTTTAAAGGTAAAATTAAGCAGCTGGAGGCAGTGACCGCCTTCATCTCCTCGGTAAATAATCAATTTATTCGCTAAGAGCACTGAAGTGAGTGTATGTGAAAGAAAAAATGGAGGCTTTGGGTAAGACTAAGCAATTATTTATCAATCAAATTATTTTGTTACTTCCTTTTATTCAGAGCACTTCAAGTTATTTCTCATAATACCAGTTTTCCTGTATAAATTCTGTCTTATTACATAATAATTTTTGTGTGTATCCCAGGGTTTGGGATGACCACTCCTGCCACCATTGGAGGAAAAGTCTTCCTGATGTTCTACGGCCTGCTTGGCTGCGCAGCCACAATCCTCTTCTTCAACCTCTTCCTGGAGCGTGTCATCACCGTCATCGCTGTTGTCCTCAAATCCTGTCACGAACGACGCCATAACAAGGCTGTGCTCCCCCAAAATGGCCGGCAAGTCTCTGGGGGAAACAGAGCAGGTGGAGCAGGTGGAGCTGCGGGAGGCGGAGCAGGAAAAGGAGCGGATCTGGCTGGCTGGAAACCTTCAGTCTACTGTGTTATGCTTATTCTAGGAGCGGCAGCCATCTTGGTGTCCTGCTGTGCTTCACTCATGTACTCAGCAGCTGAGGGCTGGGGCTACCTGGACTCACTCTACTTCTGCTTTGTGGCCTTCAGCACCATAGGTTTTGGAGATATGGTGAGCAGCCAGCGGGTCGTCTATGAGGGCCACGCAACGGCCGCATACCGACTAGGCAACTTCTTCTTCATCCTGACCGGTGTCTGCTGCATCTACTCCCTCTTCAACGTGATCTCCATCGTCATCAAGCAGGTCCTCAATTGGCTGCTGAGGAGGCTGGAAGCCCCCTGTCGCTGCTGTTTCCCAAGGAGAGGTCACCACCCGCACAGGCACCCCCGACGGAACGTGGTGGCCCCAGGTCACCTGCGTACCCGCAGAGACCCCTCCATCGAGACAGACGCCATCAACGAGAGCGAGACAGACACTGGGCGCAGGATGTCTGGGGAGATGATCTCCATGAGGGACTTCTTAGCAGCCAATAAGGTGAGAGCTGCAGGACATGAGCAAGTTGTGGTTGACAGCTTGTGTGACACTCCACATGTCTAATGTAATCACTTGTGTTATTACACACAAGATAATTCCAAGAGTAATTTGATTTAATTGCTCACATGAGTAGCAGGCAGAACATTTAGTCAGTAACCTTGTTTCCCTGTAGTCATGCTTACTGCAGTCATTAACTCCTTCACCCCGCTCTCTGTCATCCCCATCATTATAAGCTTTATTGAATTTTTAATGCTCTATGGAAGCACAATTGTCAGGACAGAGATTCCTCACGAGCCATAACATACATACACGTGCCAGATCATATAATCACGTGCATACTTAATATTGAAACTCAAATGAAAATCTGCAGTAATTGATAGTATGAAAAAATAATAAGACCAGTCAATGACTAATAAAGGTTAAATGATAATGATTAATATTTTTGATAAGAGCCTCCTGTCTCTGTATAAGCAGCAGTTTAATTTTTGCTGCTGTCTTCTAGGCTGCATAAATATTATGTGTAAAATTTCTCTGAATACCAATGGCCTTACTCCATTACTATCACCCCCTTCAACAGCCCTTATAGAGATATTTAATGTCAAAACTGTGCTCGCTCGCCTGTGGATTATTGTCAACTCTGAAAAGCTGGATTTTCACACCTGATGGTCATTGTGATTAAAGAGCCTGAGGTTTTTGATGGAGAAAATGTGTGTTGATGGTTTGATGTCTGCTAAAACAGTCATCAAACCATCAACACAGAAAATGAACAAACATACCGACCCACAGACATGGAACACATATTGATGTCATTCAGTGTGACTCACTCTTCCAGAGGATTAGTGCTTTCCTAAAATGAATAAGTGAATGGTTTCTATTGTATTATTGTGCATTTGCAATGGTATATACTGCCACCAGGTAATAGCCATATGCCCGTGCTCTAAGTCCAACACTGATGCTGCATTCCATTAACATTGGAAGTTGGAACTGGGCTCACAGAACATTCATAGTTGCTCTTTCAGAGTATATAGACAACTTCAAAACAAATATGCACTCCACCTGAAGAACACCTCAGTTGTTAACATCAGATATTAATGGGAACACTTAAGAACTAAAAAAAAAACATTAAAATGTAACTGTTCAAAAAAAAAAAAAACATAATAAGCCATGAACGTGAATTGATTCAAATGTATCCTGGACTAGCCATGGTCTCCTTTCAGCCTCTGAATTAGTTGATAAACTTCAGAGCTTTACATGTATGCATCCAAACAAAATGCCTGGAATACTAATTCATGTAACAGTGTGGTGACTGACCGGCATATTTGTCTGCAAATCATGGTATTGCCTTGTCTGTTTGTAGAGGTCTGTAAGTTCAGACATCTGATTTGTCCAGCACCTTACATAACATATAATAATATACAAATGAATGAAGTGACACAAAATGGAAATTCAGTATCAATATCAAGCTAGTTTGTCTGAGCTGTCACTCTTAATAGACACCTGTAAAGTCTGGCTTTGAACATACTGTACTTGTGGAGAGCAGAATAAAAGAGAGAGGACAGACAGAAGGCTGGAGACTAGAGATTTCACTTCTACAAGGTAACATGCTGACCTTTTCATTTTCAGTCGACGACTGCGGACCATTGATGATGTGTGGGTGGGATTTAGCGGCAACATGAACTCGAAATGTATCATGAGAGTTCAGAGTTATATAGAGTTCAGTGGAAAATGTTTTTATTTGGCAGTAGCCTCTCTAAATACACAGGGTGGTAGAAGTCTCTCAGCAACAGATCTCCAAACTCTGAGTCATCTATATAGACATTTCCGTCTTGGTCAGTGGTGTAAACACTGAAGATGAGTTCAACAGTTCATGGCCCCCTCAGACTCATCCATTTACTGAGAAAAATAAAATAGTTAAACATAATGACACTGAAGTTCATAAGCAGTGTTCTTACATTTTTAGTTCAATCTAATTATTTTATGGTCATCTGTAGTTTAACTGAGTCCCATTAAAATGTTCACATTACTTGCATGTGTGTTTCGGTTATAACAAGAACAGTTTGCCTGTCATTTCAGCACTTCTCTGAGGCTCTACTTAGGTACAGAGGTGCTTTAATTAATTTAATTAATACTGTTGATGTTCACTCTTTTAATTTAGTGTGTCAGCATGCAAACATTTACTTTTTAGCAGTAAAAACAAATTACAGCTGAGTCTGCTGAGAGTCGTATATGATCCTATTGGACAAAATTACGTTTTTGAGTTGATAATGGTGATGAAGAAAAATTCAGGTGATCACCAGAATTATTACAATTCACCCTGAGGGGAAGATGAAGGACTGAACCAAATTGCAAGGCAATCCATCTAATATTTGTTGAAATCTTGCCCTGAAAAATAACAGTGTCAACTCCATGGTGATGCGAGGGGGGGGATCGCCAAAGTCAGCAGGCCTTATCCCCTCTGGGCAATAAACATCTTTACAACATTTCATGGAGAGTCATATAGTCGATGAGATATTTCAGTCTGGACCAGAGTGGTGGACTGCCACACATATCTGGGTGTAAAATACGGTAGCACCATCTCATTTGATTTAATATTAACTGAACTGAACACACATAAAACAGCATTGCACATCAGCTGGGTATGTTCTCTACACACTTCTTTGTGGAGTACAAAATGAAAGGGAAAGGCTGGAGTGTGGGAGAGTAAATATCTGCTTTCTGTCAGTATTTGTCATCTTTGTTCACTTAAATTGAAACTGCAAAGGAGAGGAAAAACACCATCTGCTGCCTTTGTATCGCACCTGTGAAATCAGATGTGTCCGCCACCAACACATTGTATTATTTCTTGTTTCACAAGGCTTCACAGGTTCACACATACCGCTCCCAAACACAGCAGCAAATATTTCCTCATCTGTTGATTTCTCCATCTCTTTCCTCTACCCACAGGTGAATCTGGCTATTATGCAGAAACAGCTATCGGAGATGGCCATCGGGCACCCGCGCCAATCCAGCTCCAGTTCACGTCAGAACGGATTCTCAGGAGGGGTGGGCGCCCTTGGCATCATGAACAACCGGCTGGCGGAGACTAGCGTGGACAGATAGGGGGGAACTGGTGTGAATCTTTTTTCAAAGGATACAAAAGGCTAAAAGGATGAGGATAGTAAGCACAAACAGACACTGAGGACTGCCTTCCTGAAGAAAAAGCAAGTTGTACAAGACTGAATTTATAACTACATAATATATCCTCTTCATCGACAACCAGGCTGACCCCCAGCAGCTACGGCTTGTAGTCCAAACCATCTCACCCCGCTTTCCTGTCAAGAACATGGCTACATGAATGATGCATGATAGTTTGCTGGAGTCTCACATCTGGACTGGGCTCAGAGTGCTGGAATGTTCCCCCGTGAGAAAATCTGTTTCCATGGTGATAAAAAAGCCTGCCTAGAGCCCTTGTATCTATGCTTTAAAAACCCAATGCACACTACACACTACTCCACACCTTAGCACAACTTCCACTCATCTGCAGTACTTTCCAGTACCCACTATGACTCTACCCATATCCATACTGTATCTGTCTCTGTAAAGGACACTTATGAGAGAAAAATAGCTTTAATAAAATGGGTGTTCTTGATTTTATGTCTAACAGTAGTTATTACATAAAACACAGTGTCATGTAGAAAATGAAAAAGAAACCCTCTTCATGAGTAATTGAGTGTTTACCCTCAATGCAGAATGCTGAATTTTACAAGCAGATGATCAGTGACACTCTCATTCACATCATTCATGATTCAAATGTTTCACAACCATATTGTATCCTACTCAATAGCCTCTGTCTTTGACGCTGCTTTCATTCATTATCATGACAAATAGAAGACAAAACCTCCAGAAAGAACCTTGTTACAAACAGACCTATCCAAAGCTGAATGAGCCAGCATTCTGAGTCTGAGATGAAACCTAAAATGCGTGACTGCTGTTTACTTTGGGCTTGGCTGCACATTGTCCAAGCACAGATGCAGATATGAGGACTTTTTGACACCCTGATGCTGTCTAGGTCTGTAGGTGCTTGGTATTGATAAAAATTCAGTGAAACCAGTAGCTCCAGGGCTCATTATTTGATTTTAGCTCAGCAGTGTTAGGTTTATGTTTTTCCCGTAGGCTGGACTCACAGCAAGCTCAGTAAACAAAAAGGACAAGAGACACAAAGACAAGATTGTTAATAGCATGCCAATGGAGTGATTGACTTAAGTGAAACCTGCAACAGCAACGACTTGTGGACACATTATGTCTGATTTAAGGAGCTGGTATAGTCATAGTCATGCTCTTTGAAAATGCATCTGAGAGGATGCTGAAATTACAGGGTGAGAATCCTCCAGTTTCCCACTCTTATGTCACCAGCTGCACTTTTATATGTCTGACTTAAGTGTGTCTGAGTTACAGAGAGCGGGAGCAGAGAGCCAACCTCCTTTGCCATTATTTATCTTGATGAAATGACAACCTAGCAAAACTGCAAAGAAAGTATGTGCTAGAATATTTTTGTACAGTCACCATAATTTTTTTAGAATGATAATGGTCATAATAATCTTGTATCTGTGAGTCATCTGCAAAATCAGTTCAGTTCACAGCATAAACTGAGAAGAAGGTGAGATCTAGATGACACACGGCATTAATGAAACATATGCCCAATAATGTATTTCTGTTAAATGAAAGAAACACATTGTGATTGATCATTTGCTAAACCCCCCTGCCCCACATAGCAATTGTCCACTCATTGCTTAGCAACTGTAACCGTCAAGGAAACTTATCAAGCCTTGGATTTCTCCACCTGTTGAAGCAGCGTGCACTGGGCTGTTATCACTGTATTTTTTTTTCAAAGTCTAATCGATGTGCCTTGTTGTATTTTCAAAAATTGCATTCACAGCAGTAAAAGTATATTAAAAGGTGTGTTTTGGTGCTTTAGTGTAAGCTGCTGTCGTTAGCATGTCTGCCTAACACTGTAGTAGCTCAGTGTTACTGCCAAGGACAAAGAGCACATGATTAGCATTCACTAACATGAGCACTTCCACTGTGTAGTATTTCTCCACTGTGTGGAAACCAGTCCTGGATGCTATCTGACTTGAGGCTAACATTAGCACAACTGTTCTCTTTACTGGATTTGAGGAAATTTACTACAACAACCCTAGCCATGCATGCAGCTACAGCGTCAGTCTGTTAGCACAAAATCATGTATGTAGCCATGCAGTAGAATCTTAAAGTCATCTAGTAGAAACATTTTTTTAAAAATCAGCTGGAGATGGCATTTTCAACAAGCTTGTGGATCTAACATTAGCTTAGTTAGCTAGTTAACAACAGCTGATAAAATACCAAATCTGCTGGCAATTGTGGTCATTTTAGGCAGCAAAATAGATGATCATCAGGTACAAATGCAAATCTTCCTTTTGGGACCCATTGCTTCAAAAATTACAAGGAATTTATTACCACCATTAGTGCTGTAAACTGTACATGTGCAGAGCATGAACAGAGAGCTCGACAACAATATGAATCAACAATAACTCAAGGTGGCAGGGCTGAGGGAGCAGTCAATTGCAGCAGTTTCAATTCATCAATCTGAAACAAGTCTTTAGTGTATGTAATTGTTTTACTCTTTCAAGTTCAAGGCATTGTAAGGTACCACATTTTCTAAACCACCTTACTTGAGTTAATGTATTTAACCAACATGTTAACATTTAGCTCTCATCAGTACCAACGTTGAGATATCACCCACATTACACTGATGTGTTGGTCATTAACAGTAGAGAAGGAGAAAAATAAAAAACAAATCCCTAAATACTGAAATCCAATATCTTACATAGAATAATAAAACAGACAAAAATAACTTGAATCTAACAGCCTCCACTCTTTGCTATGGAGACAATCTCACCCTCAGACAGATACTCAAACTAGAAAGATGTTGCCTTGCCGTTGCCAGAGCTCATGCACATACATGCTGCACGCACGCGCGCACACACGCACACACGCACACACACACACCAAAAGCTTAATAGAGAATCAGAGAAGCTGTGCCTACACAGATAATAATAGTGTTGAACAAATGATTGTGTGTTCACCGTCTGTGTGTCTATGTGCGTACCAACGTGCGTGTGTCAAAGGTGAGACTTGGACAGATGCAGATACAAAGACTCTGCTAAAGCTTCTTTCTGAGTCTCGACAAATCCCAGAGAGTTACTGACACAGCTTTCGAATCCACTGGGTTTGGAACAATTTGACACTTATTCTAATGGAACAGTCATGTGGGATTTTGAGAATAAATGAAAGTGGATTTATTTTCCTTATTACAATTTTAGGTGGGTGGGGGGTTGGGTGGGCAGTTATTTATATATACTATGTATATTATATAATGCGTTATACATGCAATATTACAATTTAAAATCTCGCATTAGACACAAGGCACATGATACTGGATTTGAGTCCTATTAAGGTCAGTGGCTGTCAAGCAATAGCTTTGCACATATACAGACATGTCCCACCAGAGGGAT
Organism: Lates calcarifer; assembly: GCF_001640805.2. NCBI lineage: Eukaryota > Metazoa > Chordata > Actinopteri > Centropomidae > Lates > Lates calcarifer. The sequence continues at coordinate 17,848,466 of NC_066839.1, forward strand.
TAGCTACACTCGCAGCATAAGCCATGCACAATTAACTAATTACCTTGAAGAATTAATTAGTATGGGAGGAATGCATTATCAATGCAGTGTGCATAATTATTGATTTATCATGTGCATGAGTGTGACAGGGGAGGTTAAATAGCGAACCAATTAAACAGTCTGTGTGAAAACCAAAGGCTGCAAGACCCAGGTGGCATGTGGTGGTAGTAAAACATATGCAGAGCAAATAAAGCATTTTGTCAGAAACAAAATTAAATAAAGACAATATTATTTCTGCAGCTTTCTTCCATATTTTTTACTGTTGAGCACCCACGTCAAGACCTTATGCAGTACTCAGGATGCTGATCCAAAAGTCATACATCAAAGTCCACCTTGTGTTGCTGCCTTTGTGTCATTCAGAAAATTCCTTTGTTATCTTTCTGGCATACTGTACAGTAAACTCACCTTTCGTCTTGTTGAAAATACAGGACTCAGCTAACAGTTTGCCTTACTACCCGCTCTAATGACCAGTATGATTCATAATCAGTTACAATGTGCAATAATGCACAATGAATCATGACAATGCATGACCTGTGATGTTCATTTAGATGTGTTCAATAAACTTTAATGCAAACTTTGATTAAAACAAAATACAGCATGCCAGTCCAGTGACTTGAGACTATGAGACCTGTACATGTGCAGACAACTGGAAGCCAAACTGGAAATCAGAGCATCAAGACATGAAGGTATGATACTGTCAAAGTACAGGTTTGTAAAGTTAGTCCATTGCCATATAGTTTAGTGGAGCATAAACATGTTGTGCTGAAATATTCCAGTTAAAATAAGTTATATTTTAATGTACAAGAAATAAAATTACATCTCAATAAAATCACCATGGCTCCTGTCTTGATGTCTAAGAAGCTGTTCCACTAATCTCTGTTGTGTCTCTACTGTTGTAAAAAAAATATTGTATGGTCCAAATATTACTACTTCTTAACTCTTACTTTCAGTAACTCTTACTTTCAGTAACTAATGTTTGCATCAAATATTTACTTATTCATCTTTAAAATATGTCAACTAAACCCGAACCTCATTGTATTAAAAGCATGTTTTAAGGGTGGCCTCTCGGTGGACCGCTCCAGAGTTCTTATTTTTCCCCTTGACTTTTTTGTCCTACAGACTTGCCGTATCCCGTTGACGTCACCCCAGAGCGACAAGAAACTATGGTAAGTGAGCAAGCATTTTTCTATGCGGCTCGTATTTTTATTATACTAAAACGTACTACTCGCCAATATAACATTACTCATAGAGCTTGAAATGTTAACATTAATACATTAATGCTGTCACGTAGTTTCAGGTGCTGTTGTGTTTGATTTGTGAAGTAAAAATAGCATTAAAAGTAGGTAGCAAGCTGCTACCCGAAGGCTAGCGACATTAGCTTTTTCTCTCGGTTAAGCAGTAGTCGTTATTCCGGCTTGAAGTCATTCATACTGTGGATGCAACTTTCCCCCCTTATTATTAATGGTAATGATGTTTCTTTGCGAATGATAGTGTCGCTGTTATAATTAGTCTTTCCACTGATACAAGTTAACGCGTTGCATTTTTCTGTTCGAGCAGGTAACGGCGATGTGAGCTAACTTTGTTGTGAACAGCTCAGCTAACGAGCTGTAGAGTAGTGGAAATCACTGCCTGTAACTGTCAAAATAAAATGACGGCTACTTTCTTTTTCTGAGCCATATCATCATATGTCTGATGTTCTTTTAGGGTCAAAGCCAGAGTGGAGGCCACGGTCCAGGGGGAGGCAAGAAGGATGACAAGGTGAGAATGACACAGCTTCTGCCAGCTAACGTCTGAACCTCAATGTTTTGGTAGCCAAAACTGATATGTTCTCAAATACTGTGTTCATTATTGGCATCAAATTTTGATACGAAAGCCATAATTATATATTACAGATAGATTTTATATCAGAGATTAATAGAGATAGGATTGCTTTATGTGGCAACTAGAGCACCAATATGCGATACACCTTCCAATCGTCTCTTGCCTTTTATGTAGTTAAACTCGTATTGTATGATATTTTGTTCTTCTCACTGGACCTGCCACTCATGTTTTGAGTTTAACACTAACCATGAGTGGCTGGCCACTTATACCACAGGCCTCTGTATGTCAAGAGCAAAACAATCAACTGTACTACATGTGAACAAAGATCTCATATGTCTGTTTGTGTGGAGGTAACAAACATGGAAGAATTTGCATTTGGGGTTTGGGTTTATGTTGAATGTTTGTGAAATTTAAACACCACAGTGGATGTTTTTCTGACTCTTACTTTTCTGACTGTCTGATGTGTCATCATACTGTCAATTGAAGGATAAGAAAAAGAAGTATGAGCCTCCAATTCCCACCAGAGTTGGTAAGAAAAAGAAGAAGACCAAGGGACCAGATGCTGCCAGCAAACTACCACTGGGTAAGAAAGACAAGGAGCTCTAAAGAAATTTTTATGTCTGGTTGCCTGTGTCTGTTTTTGTATCTGTTATTTCAGTCATGCTAAGAGTTCACTTTTCAAGTCTCAGCAAGGCAAGGCAAATTTATTTATAAAGAACCATTCAGACATAAGGCAAAATAAGACATTAAGAGTAGACATAAGACATAAAAATAGCATTTTGAAGATAATGGTAACAGAAACAGCTAAAACAAGCAAAGAAATTATTTAAGATTAAAATGGGGTTACGTATGTAATTTATTGTGTTTTAAGCCCTGACATAAATGAGCTAACTGTGCCACTGTTTTTTTCCCTCTGGATCACTGAAGTGTTTAAGTTTTGGCTGACATTTTTCTTTTCTGTTATCCCACATTCTTTGTGTCTTTGGAGGTGTGCAGTCAAAAGCATTTGTTCAATATTATATCTGAGCTCAGTGGATGAAGTAGAGGATGCTGTTTGGCACTTGCCAATGGCCGTGCCATTCCTGGTAGAGAGATTGTTGAAACTCTGTACATGGCATCACTGAATAAAAAGAGGGTGAAAGTGAAAGTAACACACTCTGATGTAAATGATGAGAGAAAAATGTCTATTGACCCTCCAATTTCAGAGGAAAGGAAAAGTCTGTGAAACAGAGTGGCTGCTATTTTAACAACTGTGTTCAAATATTTTCTTAATGTAAGGTTTACACATGCTGGCATTTGTCAATCTTGCAGTCACCCCTCACACTCAATGCCGCCTGAAGCTGCTGAAGCAGGAGCGGATCAAAGACTACCTACTGATGGAGGAGGAGTTCATCAGGAATCAGGAGCAGATGAAACCTCTGGAAGAGAAACAGGAGGTCAGCCTTTGTTGCCTTGGTATCTTACATGCTCTTGTACTGCATTTATGGGCAAAACATAAAAATAATCCACCTCTTGCCTTTTCTTTTTAACAGGAGGAGAGGTCAAAGGTGGATGACCTGAGAGGAACTCCCATGTCAGTGGGCACCCTGGAGGAAATCATCGATGACAACCACGCCATCGTTTCCACCTCGGTGGGATCAGAGCACTACGTCAGCATCCTGTCTTTTGTGGATAAGGATCTGCTGGAGCCAGGTTGCTCTGTATTGTTAAACCACAAGGTATTATTCAATCATAATGCTTATTTCAGGCTTCCCTTCAGGGTAATTAACTGGAAATAATTGCAGTTTAGTCAGCAAGTATCACTTTAAAGATGATTATGAAATTTTAACCAGTTGTCCTGTGTATGTGTAGGTTCATGCTGTGATTGGGGTGCTGATGGATGACACCGATCCCTTGGTGACAGTGATGAAGGTGGAGAAGGCCCCACAAGAAACCTACGCTGACATTGGAGGACTGGACAATCAGATCCAGGAGATCAAGGTACAGTCTAACCACACGCACTTCAGCTTCAAATGTTAGAAAAAGACAAATGTCTCTTGCAAGTTTCCAGAGCCTGAGATCATTTTGATGTGATGTGAAACAAAGACAGGCAAGAAAGTAGGTGAACTTATTAATCGCTAACCTGCATTTTCTTTTTATATTTTCAATTTGATTAATTACTTATCAAGAAAATGACAGATTGTTCAGCACTTGACCTAAACCCATGCCCCAAAGCCCTAAAGTTAGGGATGGGAATCTCTGGAAATCACACAGTTTATGACCAATTCACTGGCCACTTGCTAAATGTCTTCTGTTTTACTCCTGTAAAACAGAAGTTTTGTCTGTTGTCTGCAGTAGTGTCATGAATGTGTCATGTATTACTTAAACAAACCATCATCCATGATGCTGGACAGACACAGGTCTTTGACATGAAACTGAAAATTTAAATTGCAAAGATATTAAGTTATTAAATCCAAAATGTGCGCTCAGCCTTTCTCTAGATGAACTATTAGATAACATGAGTGTGTGCTCTTCACATTGTGCAGGTGCTGCACTGTGCTCTTGCAGAGTTAAGTTCTGCAAGCAAAATTTCTTCTTTGACATCTAAAACGTAATTCTACATTCAGTCTTTATGTTTGGTTTGCTAGAAACAACAAACAGATATTGACCCCAGTATGGTTAAATGCATTGTAGCATACATAGTGACCTATTTGAATCGCTTGAAATTACATTTGCTCAGCAACGAACATAAGCAAATGAAAGGTTAGGTTGCTAACATTTCCTGCTTAGGATTAGTTCTATAACTTCATCATTAGATGCCTTGGCTGACTGTGTTGTTTACTGTTGTTTTTAATAGGAGTCAGTGGAGCTGCCTCTTACACATCCTGAGTATTATGAGGAAATGGGTATTAAACCTCCTAAAGGTGTCATCCTATATGGACCACCTGGCACAGGTAAGTGCTTTCATTAAACATGCTGCCAACAGTGGCTCTCAAACTCTTTTTTTCTTTTAACAGTTTTTAAGAGGCCAATATCCTTCCAACCCCTAACTTAAAATTTCATCCATCCTGCCTTACTCCATGTTGTAGACAAAGTGGGAAACATGGCAGCACTGTAATGGTTTCAAGCCATTTTAATTAGGGCTTTAAAAAGTGATTACTCAGTTCATACTATTCACTTTTAAGACCTTATTTAAAAATGATCTGCTATTTATGGATAATACTTTGACACCTTATGTGGTACATATATATACATATGTACATATATAGCCTAACCTTTAAGTTTCCAGGCAGTCGCTTTAGTATCTTTTGAGATGAGGATGTTGTTACATCTGGTCATTAGGGACCTTTTTAAAGGGCAGCACAACAGGGAAGGTGAGAGAATCACCAGCCTCATGCAGTACTGCCATAGAAATGCTCTTCAGTCTGTGTTACATAGTTGTAATGATTAAAGAAAACAGCTTGAGCAGTTGTGAAAATGTGCTCATTATTGTGTGGGTTGTTTTCATCAAAGCAGCGCAATTAGTCATAGACTTACCAACTCTTACCACACATTTGAAAAAAGTAATTTTACAAATTTACAAATCAAATCTGTTCTTCACTGAACAAGATTTCTACAAAGGATCTTGACAGGGAAGTAAAGATTACGTGAAGAGCACTTCATTTCAATTTAGCTGTGTTGTGTGTAATTTCAGTACTGCCTCTACAACCCTGTTAGTGCTTTTCCAAAGTCACTCTCACAAAAAGAATGGAAATAAACTTTCATTTCCACTTGGAGGTTGTAGGTGGTTACATATTTTTCACTAGAATTGTTTAAGAGATATGTTAATTAAAAAAACATTAATATAACAATTGCACATACATCATTTAAATATTGCTTTAAATATATATATAGTATAATAAATGTATACATTCATTTCTAACATATAAATAGTTTGATGTTGAAGTGAATAAATCCCTTTTTAAAATCTCATTGGTGTTAGATAGGGACTAGATAAGTGTGCTAAGGAGATTAACAGAACAATTAGATGTGTGTGTCCTTTGTACAACAATTTTCAGGTACACCTGGGCAGTTTGTGGTATTTTCTCTGTAGAGTACCTGAAAACCTTCAAATTCAAATGAGAGATTTCCAGTAATGGAAAATACATGAAGTATATAAACTGATAAAATAAAGAGGGGAAACAATACAGTTGTATACAAAAGGTTGGACACCTCTGAGGAAATTACATATTTTGTTGAAGTGAAAGGAAGTAGAATCACAGACTCAGTTCATGTCTCAAAACTGACATTAAAAACAAGGCTTTCTTCAAATGTTAATGCACTGTTACTTTTAGTTTACTGAACTTAAAAAAAATGAAAAAAATCTAGGAAACTGAGAAAACTGTCAGATAAAACTGCATGTCTTCTAGGTTGAAAGACCGAGCATAACCCCCCCCTCATATGACTGTAAAGGAGTTGCAGGGATGGTTTAGCTGACACTGGGGTGGTGATGCACTCTTACACTGTATCTACAGGAGTTATTTTGAAAACCGTTGATGTGTGCAAATGAATTCAAAATTGAGCTCTTTGACTACTACTACCTGTTACCTTCTACAACAGGACAAATAATCCACAGCATACCTCAAAATCCATTGTGAGCCACTTTAAGAAACACAAACTGAAGCTTTTGGAACAGCCCTCAGAGTCCCCTGACCTGAACATCATGAATTAAGAATTGTTGTTTGCAAGCTTTGATACCTGCCAAAGAAAGGTTACTAAGTACTGACTCAGTAGGGTGCCAATGCACAATTACTGCTTAATTTTTTGAATATTTTAACAGTGCATTAACATTTTAAGAAAGTCTCATTTTAAAGTATCTGTGCTGCAGGGGTTGTGTTTACTTCTTTTGACTGCAAAAATCAACAAAATGTGTCATTTGTCAAAAAGTACCTGCATTTATCTTAACTAATAACACACAAATGTTGTATTGCTGTTGTCCATATTCACATCGTGTACACCATTCCAACATTCACAGTGAAGGCAGGAAAAAGTGTATGACTTCGCTAATGCAGAAAGCAAGCTAACTGGAGTCAGGAGATGTAGTCCAGTCAATGAAACAAGATTGGAGGTGTGTTAGAGCTATTTTGACTCATAAAAACTCTCAAACATTTTGAATTTGCTGATGTGAATCAGTGCCTGGCAAAAAAATCTCACAAGACTTACCATCAGGAATTCTTGAGTTGGAATTTGTTTGAGGTTATTGCTGCCAAAGGAGGTTTAAATCCAATGGTTTACTTACTTTTCCAGCAGCACTGTGAATGTTATTATAATGGGTGTGTTCAAGTGTAATTTAGCTTAGCACATTGTGATTGTCTGTACTTGTGATTTAGATATAGATCAGATCACATTCTATAATCAGTCACTGCAGAAAAACATATAATTCCAAATGGTTCGCATACTTTGTGTTGCCACTGTATATGAGAGAAAATGTCATGGGAAACCACCAAAACCTTTGAAAAAAAGACTGTCAGGTCTCTCTTCTCAAAAGTCACAAGAAATGACATTGGTTAACCTGCTCTTCACCATACCCTTTCACTGAAAAGCCACATCCCTAACCACAAATGAGTTTAGATATCAAATATCTAATATATCTCACATATCTCATCAGAGTGTTGCTTTTCTACCCTCCTAATAATAAATAACATTCATATGGGCATCAGACAGCTAGGATACAAAAACAGCTGTGTGTAGGGGAAACAAAGATGTTATTTGTGGGGTTAGATTGCTACATGTATACTTGATTGTATTTGTAAATAGATATGCTGAACGTGCTTCTGTTACATGTGTGTGCGCTAGGCAAAACACTGCTCGCCAAGGCCGTAGCCAATCAGACATCGGCCACCTTCCTGCGCGTGGTGGGCTCGGAGCTGATCCAGAAATACCTGGGAGACGGGCCCAAGCTGGTCCGAGAGCTGTTCAGAGTGGCAGAGGAACACGCGCCCTCCATCGTCTTCATTGATGAGATCGATGCCATCGGCACGAAGAGGTACGCAGAGGCCTGCTTTAAACTGTTTTAGACTGAGAGCATCAGAGCAGTGATGAAGTGATGATGTGGCACCTGTGGTGTTGATGACAAGGTGTTGGAGCAGTGTGACAACTGGCTAGGCCTTAATATATTACAAGTGTATTTTTATTCAGTACTTAACAGCACACAGAAACAGTTCAGGTTGATTTACTGCTGCAGGGCTTTCTTCATCATCAGTAGCTGCAGTGTTTTTCGACTTGTTCATAGGAAAAAAAGATGAGTTACAGGACTGGAGGCAACAAACAGTGAAAATCAAAAGCTTCTGTTTTTCATCCCTGTCGGCAGCAAAGTGTAAAAAGACTGCAATGTTGTTAGATTGCATATTGGCAGACTCCAGTAAATGAGCCTGTACATGACTTTGGTTGGATACAGACTGGCTTAAATAATAAATGAGCTTGTACTGGCTTTTTACCTCACATGGAAGAAATGGCAAACAACTCAGTTTAATTAGTTACTATATCATGAACAAGCTTGAGGTTCATGGAGTCTGAAGATGTAGGGCAATGTAGTAGATTCCATAAATTTTTATGGTTAAAAAAAAAAAAAAAACATAACGTCCTGTGTGTGTTGTGTAGGTATGACTCTAACTCTGGAGGTGAGAGGGAGATCCAGAGGACCATGCTGGAGCTGCTCAACCAGCTGGACGGCTTCGACTCGCGGGGAGACGTCAAAGTTATCATGGCCACCAATCGGATAGAAACCCTGGACCCAGCCCTCATCAGACCTGGTCAGTATGAGTCGGACTGGGTCTGGCTCTGCCTGTATTTGCCACTTATTGGCTGCCGGCTCACATATCTACAGTAGGACTGAGTGGTGTTTAGGAAATGGTTGCATTCTGCTGAGTCACTGCAGCAAGTAGAAATTATGCCAAATTAGTTTGTTTTTGGAACTGAATGTTCATCAAAACATGTTTTTGCTCATTTGAAAATCTTGGTAATTTTAAAAAACCAATTATTCATTTTTACCTCAGTACGTATTAACAGTTACATATTTATTCATTCACTTGCACTGATTGAGCACCAAAACTGTTTGCACTTAACTGTATGATCAGGTGATTGCTATTCAGTGGTGCTTTTAAAATGCTTTACTAAATCTACAGACGAAGGTGCTTAAAAGATTAAATTTTCGGCCAATTAACAAAATCTTATGCTATTTATTAATCAAATTAGTTTTCAGTGACTGTTATTGGCATTAGCTCTCTGAATAAATTGTCAAATTAAAATTAAAAACTGGTAGAACAGTAAAAACCTCTCAGTAGAACCAGGTAGCAAACCAGTTTGTCACATCTTCTCCTCAGGGAGAATCGACCGTAAGATCGAGTTTCCCCTGCCCGATGAGAAGACAAAAAGGAGGATCTTCCAGATCCACACCAGCCGCATGACAGTAGCAGATGATGTCACCCTTGATGACCTCATCCTGGCTAAGGACGACCTATCAGGAGCAGACATCAAGGTAAGAGCAATACTGCCCATTCTCAACTGCAAGCAGTTTTCTATCTGTACCCCTTGGCCAAATGACTACACCTACAGGCCAGTCTCACTGTCTGAGCTGCCACATTGGTCTTTAGAGTAGAGCCCTACAGATAATAGGCTGACCTATAGTATATGGCTTTTTCCAACCATAGCAAGGGTTTTTTGTCCTCTATGTAACAGTATTTTTAGAAGTATATTGTCTTTGACATATGAGTGGATTAAGCAGCATGGTAGGTGTTGTGTCCAGTGTAACTGCATTCTGACACTGGAGATGCTTCCTCTCTGTTTTCTTAATGTGCTCTGGCCTGGTTCTGTGACTGTGCTGGTTTAAAAGGTCTCAGCGGTGAGCCGCTTCACTGAGATCCAAAGATCCAAAGGGTTTACTGAACATTAGGATCACCACCTCTCACTGACTCAACTCTGCTGCCCTCATGTGGGATATTACAGAATGACATTTTGAGTGTACCTCCAGCATACTCCATGATGCTGTAATGGTTACTTTTGTGTCAGTTTTGTTTAAAATGAAATATAAAGGATGTGAATCATTTACAAAAGCTGATTAGTTCTTTTTTGACATGAGCAGCACTGTCAGTGTTGAAGAAATTTTGAAGCTTTGAACATGAGTTCATATGAAGTCAGGACTCAACCTAAACTCTTATCTGTTGTTTGTTGGGGTGGCTGTTAAATTCATTGCGTGCTTTGAACTGTGGTCAGTTTGAATTTTTTATTTAATGGTGAAGTAAAAGTAGAATAAATGCAGCTAACTTTAGTTTTGTCTGTACTGCTACAATACAACAATGTCAGTTAAATTAATAGGTTTTTCTTTTTTTTTTTTAATTCCTACAAATCAGCTGTCTCCACATTTCATCACGAGTTACTAGTTTACCCTGTCAAGCAAGAAAGCTAAACATACAAAAGTTGGACTAAATGCCAACACAGAGCAAAGCATTGTTCTGGCTGCTTTTTGTTTCCACATTATTAGAATGAGCTCCCACAGCCATTTTTACTGTATGTTTACAAAGTGTAACACACCTGTTTTCTATCACAAAGACATTTATTAAAGCCTCGATTGAGCCTGACACTTGTTCCTCTCCTCTCACTGTCTCCTCCAGGCCATCTGCACAGAAGCAGGCCTCATGGCTTTGCGAGAACGCCGCATGAAAGTCACCAACGAAGACTTCAAGAAGTCCAAGGAGAACGTCCTGTACAAGAAGCAGGAGGGCACACCAGAGGGGCTTTACCTCTAACCTTCAAAACCTTTCATGTTTCTTCTCACCCCCCCTCCCCCACCTCACCTCTATCTATCGCTGTGTGAAAGAGAGGAGGCAGCAGTTGAGTTGTCTGTCTCCCCCCAGAGAGTTTTGATATATTTTGTGCATGTCATGACCGCCTAATCCCACTCTCCTCTTACCGTTACGTGTTTAAGACAATAAATAAAATGACAAAAAAAAAATCTTGCGACCTGCGTGTTTGTCATCAGTTTTATCCGTCTGTTTTACAGGAGCTCTGTGGCTCACAGCGCCCTCTAAAATCTTGTTTGTACAGAAGCAGCATCTGTTGACGTCTACTCTTTATTAGACTCCTGTATATCGACTTCATCTCTGTGCTGTAATATCTTGAGATAATTAATTGCATGAATTATTCAAGTTAGTTCACCCTCTTGTGTTGTTGCCCTCGGTGTCACTAGCAGAATCAATCGTATCAATATGCAAAGTCATGTTTGTTGTCTCATTGCACTCTTCGCCTGCTTCCCACTGCCATGATATACCTGTTATTTCCAGAGCCCAGAGGCAAGATAAAGTCCTGTTTCCCAACTTTAAAGGAATTCACTAATCACCAGAATATTCCATATGACACCCACACACTCAGCAAACACACACACAACAGCAAAGATGCTCATAATTAAATCTGGGGGTTACAGACTGAGATAAAAGACCCTGACTGTAGCATTTTACTTGGACATTTCCTCCAGGCGTTATGTAATGTCAATGCACTAAAGCTTCAGTCTGAAGTGTTTAAAGTGAAATGTTCCTAAGCAATAGAGGGAAGTTAAAAAAGTGAGTTTTGGTGCATGGTTTTGTCCCTGCACATGATAATGTATCTGTGGAATTCGGGGGGGATGGGTGAGTGTGGTCTGTGATTCGATTTGGCCGTCCTCTATTCAAATCAGCCTTGTAAGTTATTACAGCACGGTTAAGTAAATCCAGCTAAGCTGCCTTTGCTGCAGTCTGACATGTGGAGAACAGCAGCGTTGATTTAATTCCTCTTGATGTGGAGCCATGTGTTACTCAGTACTCAGCAGAAAGTGGCCCCATGCAGCAAAGCATCGGACCACTTTACAGGGCCATCTTTGGGCTCGAATGAGAACGGAGCTGCTGCTGCTGCTGCTGCCGTACTGCAGCCCCCTCCTCGGAAACACTCTCCTTATTAAATCAGTCACGCATTTCAACTGCAGCTCATACATCGCAGCACATTCAGCAAATGGAAGAAAAAAAAAAACCCATTTAAATCAAGCGTGGCGTGTTGGGCCAGAAAGGCTGGGAGGGTTACAAGAAGAGGAGTGTGTGTTCTAATGAGGCATTTGCCCTGTCAGCTTAAGGCAAAACTCTGGGTTGGGTTTTTCTAAACCGCCCCCATGAGCGCATAGACACTGATGGGGGATGATACGGCAGGGCTGACCATGGTGTTGGCATTCTCTGAAATGTCACATCCACGTTATTGTTCAGTCACAATGTGCACAGATTATGCACTAGTTAATGCAGCTCTGCGTAAAAGCAAATAAAAGCCTTACTTTCAAAATTCCCAAACACATGAACGGATGAGGAACTTCTGAAGAAATCCAAAAGAATACCTCACAATCTGCAACCTAACAATCCCAAGTCTGACTTGTGACCTTATCAGATACCTTTGCCATTTCAAATCCCCACATGTGCAGGGAAATGTAGTCCCAGGAATATAAACAACAACACTCGTCCCCTTACCTGTATGTTGCTGCAAAAAGTGCAGCAATAAAAAAAAAGGAGGAAACTGTGTGTGTGTACTGTGTGAGAAAGAGACAGAGACGCAAAGCAGCAAGAGAAATGTATATCTGCTTACGTAACAGCTATTTCTCCTGTTAAACAGGGCAAACGCACCGAACAAATTCAGTAAGAAGTCCCGATTAGTTCCGGTAGATTAACAAATGAAACAGCTCAGCTTGAGTTAGAGTTACTTGACCTGATGAGAAGACTGCAAACAGCCTGCTCTCTCACCAAACTGCAGAGACTTTCTTACAATATGAAAAAGTTGAAGTTGTTTTTTTCTTTGGTGTTTATTCTGATCCCCGTTAGGTGTTATACTCCTCCTGGGTTGAACAGGAAAACATTCTCATTATGTAAATGAAACAAAGTGAATATATTATATGTACATACATATGCACATAAATACATATAAACAGGTAATTGAATATAATAAAACTAGTATGTAGCACAATCAGCAGCTCACTGCAGTCAAATACCTATCCCAACCAAGTCTACAAATACAAACAACTTCAGCTATTTTTAAAAATATTTAAGGATTTTATAAAAATATATGTTATTTATTTATTCTTTATTTATTATTCCAGTGGAAGATTGCCTTGTCCTAAACAGGTCTATTAAAGTCACTGTTTTTTTATAGATAGTTTCAGTTTAGTGTTCAGAACAGTGATACCTGCTACAGCCTTAAATATGTATGTAACACACTAACTGCCTAACTTAATAACAGCTTGTGAGGCCTTGTATAAATGTGTTCACAAGAGATTAAAAACCTGCTTTTTAAATCAAACTAGGACCACAGCTGTGAGCAAGGAAACATCTCAGCAACCCATCACACTGCAGTTACTGACACATTTCAGTGATTTAAAGACTATATGGTTACTATATGTCCTGTGTTTAAGGCTCAGCACCTGCATTTGAGACATTTTCTGTTTTTATAACCTAAGTGTGTGGTCTCTTTCTTTCTTCCGTGTTGCCACCTGCTTGTTGTAAACAACTTCATTATTTCTACACTTTGTCCACTGAGTGGAGCTTTTCTCAGGTACACATCACACTTCAGTCAGAAACAGGATGGAGGACTTATATACATACATGTACATACACACGCGGGCGGGCACATGCATGTGGTGTGTGTGTGTGTGTGTGTGTGTTTGTGTGTGGCAACACTGTCGTACTATCTGCTCTGCCAAATCCTGCCCCGTCACTCTGCCAAAGTTTACAGTTTTTTCAGAGGGCAGACATGCTGTTAGCTTGAGTTAATAACAACAAACAAGCTCGTTTTTAATGCTACGCAACACACCCCAGCTGTGTACCGCCTTACTATGTAGGCAGCAACACTGCCATGCTTCATTGTTAATTTCACGTTGGCCTACCAGAGTTTGTAGTAGCCAATAGTAAGTCTGCGCACTTCCCATATGGAGCCTATCAAACATTTACCCCGCACCAATGAAAACCTGTCGCACTTTCCATCCGTCTCCACCAAACGAATCTAAATAATTATAGACACAAACAAGGCAGAGGAACCGCGGCGCTGAAAGCTGCGTTGATTTTTAAGATTCCTGTATTTATATTTATTATATTTCCGTCAAGTGCCACTGCCTGGTGCAATGCAGGTCCCGTGTAGCCAATCGATGCGGCCGACACATGGAGTATAATATTGCAGGTCTGCAGCGGCCAATCAGAAACGCCATCACACACCGGCACAGCAAATTCTCCAGTGTCAACCAGGCTGCTTCCTACACTATCGGTATCCTTCCGCGGCTGGAAACTAGTGCTCTGTGTTAGGAGAATCCAGCTCTCGTTCTGCAATATTAAGAGCCCAGGATGATAGATGGCAGCTTCAAAATGCATCGTAGGAGATTTTCTACATTTTAATGTAATAGATATATTCGCTGAAGATGTAAGTTCCCACAGTTATATGCCTCAATTTAAAGGCACAGTCTGCCCTTTTTTCAAGCCTATGAGTTTGATTGTAGAGTTCAAAATTTGTAGATATGGTAACAAAATTACAAATAAATTAATTAAAAAAAGAGATTATGGTAGTAGAAATAGGTCTTTAGTGGACTGACAAACTTAAATAATAACAAAAAATTAAATGTATTCATTTCAGTTTGGAGCTATAGCCTAATTTTGTCTTCCATTTTGACACTCATTTGTCAAATGTTCACCATCTCACACATGATAAATTCTGCCTTTTTTAAAATTATTTTTGCCTTAATAGTCTTGATCCTTGTGTTGTAATGATTCGTAATGATTATCAGGCAGTGGAAAAATGAGGAGAAACTCACAGAAGTCTTTCCAGTCTGTCTAGTTGAGTGACAGTTACTAAAATCCAGACAAACAAGTTAGTGTAGCCTGTCCATGGATTTATCTTTGTCTTGGCTAGGACACTGATGATGATAAGGATGGTGATGGCTTAGTTCAGATATACTTTTTTTTTTTTTTTAACCATTTGGGCTTAACTTCAATGGGCTACTTTATTGCTGCTTTGTCTAACTTGGCCAAGAAGCACCCAAGGGGCCAACCAAACAAACTCCATAGAATATTGCTTCTTGCAAGTTATGTTCATCTGCAGCATGTAGTGAACAAAACAAGGACATAGATATCACAAAGTGTGCATAATATGGTGAATAAAGCTAATATCTAGAAACACTAATCCAGGCTTTCCTTAAAGGACCTTATCCTTACATGACTTACATCAGTTTGGCATTGCTTGCTGTGATGGAGGCTAATGTTTTATGAGGATGGAAACAACATATTAACTACTAGAGCTCTGATCTCCAGCAGGTTTACTATGTTTTCTTATCCACAGATAAAGTGATATTATACTGGCAACACTCTTAATGCCCATCATTAAAACAACATCCTGCAAAGATGGATTTAGCTATAATTAAGTGAATGTCCACACATCCTCAGTTCAATATGAATGTAAGGACGCTCTATGTGCACTGCGGGCGTTTTAGCCGCGGTGATTGGCAGGTCGTCTCCTGGAGGCCCGAGCTTGCTGCAACAGTCCTGAATTGAAATAAGGAAGTGAGTGATCAGTGCTAGTGTGGCGGAAGGATACACAGGCAATCCCCATTCTGGCCACGGCCAATATACACACTCCTAACCCGCCAGTGGAACTCCATCTAAGGAACGACCACACTCCTAGTCTGCCTCCACAGACCAACAAGCACACAACCCATCCGACATGGTATGTATTGTCATTCATTCTGTGTAGAAGAGAAATACGTTTTAATTGTAGGAAAGCCTCTTTACTACAACTGTAAACCCGGTGCGGTTTAACGCCTTTTCCGTTCCCTTATTTGCTGCTCAGTCATTGATTGCTCTTATGGGCTGCTCTTATGTGTAGACGAGGACGGAAAACGCCCGCAAACCGCTTTTTATGTGTTTCAGTCAGCGCATGGGATAACGTGAAGCTATATCACGGTCTTTCTTCGTTCATGTTTGTTTTTTTATATCTCAAATGCTGGTCACCTTCTAACCGGGACCGTATTTCCCCCATAACTGCGCAATTCATAAAGCATTATTGGCTATTCGGCTATATCGGGTCAGGTAGCTGGTACAAGGCTGCATGGTGCAGATCGAATTAATTCTTGGACTAGATTTAGTGGTATCGGAATAACTAGCAAGCTATTCTGGGTTATTACAGCATAATTCAGCAGCCATGAGTGCATTAGGGTACATTTTACAATCCGCCTTAGGAGCACAGGCGTGTTGGGAAGCCTGTCTAACGTTATTAGAAACGTAGGAGAGCCATACACTGTTATCTTTCCTAACGTGTTTCTACACATATGTTAGAAAGATATTCTTGTTTTCTTTCGCTGTAGCCGCTGTTCACGCGGTTTGAACACGGCGAACCCGTGAATGGCGCTCCCCTCGTCATGAGGAAAAACGAGCACGGCTGCGTTTGGTTTCCCTTTTTCTAGGTTGCACCATCTTGCTGCTCGAGCCGTGCCGAGCCGTGTCGAGCCACAATGGGGGTATGGCACAATTGGATCTCGTCAGTGTTCCGCAACGGAAACTGACCATATTCTGTAATTACAGGGTTGTAGCTAAACTGTGTCGCCTGGTCTGTAAAGGCTGCAAAAAGCGATATCCGACGCAGTTCCGCCTTCACTGCGGGCTCCGAGAGTTTATCTCAGGCTATGTTATCTATTTGTGTTATGTCGGCTGATTTGGTTGCCTCTTTGCAAATTTTCGATGTTATGCAAATGTGGTGCCCGTGTGAGTTGTCCAAGAAGCTCTTTCTGGTACTAACCACCACAAAACATCAACCGCTCTGAAGTTCAGTCGACATTTTCCAAATCTATGTCACACCACATATTGTGAAATATGAATGTTACAGCTGATATATTTTTTAAAAGTTAGGTATTATTCTGTCGCAACTTAAATTCAGTTAAAACCGTAAGCTTGGCCTAGGCCTCGGTGACTTGCAAAATATACTAACGTACACATTAGCACACGATTCTAACCAACTTCACCAGATGTTGGAGCCACACATTCACACGCACGTTGACATCTGCAACCAGCTAATGAAACAGAGCCCCTCCACCAGCTATGTCACATAAGGAGAGGTTACCAGGTGGAAATGATCTGGATGTGGAAAAGAGGCCTTCAAGCTAATTCATTGATTATCAAGCTTGATAGATCATTAATGGCCCGAGGGAGTCAAGAAGCTGTAGACCTCTTTCCCCCCTCTGCTGTGATCAAATATCCCATATATGGTATCGAGCTGTGATGCAGTTTCACGTTGCAAGGCAGCGCAGTAATTGGAGTGTAAAGTGGAATTGTTATGGAGTTAGCCTGCGTATCAGCATCTCTGAAAAGTTTAATCCACAGGCGTAAGCCCCTTGTCTGCACCAATACGCCCATTGAAGTGGAAACAGCCTCCCCCATTGAAGTGGAAGTATCGAATAAGTAGTTGGACCATGCTAAGGCCCTATCCTATTCCTGTTACGCTCTTGTTTGCTGATGCATGTTTAGTAACTTGAAGGACATCTGATCCACTGCAGTGAATAATTTATATGCTTGGCGGCAACACCTTGTGCCATGTTCCATGTCCCTAGTGTCTAGGAGCGATAAAGTGCTCTCTGTGGTGCAGAGGAGTACCCAGCCACCTACTGCCACCGGGCCATATGGTGGACCGGCCTTGTCTGCAGGGTGCAGGGAGACTGGTGGTGTTTACACCCATCCTCTCTCCTTCCTCCCTTCCAGACGCAGCCCGGCCTCACTGTCTTTTGTTAAGCCTCAAAGAAAAGAGGCGTTCAGCGCTCTGTGGAGCTCAGTGTTCCTATAGAAAAGAAGTGTGTATGTCACACTGACTCTTTGTGTTTGTGCTTGTGCTATGGTGAATGGAAGTGTGTATGAGAGTGTGTGTGTGTGTATGTCACACCCATCTGTCAGAGTGACAGCTGGTTTTTGCACCTTTCATTTGGTGAATATACAGCAGAGTAGAGACGCTACTTGAGGATAGTCTGGGCACCTCACAGTGACAGGTTGGCAACTCCAAAAACCTGGAAAGAGTCGATAAAGGGATGCTAATGAAGAGGATAATAATTGGTCTTCTCGAACACCATTTTGCATCCCGTGTCACATTAAACTTAGTGTGAACAGGGGAGGATGCAGTATGTTAGTACAAAGGTGATATGTCATCCAGTGAGAGTAAAAGATATTCCTCACTGGCCCAGTGAACTGCCTCCTGCCTCCCACAGTCCCGTTTGGAGCGCATTGCTGAGGCCGGCTGCCATGGGCAACAGTGGGAGTGGTTGACCGAATCATGCCAGTGCGGACCACTGCCAGCAGAGTACCACCCATCCCCAATAACAGACACACACACACACACACACACACACACACACACACACACACACACACACAGTCCTCTACAAGCTGTTATTAAGAGTGGAAGCCTGGCAGTGAACAACCATGTCCATAAGACACAGAGGATGGTGAATCACAGGGAGTTTCCTCTGAACAGTATGCCACATAAGGAAAGAGAGAAGAGACACATAGAGGGGAAAGGCTAAGGAGGAGTTGGTACTGGGCTTAGGTCCAAGTGCCAGGGAAAAAAAAGGAAGAAAAGGGTGAAGAGGAAGGGATGGGCCGGTAGTGGGCCTGGTGGTGCAGCAGCACTGTGAGGCCCCAACAGCTTGGGCCTAAGCCAGGGGAGGATCCATAGCACTGAGTCACCAAACCCCCACACCCAGTCCACTTAGAGAGACAGCGGGGGACAGAGAGAGACAGCAAAGATACAACAGGAGCGACGCAGCATGACAAAGAGGGTGACTAAATAAAGATAGGGAGGGAGACTCATTAACAGAGAAAGAGTGAGAAATTAACACAAGGACAAAGCATAAGAGATAAGAGGGACAGTGGAAGATGATGGCAGAAAATAACCAGATGAGACTGGAAATATTGGTCAAGCTGGGTGGCATGTTTAGCACCAGCAAGGCTGTTTTGTCTCCTGACATTTTCCTCTCTCACAGATGGAAATGGAGACAGGAAGAGGGAAGAAAAGCAGGCGCTTGTGTGTACAGAGCAGGTTATTGAATCATGTCAGCTAATTGTATGAGCGCTGCTGAAGTTATCCATGAGTCCCTCGCTGGCCAGATCGATCCATCCTGTGGCTGCTGCTACTCAAGCCAGGAGGAGGAGGAGAGGCCTTTTTGTTTATGAAGAGCTAAAGGTCAGCTCGCAGCATGTCACACGGTGATCTGCTAAAACCTTATCCAGTCTAACCAAATCTAGTTGTTATATAACAAATTCAATTTACTGGCTCATATTACAAAATAAAATAGCCGCACCTCCAAACGTGGACTTAACAAAGCTCAGGTTTCCACAGCTATGGTATTTGAGGATGACTTTGTCGTTGGATGTGTGTTTGGCTGTATCCAAAGCTAGATTGCTTGTACAAACACATAAACACACCGATGGGCTGCAGGAATTCGCTTTGAGGCAGAACTGGTTACTCTGACTAATTCACAGGAAACATGGGGATGGAAAGTATTGGTGTTGAGGAAGAATGCCATTAAGAGAGACTTGTGTGTGCGTGTGTGTGTGTGTGCGCGCTAGAGTACGCATGCACGTACATCAGTGTGTGAGTGTATGTGCACATCTGTGACCACTCATGTTTGTCTGTGTGTGTTCCATCTTTGTTGCCAAGCACAATGATGTCAGTGTGGTCTGTTAACAATAATAACAAAACAAACTCCTTTTTTTTCTGAAGCAGGGATGAGGGAGGGTACCTGTGGGAGTTATTTGCACCACAAGCTCTGTATTCACACTTTTACTGCTGCGGGTGTTTGTTTGAAATCAGTGGCTTCTTTTTACAAAGAGGCTGGATCCGTCTATGTAAAAAGGCCTGGCAGCGGATTCTCGCTTCCAAGCCATTTAAAGCATGCGTGAGTCACTATCAGCCATGAAAAGAGCCACAGCTAGTGGAGGGAACAGGCGGGGAGGGGAACCAAACCGCGCCAACCCAGCAAGCCCTTTTTTTCCTGTCTGGTAGAACCATGGAAAACAGTTCCATGCTGATATGTCCTAAAACAACCCCGCCTAAACTTTTTCTCCTGGTCTGGTGACAGCACTTCATCCGTTTTATTACACTATCTTGTTTCCCAGCAGGCCCTCATGTGAGGGCCACCATGGCGTAACCTACTTTTCATGGAGTCACTCATCAGCTGGAAGTTGACATGCGCTCTCTATACATTAAGCTTTCTAGCAGCATATTAAACAAACACAACCTTTAAAAAGCATCTTGATAAGCCTCTGCTATCAGAGAGAGCATCAGCATCAGTATTTATTATACAGCAGTCTAGGTATACCACCTAGACTCCAGTCTGACTCTGACAGGGACAAAATTAATTGGGCATGATGAAATTCTGCTCGGAGGAAAATGCCATTAGAGTGTCTGTGGCTACCAGTTAATTTAGGGTATTGTTAGTGGTCAATCTTGGCAGCCCCATGAGCAGATTCCAGTTGAGGCCTCTGGTGATGGCCTTGCACTGAGGCCAACAGACCCCGGAACACTGCGTCCAGTGTTGAGCTATGTGGTGGTCGGTGGGTGGGGATGATGAGGAATGTAATGACGAAACGGTTTGGGGATTTGGAATAATTTCCTGGTTGAGTAACTTGTTTGTTTGTAATTCTCTCCCTCTCCTCTTTTTTCCAACCACAGGCTGACCAACTAACAGAGGAGCAGATTGCAGGTAGGAACAGAGAGTTTTTTTCCTCTTTACTTCCTCTAGCAGCCAAATCATGTCTTCACATATTTACTGGCTGCATCGCTATCAGTTCCACCCTATGATATATTCAATAAAGTTCCTCCTATTTCTCATTAGCTGTCGTGGTTGCTTCCATGTCACATACAGAGAACATGAAATCAAACAGAAAATTGAAGGATATGGCACCCGCCCTCCCTTGGTAGATCATTAGCTTTTCGAAATGAACAGGAAGTAAGAGGAAGAAGTATTTACAGTATGTCATGAGTCAGGGCTGAAACCCATAAAGGGACAGTGAATAGACAGTTTTCCAGGCAAGCTCACTAGTAGTTTCAATCACTCTGGCACCTTGATATTCTTGATAAATAAATGATATGGGCTCTGTACTAAAACTGGAGGCTGCACAGTTCTTCTCCGTCAAACCCCCTCTGTGGCTAATTAGCTTGTGCTAATGCTCCAAGGGTAATGCTCACTATTGCCTGCACTTTCCTGGATCCATGGGTCTTTATGGCCTGTAGTTTAGAAACCTGCTCGTACAAAGAAAAAAACAGATACACACATACAAGTTCTCACACTGAAATCTTGTGGCTTTTTTCAACTTCCAATCCTCTAGTTTGTTCTCTTTTTTTCACAGTATGAGATAAGATCCCTGTGTGGTTTCACAGCTCAGCACATTTACAGCTTCAGTTGTGTTCACGCTCATATGGACCAATTTCTACAGACAAGCATGAACTGAGTTAACTTGGCCCCTGTAGTCACATCACTCACCAGAATCGATTAACCCCCTCGACCTGGACTTGCAGCGTCCTAACATAACCCATTTCTGTAACTGCAACAACAGTAATCTAACCTCTCACTCTCGCCTCCGCCCCTGCAGAGTTTAAGGAGGCTTTCTCCTTATTCGACAAGGATGGTGACGGCACCATCACCACCAAAGAGCTCGGCACCGTCATGAGGTCGCTGGGCCAGAACCCCACAGAGGCCGAACTGCAGGACATGATAAATGAGGTGGACGCTGACGGTCAGTATACACATGTCTGATTTACCCTTGACATTAATAGTTGAGAGTTACTCATTCCTGATATGTCAGTAATAAATAAGCCCTCTGATAAAGAGGTCATATGAGATGCCAAATAAGGAAACAGAGCTAACATATCCTTATTGATTGGTCCCAAATGATGAGGCTGAAAGAGGTTTAGTATCGGAGTTGGTATATTTATTGTTAGAACAAGTCATATTAGGTGCTTCTCATTCTAAATTTCATCTAAGAAGTGTGTGAGACCTCAGATACAGTGCTACTAGATATCAGTCATGTTTTCTGTGAAATCATAAACAGAAGAGTGGACTAAATCATTAATTGTCTTGCTATCTATTGTCTATTTTGTAGCTCATTTTGTGACCAGGGGTTCACAATATGTCACTGGACACATGTTGAGTATCTCAGTAAGTCTGTTGTAAGTGAGAGGGAAGGGTTATAATATGTACGTTAACATGATCCTTCCTTGTTGACGCCCCCCTATTTTTAAATCCAAAAATGACCTGCAACTGTCACTGCTAACCGCAGCTACATTAAACCAACATACGTTCTTTAAGGTTCCTAATTTCAGCTCAATCCAAGGTGATACAGGAGATACTAAGATTTATCCATTCATTTCAGTTGTTGTGGAAGAATGTAACCATTATTTGGAGTTAACATGTCATTGCATGACTTCAGTGATTAAACCTCTGTTACAAATGAATTAGATAGAGCATCCATTACTGCCCCATTTTGAAACACATCAGCAGTGTTGTTGCCCACCTCCCTCCCTTTTCTGCCAACTGTCAACCAACTGTCCAGGCCAACTGTCCAGCCAGCTTTATTTTCAGATGACGTGGCCCTCTGTGTCAGCAGTTTAGTCACTGTGTGTTCAGTTCCATCATAGTTGACATTGTCAGAGATATGGATGTGCAGGAGGTGCTCTCAGTGCTGGTGAGAAGAGCAGGCTAAGTGTCAAAAGACTGTCAGCGTTGGTGCCCCATGCTGAGTGCCATAATTCAGACAGATTATTCTGTTCACCTCCTCCTCCTCCTCCTCCTGTTCACTAGTTCTTTATCCTGCACTGCAGCGTCTCTCAAAGGCACTGTGATTGGAAGAGAGTGATAGAAAGAAAGACAGAAAAGAGAGAGAAAGAGAGAGAGAGAGAGGAGTCAGAGAAGTTGGCTAGTAGCTCCCCAGGTTGGCCGTCCTTGGGCAGCGGAGTCGAGGATGTTAGCTGTCAGTGGGGCCTTTACCCCAGTGGTGCTCTGTCAGCTTATAGGATTTCGTAAATGGGACCGCATTGATCAGGAGAAATCAATTGCACCGCAGCTTGGCTGCCCCTTTATTGAAACGTCCTCCCACCATCCTCAGCACCCTCCCCCTCCCCCTCCCCTCCCCCTCAGTTACACCCAAGAGCAAGCATACACACACACACCATTGCTAACATCCCCTTGTTCTGCCTCTGCCTCCCTTGGCTGATGCAATCTAGGTCAGACAGCAATGAAGCTAGTAATGGAAAATAAAAGTGGTTACATAAGGCCTCTCTGCGCTTTGCACATCCCGTACCCACATCGACAGCCATGGGATGTCAGCTGGCCCATTGAAAATCAGCTTTATTTACCAAACAAGGATGCTGTGGTAAAGAATGACAATGAATGGAAGAGAGGATGGAGGGCTGAGAAAGAGAGCTGTTAGAAGAAATACTCTCTTGGCTATTTGATTGTAAAAGCCAAGTTGCAGTTTATGAACAGTGTGGATTACAGTATGAAAGGGAATCTCTGCTGTTTTTCTTACAACCACACAGATCGGAAACTAATCACACCCACTGAAAAATGATACCGGGCTTCTGTATTTCTGGCGTAAGCAGACCACAGTGTGGTAAAAATATGTAAAAAAGATGTTTGAGACAAAAAAAAAACAATTTAATTGTGGATTAAATAACTGCATGGCAAAAATACTAGCTTCAGTCCCAGCATATCACTCGTCATCATTACACAATCCCACCCCTCTTTCTTATCTCAGGGATGGAAGTTGGCTTTATGATGCAGGAAAAAACGATGACCACACATACAAGTGCGCTGAGATGCCTCAGCCTTCTATAGTTTGCGTCAGCACCTCTTATGTGTAATCGCACCATCTCCCACTCGGTTCACTCCTTATATCCTCTCCTCTTCACATCTCCCTCATCTCCATCTCCCTCTCTACCGCCCACTCCCTCCCTCCCTCTCTTTTTTCTCTCTCTTTCCCTCCCACCATTTTCTCTCTCTTCCCGCCTGCTTTCCTCCCTATCTCCATCCCTCCTTGCCCTCCCCCCCTCCACCGCAGCAGCTGGCCCGAGGTGCAGTTGCAGCAGATATCACTTATCACTCAAGGGCCGCCTCGCTTCTCTAGTCACTGTGCCCCTCAGATGATGGTTTTCCAGTTGCAGTCCAGCTCTTCCCCAAGACTAGGGACCCCTCAGCCCCCCTCCCAACCTCCTCCTTCCCCCTTCTTCCCACTGGCAGCATGTGTTCCCTCTGTGCTACTGGACTGTCTCTGTGCGTTAGATAACGGGTCCTTAGATTGTTACCCCGGGTCATGAGATCACCATCTGCCCCATCACATTACTGCATCCCTTTTTGTTCCACACACACACATCCATTCTCCTGTTCTCTCCCTATCTCGCTCTCTGAGGCGTGCTCTGTCATTGGTTAATCTGCATATAATCCTACCCCGCCCCCTCCATCCCACCCCAGGGCTAATCCTCCTGGATACTTTGCCCTCGGTGTCCCTGACCTTTATCACAGTCTCCTCACAAAATTTGATGTATTTTTTTCCATTTTTAATGATAATACACTACACACTCCCACATTCTTACATCATTTCTACAACCTCTACATAAGAGCAAGGTTTACCACCACCATTAGATTTACCACTAGCCCTCCCATCCTCTCTCCTGTGGTTGCAGTTGGTGAGCTGCTGAGCTCCTCATAGATCCTTCCCCTTACAAGAGGTTCTGATCCCCTGGTAATCCTGTCTTGACAACAGCAGCATGGATATTGATCCTGCTGCGTGCATACACGCCACCAGCAATTAGCAACATCAGAAACACCACCACCACCAACTTAACTGTCCAAATGATCGCAATTTTGAGCAACCCCAAAAACACACTCTAACACTGCCTGATATTAGACGACAAAAAGGGACAAAAAGAGGGAGTCTAGGATGGATAAAAGTGGGAAGGAGGGATGGAGCATCTGGACTGAAGCTCCCCACCTCCCCTTCTCACTTCTCCTCCAGACTCAGTTTCTGACAGGGGCACCAGGAGAGATGAGCCTTTGATTTATCCTGGCTCCTTGAAGGCCAGGCAGCAGAGTATACTGTATGTCTACATTATGGATGGCTGGCCACGGGTTCCCCTCCCTGTAATGCCGCTGTGCTGTGTATAACATATGCAGCCTCCTCCTAGGGCTTCCCTGAAGAAGAAAGGGAAACACACGCACACAGAGTACCTCACACACATACATCCCCACTCCTCCTTTCAGCCTGCAGTAGCTGTGTTTATCACAGGAGGGAAGGTGCATACTAAAATGATTTGAGAGCCGCTGCCCTCTCTGTGATTACTCATGTCTCAAGTTGCAGCGTCATAGCCAGAAACACCTCTGGAGAGAAGTCCCCATACAATAATGTAAATGCTGCTGTCATACACAGGGAAAAAAGAGGACTGGGGCACTAAATGAATATTTTCAGTCAGGTGTTTTTCATCAGCTAAAAGCTGGGTTATATTAGTTTCTACTTATCTGAGTTTGCTATTAAGTAATTGCAATTTTTGCTGATTAAATGTGCCTCATTGATCACCCATTCCAGGTAATGGAACCATTGACTTCCCGGAGTTCCTGACCATGATGGCCAGAAAAATGAAGGACACAGACAGTGAGGAGGAGATCCGTGAGGCTTTCCGGGTATTTGACAAGGTAAAAGAAGTTTAAAGTACATAATGAGAAGATTGAAGAATTGGTTCCATGCTTGGCAAGCAGATTTTTTACTTTTCTTTTAATCTTTAGTTTTCTGTGGAGTTCATAAAAAACATGCTTGCAGCTGCAGTATCATCTGATGAGTTTTTTTTTTTTTAAAGTAAGACTGAAAGTAAACTAAGTTACTAAGAAAATAGTAATCCGTTTATAACACCTGCTGCCACGGCTGCTCATTAATTGATCTGGTGGGATTTTTATTTACGAGTTTTACCTTTGATCCCATGCTGCATGTTTCCAGGATGGAAATGGCTACATCAGTGCTGCAGAGCTCCGTCACGTCATGACGAACCTTGGAGAGAAGCTAACGGACGAGGAGGTGGACGAGATGATCAGAGAAGCAGACATTGACGGAGATGGACAGGTCAACTACGAAGGTAAAAAAAATAAATAAATAAAAGAAGATGCTTATAAAGGAAGCAGATACTAAAATGTCATGGTGCACAAATAGCTTTAGTTTCTAGGCCATGGTGTAAGCTTTTATTAAACAGGGGGACCAGAGCTCTTCATTTTCCAAGCTGTGTATTTCTCTGAGGGCACCTGCAAGATAAGCCAGCCACATGTAATATTAGTTATTAGACAGGGGCTATAGATTGAGCCTGCTGAAAGTGAGATGAGAGAAAGTCATCCTTCTGAATTATCATCAGTGTGCCAGGAGCTTTTTTCTCTCTCCCTATCCCCCTACTGTCGCTCCCTTGGCACATTACACGAGAGACTGCGCTCATTTTCTAGAAGGCTGTTGATATATTATGAACAGTCCATAAGTCTTGGCTGAAAAGTGCCCTACTTCTACACTTTCATTGTACCATGGACAGAATATGTACTCTGCAGACAATGAAAGCCTCACTTTATTTATTTGATTTTTATTTTAAGTGTGTGCATGTGCATGTCGACATGACATTGCTCCAGAACTGTAAGCACAATGCAAGAGCTTTTTAATCAAATGGGTTTAATGAGATGAACACGGAAGCCGTTTGGAAAGGGGACACTAATTAGGATGTGTGTTCTGAACCTGCTCAAGTTGATTAAAAAATTAATAAAGCATTTAACAATTTAGCAGGTGACTGCTCTTACTGGCAACAAGCTGTGCCAAAGCCTTAAACCTGATGTCCTTATTGTCTTTTGTCCTCTCTCTCTCTCTCTCTCTCTCTCTCCCTCTCCCTCTCCCTCCCTCCCTCCTTCCCTCTCTCTACCTGCAGAGTTTGTACAGATGATGACTGCAAAGTGAAGCTTGCCTGCCCTGTCCTGTCCCCTCTTAGAAGAAAAAAAAAAGAAAAAAAAAAATCAAAATGTTTTACTTACCTCTTGGAAAAATGTTCATTTATTCATACTGTTTCTGTATAGAAAATAATTGAATGTTGAAATAAAATATCCTTCTGTCCACACAGGAAAAATATAAAAATATACAAAAAATATCTGCATGAAAATGATGGTTAGTGATCCTGTCCCCTCCCCCCGGAGATCAGTTTAGCATCAGTACTTAACAAGTAAAAATAATAACAACAAACCCTGTAACTACTACCTTCAGACTAAAGCTAAAGCATTTGGCGAACTCCTTCCAGTTCCATTTGCTAGTGGTAAATGTCTGGGCTGGCCATCTCTTCTTTCTCTCTCTCTGTTTTCTGTTCTTCATGCATGCAGCTTGAGACCGGAGCACTAACCCCCCATGCCCCCCTCCCCCTCCCCATCCCTCCTCCGGGCTACCAGAGCGTGCTGATTCCACTATAAGCTGTCCTCTTGTTGGTTTGGTACAGTTTTTTTGTATTTGGAGAGGAACCCTGTACTGTTAAGATGAGAGAATATACCAGGTTCTAACTCAAGCGTTAAAGTGGAATGGGACGTAATTGTATGCTAGATAAAAAGAGAAAAAAACAATGTACAAAAAAAATACATTTTCAAATGTTTGGCATGTTCTTTTGTTTTTGTTATGTTATTTGGACGGCCATCTTAGTAGTTGTGCGTCCTGCCCTTTTAAAATGAGGGGGGACTTAAAGAGTCTTACGGTGAGCTTTCTTTTTTTTTCTTTTTCTTTTCTTTTTCGCTGAGATGGAGTGTCTGTCCTCTTTTCTTGCAAGAGAGAATCACTGGCCTTCACTTCTTTTCTTTTTCTTCCTCTGTTTCTCGACTCAGACAAGAGCATAGTGAGAGGTGTACTGCGTTCACAGCGCATGCTGTTAGAAGTGTCAGCGCACCAGTCTTCGCAACTGTTCATCTGAGTTCAGTTTACATTCATTCCAAGTTGTACATGCTAGTCTTTATTTTTTTTTCAAATAAAAGACCATGAACTTTATTATGTCTTATGTCATTTTTCTTATGCTTGATTGTGAAAATGATCTATAAAGACAGCATAACAAGTCTGTATGTTGTTTACCGACTAGACAAATGTGTCAATAATAAACTATTATAAGCATCATTCTCTCCATGTGCATTGTCATTGGGTGATGTTGAGCAGAGGCATTATTCACACTGTAAAATACTGTGCCCTATTACATGGCGGTGAGGTTGTGGAGAGAGTGAGCAGCCCACAGGGGAGGGAGAGGCAGCAGAGAGTGTTTGCTCTCGCGCTCAGCCATGGATATACATACACATCTATGACGCCTCTCCTCTCTCTCAAGACAGAGCCGGTTGCTAGGCAACAGCAGCATGCTGTAACTGGGATGTTGGGGGGTTTTTGAAAAGGCAAGTGGGAGTTTGAATAAACCCTCTTGCTTCTGCTGATGACTCCATGTTGGCTTGTCCTAGTAAGGCAAACCAGGCCACAACACCACTGCTGTGTGCACTTTTTAAACAGCACACACACACACACACACACACACACAGAAGTACAGGACGGGCAGGCAGGAAGGTCTCTGCCATGCCTCCAGCAACATACTACCTAAATGTCTAAAAAGTCGAGTAA
This sequence comes from Lates calcarifer, assembly GCF_001640805.2. Lineage (NCBI taxonomy): Eukaryota > Metazoa > Chordata > Actinopteri > Centropomidae > Lates > Lates calcarifer. The sequence goes on from NC_066839.1 coordinate 17,877,007, forward strand.
GAGTGGAACTGTTTTACTATATTTGGAGTGTAATTTGACCATGTTTGGAAAGAGCAAAGATAGACTGAGACAGCTCTCCACCCACCTACACATACACCAGGCAAGATAAAGCATGAAGGCAGCAATGCCCTTAATCATACCCTGTACATAGGCATACACACTCCTTATTCTTTCTACACAGATGCAGGTCATGGTTCTGCTTTCAAGAGGAAAAACAGAACATTCTTTGCATTCCTCAAACACTATCTCTCTATGTAGATCTGTTTTAAATTAGATACCATTAAGCTACTGTGGAATGAACCTTCCTCCCATTAATCAGATAAACTGGGGCTGAATGAAGGAAAGGGCGGGTACCAAGAAACAGGATGAGAAACCCTGCCCAAATACTGCCAGTAACTGTTCAGCATGTTTATCATCCTCTAATTACACCTCATGCTGTTTTATTTTGAACTAAACTAATGCACTGAGCCTTCCTCACTCGCCCCTCCCTGCAGCACCAGATAAGCCAATAGGAACAGCCGTGAAATTGATTGACAACTGGGTCTGAAGCACAGCTCTTCTAGGTTACCTCAGTTAGTCACTTGCTCAAACCTTAAAATTTACATTTATAGGAAAATAACAGTTATTTTAAGTAATGAAATGTTAAATAAATCATTAGAGTATAAATAAACAAGTCAAACTATATAGAAGAAGCAAAAAATTGCTGATATAATTTAATAAATTAGCAAGTTTCACAGGAATTCTTTTTGATGTCATCATAATAAAATGGTTTATTTCAAAATGATGGCATTTTCCCAGTGATGTGTTTATTTCATGCCTTTAAAAAAAAAATCAAACTGTCACTTCTCATGACTGAGAAATACAGTTCCTGTTCCTTCAGTTTTAAGCCTGTCTCGTATGCCTACAACCTCTCCTAGCAGGCTCGCTAACTGCCAGTTAGCTAGTTAGCACCTGGCCAGAAAAACTAGTGAGAAAGACTTTTCTGATGTTTATGTCTTTCTATTCTTAAATTCACAACACTCCCAACTTGCTAGCTGCTCTTCAGTTTGATGCTAAGCAGGCCCAAAGCTAGCTGGCTGGCTAGGTAGGTAGCATATGTAGCCTTGTTAATGAAACAAAAGCAGAGGTTAGATACTGAGTAGTACTGTGTTTATTTAGAAGAGCAGCGAGTTGAGTAATTGTACTTGCACTGTTGGCACTGATGCTATATTTACTGATTTCTGTTCTGATTTCTTTTATTTTTATTTATTCCATGGTACTCTACACTTTTACACTTTTAGTGCTCCAAACCAGTTTGTTTTGAACTTTGGAGCCATTAGACACAATGACTGGTGGGGGAAAAAAAGCCAAGTGTGCTGCCTGAGTGACTGTTGGGACAAGTCTACAGATACCAGTTTTCCTACCACATCAAATATGTTTTACAATTAACACACCACAATTACAGCATTAAACTTTGTACACACTCTGACAGGCAGACAATCTTACCAACTCAAGCACATGCACATTCACAGAGCAGGCAGGGTACCAAACAGAGGACAAACCCACTGGGATGTGACTCTGATGGTGGGTCTGTGCTGCTGCTCTGTGTGCCAGCCACCCAATGAGGCACAACTAAACGCACCCTGTCGACCAATCCCAAGATGGAGAGGGTGTGGTTTTGCCGTCAGGGCTGCTGGGTTCTCTGGAAAAGGCCTCCCCTTCTCGCAGGGGAGGAAGGGACACCTGAGCACCCTGGGGGTTAAATTAAGAACATCAATATTTCACGTGTAAATGAAGCAGCACACTGCGGAGGCAGTAATGCGAGAAGGATTGACCGGGCAGAAGTATCGCATATCAGCGCCCCTGGAAAGAACAGGCACTCTTATGAGACAGGCCTATGACATATAGCAGGAGTGTGCATGTCTATGAGAGGGTGTGTATCCTATATGTGCGTGTGTGTGTGTGTGTGTGTGTGTGAGGGCAGGTGCAGACAGGGCATGTGTTTGGTGACATGTATCCCTGTTTGTTGGTGTAGTGTCCAGCTGGATTAGCAAGTTAAGGAAGTGGAGGAGGTGAGCTGGGCCAGGTCCATCAACATGGGGAAGCTTCTGGCACTTTCTACCATGCACACACACACACAGTGACACATACACACAGTAGTAGAAGTCACATTAGCACCAGTTTAATGTGTTTTGGATGTTGTTACATTGAGCTAAACATGCATATTTTTCTTACTGGTGGCTGTAAAAGTGGCAACATTTTATAGGAACGGACCGATTCTCAGAGTCACGAGCACTGTAATAAAGAACAGCAGAGACGACCTTTTATAATGGCTTGATCTTTACACTTTCGCACTCACGCTGTGCATGTACACTCACTTGAACACACAAATAATCTACTTGAAAATTTCTCTGTATTTCATGTATGGATCTCATCTGCAGCAACACGAGAACTTTCCTCCCACTTCATTACTGCATTTTATCTTTTCCTTTAAAGCTGTCCTCTCTCGTTCTTTATTTCGCTGTATTATTCATGCCAAAAAAGCAGAGACACCTACAGTAATTAGCTCGTATGGATTTAGCCATAATGTTTTTGCAGCCTCACTGCTTATTATGGGCCTTGGAGGGTCGTTTTCACCGTGTTGCGCTAATGACGACTGTAGAGGTGGTGGAGCAAAGCACCGCAGGGGGTTTTGGCTGTTCTTGCTCCTCGTACTCTGCAATGCAGCGTCCCCCCTCACCCGCCCCCCCACACCCCACACCCACCATCCCAACAAACCCAGCTAAGCTCCCCTCTAAATCAGTCCCGGTGCCTTTTCAATTACTGGGAGCAGCGTGGGTCTCTCACTAACTCTTCCTCTCAACCCTCTAATAGCCCCATCTCTCGCTTTTTTATCCTCCTCACTCTGTCATTCCCTCCGTCTTGATTTCTCACTCTGTCTCCCTCTCTTGTCCTCTCCCTCTCTCTTTCCCCCTCATTTACCTTGCTCTCTCATCTCTGCCTGCTCCATTTGTCTTACAGTGCATTTTCATTTTTATGGACTCCAATCACTCTTCTTCGTTTTTTTTTTTTTTTCTTCTTCTCCTCCTTCTTCTTTGCTCCTCCAGCCCCCCTTTACGGTGCGTCAGTGTCACCGTCACCGTCTTTGGGCTTTTCCTCATTGGTGCCAGGCCTCCCTCTATTTACCTAGAAGAATAGGCTCATCCATCTTTGATTGTTGTGAAATATTACGGTGGTGTCACGACAACCAAGCCTCGCTGAACCTCATGCAATATTCAGAGGCGATGATATAAGATTCCTGCTAATGAAAAAAACAGCAGGCAATACAAACAGCCCTTTAATAACCGCCTGGCAGAACAGCCTGATCCCTATTGAGCTTCAGAAGCGTAGTCGACTTGTTGTGGCTAAAATCTGAGAGACCCCGTACATCAATGCTGGGCCCCTGGGGTGAAGGCACCAGCACCCATGAGCCCTGTTTTCTACATGGGGCCCACTTGCACCATAGGGCTTACCTACATAACAGCCAGCATTATCAGCATCGTAGGGAGTATCTGTAGCATGGAAATCCACCTGTTGTCCCTTTGCAATGTATATTGTATGGGCAGGGACGACAAACAAAGTGATGGCGACAGGGACAGTAAAGAACAAATGCATACACATGCAAAAAGCAAATACACCCTCTCACACGTGCACACACACACTCATACATACACACATGAGCAGGAGGGGTGGGGGACTGGAGTGGCAGTGGATTGCATCACCAGCTCTTCCAACAGGGATAAAACCCCTCGGAGTGGGGGAAAAAAAGAGGAAAAATCACAAGGAAGATCAATGCGGAGGGAGCCTGATCCAAAGAGACAGGATGCAGAAGAGGGAATGAGGAAAAAGGGTGGGGGGAGGGAGGGGAATAAAAGAGGCAGAGGGATGGAAAGAGGAGAAGGAGGAGGGTGGTGTCAGGGAGAAAGCGCTGAGCTGGGATCCTCCTGCTAGGGATTTCCTCCCTCTGATGTATTTCCCCTGTTTTTTGTTTTTTTTTTTCCTTTACCGCAACGTAATCTTTCCTGGGCTCATTGCATATTCCCTGCCAATACCCGAGCACTGCACACCGCTACCTTCACTTCAGACACTACCACTGCTACTGCTGCTGCTGCTGCTGCAGATCTACTGAGCCATATCCTGCCCCGTCTGCACAACAGCTCGCTGCCAAGCCCCGCGGATTGGCACCAGCCTGACACCGGAGAGAGGGATGACAAAGGGAGAAAGAGAGGCAGAAGAAGGGCAAGAGAAGGGGTGAGGGGTGGGGGGAGTGAAATGGGGGCCAGTCTTGCAGAGGCAATGCAGAGGCAATACGATGCAAATGCAACATAATGCAGTGGTGCTGGGGGGGGGGGCATTGCAGATGAGACAGGGCAAGGACATCCAAGAGAAGGGCTGTTAGTCCGAGCCCCCGCGGGCACCAAGGATGATGCTTGTAATGCACCCTTAACCTTGATGGACGTATACTATGAATTACATATCAGCACGCAATGGAAATGTGCAACAGTAGCTGCACATGAAAGTGAGAATGGCTGGAGCTTGTCCTCTACAGTGCGGGACGACAGATTTGTTCGCATCGAATCCAACTTCCACTCCTCCCTCCTCTAAAACACACACATACACATTCATGGACTCACGCACGTACTCTCATAACAATCCACACACATGTGCCCGGCTCTTCAATTATTCATTACCAATATACACACCGTCTGAGCAAAACACAACTGGCTCAAATGTACCTTGACACAAAAGAAGTCATTACAGCAAATAGGCTGGGGTTTAGGTAATGCAGACATGGCAATCTACAGTGACGCAGCTCAGAGTAATACAATTTTCAGAAGTAATCTTGTTTCAAGTCTTGTTACGCTGCATACAGTCAGAGAGTCACAACACCATTCCCTCCTCCCTCGGCGAACAAGTCTGGCGAATGTTCCCTTAAATGTTACCATCCTCCTTTTCTGATTTAATAATTCAATAAAGCTAAACTTAAAATGGTCTGTGTTCTCTCAGGGCTGCCAGGAACAATTCAATTAGCCAGACACTGTGTTGTGACAGTCTGGTTTATGCTTAGGTCCCTTATTTGTTCGCTGTGTTTGTATAACCCCTCAGCCCCAGCCACCTCTCTGTCTTCCTCTCCCTCGCTCTTTCTCTTTCTGTCAGGTCTCCCTGCATTGACAGTGCATTTGAACGCCAAGAAAGCTGAGGCAACTAGCCGACTCAGACTTTTTCTTTCTGTCCTGCTGTGACGAGCCACGGGCCACATTTTGTGCTGTGGGGGTAAAAAAAGACAAACAAAGAAAAAACAACCCTGCTGTCAAGGGGTAGTTGGAAGAGACAGCAGGGTGAAATGTGATGGGAATGGAGAGGCTCTGCATTTGTATAATATTGTATGTGAAAGGTGCTGACAGGCGACAGTGTGGGAAGGGCAGAGCATTCGTTCCCAGGATGGGTCGGTCAGCCAACCGTCAGCACTGGCTAATCCGGAGCTGTGTTGATTGACAGACGGCAAACTGTCAGCAAATGGAAGAAGCCTTGTTCTCAACACCACACAGAGGCTTTTTGACACAATAGCATTGCCAGAGCATGAATCCGTGTTCACCTCAGGCCTGACCCAGAAATGGGAGGCGACTATTTGCAGGTTAAAATGTGGCCAAGACCTCAAATGATCCTCAATCTGAAGATACAGTTCCATATAATTAATAGAATATTATGTGTTGGGTAGTTTGTGGAAACAATCTCATAGAATAAACAAGCTTGGAAGCTGATGCTCAGTTTTTGTTACATACCAATCAACAACAACATCAAATGTTTACAGTCATGCTAGCAGATCCATGAGCCTGTACTGAGTAAAAAGCTAAGATCAGCACGCCAACACAAAATCAGGAAACAGGAAAACAAAAGGAGGGAAATTTATGCTAAAAAGACATTAACTTTGGAAGACACTCACTTGATTCTATCAGCTAACACAACTGAAGTCTCACATAAGCTTCAAATAAACTTTAGAATACCTTTTTCCACAGACTGAAGACTGTGGATTTTGTCCCCCAACATTTATATTCATTTTAAATTTCATTCAATTCAAGTGCATTAGGAAAGGTTTTTTTTAATGACCCGTATGGACAGCAGAAATGATTTAATCTGTTTCAGTGTTCATTAGTGTACCTGCCAAGTGTTAAAGGTGCTATATGTAAGTTTTTGCAATCACCACATAGCCAACATTAGCTTTAACAGCTGTTTACTTATCAGTCTAGAAGAAACTTTGCTAGTTCAGCATCAAACTTCATTCCTTTACTTAGCAAGAGCTGTCTCCAGCAGTGGAAAGTAATGCCAGTGTTAACTTGTTGTTTTGCTTCTAGTTCTATCACTTCTCTTCTTCTGCTGAAGTTAGCATGCTAACCAGCTAACCCTGGTCTGTCTTGTCCTGTAATACTATTTTGCAATCACTGCAGTGTCCAGCCTGCTCTCACTCCAACATAAGTGGATGAAGAGGTAACGCTGCCCAAAGGGTGTATTCTAAGCTCTTGTCTGCACCGATGCCTGGAGCTCATGGTAAGTAAACAGCTGTTAATGCTGACATTAGCTATGCAGCGATAGCAAAAACTTACATAAAACACCTGTAAAGACAGACTTGAAAAACTATGAACCTATCCTTTAATAGCGGAGCTGTTGTATTGGATTACATTCATTGTACAGGTGTGTAACTGAACTTTCACAGACAATAAAAAATGTAAAACTAAAATAATATTTGATCACATAATACTCATTGGTTAATTTGGTAAATCTAAACTGAGCCCTTGATCTACAGGGCCAACCTTTGTTTTAACTGCAGTAAGTTTCTAAAATCTCTATGAATGAGTCTATGATTGTACAATCTAAGAATCTATTATTCTGAATAGGAGCACTGTAAAGATGAACATTTGGCTACAAATGCAGTGTTGACTTGACCCTATGGTTGTCAAGAGAAAATGTGTTAAAGCCCAGCAAGCCCATTTATTTGCTTTGCATGGCGTAGAACTATATTGAGGCCTCATGCATATGAAAGCGAATATGTGTCTGTAGATGCTACCACAGAGACAAGGCTGGAAAGCAGCAGTGTCCTCTCCGCCGTGTCCACCCACACAGAGGCCTAGTCACCAGGTGGGCGGCTGGCAGTCCACTCTCATTGGCCAGCTGAGGCCGCCGGTCCACTGGAAACAGCAAGAGCATGGTTTTCCCAGCCAAAAGCTGATTTCCATCTCCGTCATCTCCCCACACAAACGAACCCCTGCTGCACTGATGAGCAGGGGCTGATTCAGAATAGAGAATTACCTTGATATAAATAGTTACGCCATCATCATCCTCCTTTGATGAGCCTTTGCTGAGGATTTAAAGTGATGGTTGAGAATTTTGAGAAATGTATGTGAGTCATCGTGACTGGGGAGGCTTGTCAGACCTTGGCTCATTCTTACGTCGTTCTAGCAAATGGAAACAGAGGCAGTTAATGTAAATGGAAGTAAATGGGGTTAAAAACAATCACACAAGGCACCATTAAAACACTTCCCTAAGTGGTTCACATCATATTAAACAAGAGCCTTTGGTTGGACAGAAAGTGATTCACCAGACTTTCTAACACCTCCAAACTCTTTTAAAACTTAAAAAGCATTGGCCTTTTTTGTCTATATGGTTATATAAATGCATATTTTTTACAAAGCTCTACACTGTAAATTTCTGTGTGAGAGAAAGTGAGATACCATTTTATAAATTTTAATTCTTAAAACACAGGATGTTCTTCTGTGTGCAGCCTATTTTAGTCCTTCAGCAGACCACCTCTGTCCATTTCACCATCTAAACAATTCAGGTCTTCCAATCTCTTAGATACTTCATTCTTTTTTAATTGTCACAGAAGAGTTTAATATATTATGACTAGTTGTTATTTCATTGTGTCATTATTTCATCATTCCCAGTTAAAGAGAGAAATAATATATTCAATATACTCACTGACAATTCTCAGGTCAGTTTTCACCCTCACTGATGTACAGTATAATGCCTTGTGCTGAGCAGAATCAGTCACTTTTTCATCCTCTTTCTCTCTCTCTCTCTCTGTCTTCTCTCTAATTACTGCCTGACGAACTAATGAGGAGGATTCTTTCGTTAAATACAAACAGCAGCCTGGCCCTTAATTAGCAGCCTCTCTGGCTTGTTTTTTGAAAACACTGTGGAGGAGAGTGGAGCATCTAATAAAGGCCCAGCTCTAGCTGACATTGAGAAAAGTAAAGGCTATGCCGCCAAACATCAAAATGGTGCTGGAAACCATCAAGTGTTTGGGTGTAGATACGTGCGTTTATGTGTATACATTGCACATGTGTGTATAAGAGACCTCCTCTTGCTCAGTTGTCTGTACAATATATCCTCATTTACTGGAAAGGGAACCTGATACCTGTTTCGACAGGTTTTAAACCACCTAGTCTGTCATTTGGTGCAGTTTCAATCTATTAAACCAAAACAAGGAGCTGAAAAAGGCTAAAATTCTGCCCATAAGACTTATTTGAAATCTTTCTTCTTGAAGAAGGAATCATTTTTGTTAAAGATTTTGAGTCTACTCAGGGATGGAAAATAAAAAGCTATACAAAAGCATCAAAGCATGCTTTATTAGAGTGCTCAAGGCAAACTGGATAGTAATGGAGCTGCAGTATTTAGTGTGTCGAGAGCCCAATCTAAGCAGACAAAGGTCTGGCCCAATGAAGCCAGTCCAGTACTAATGGAGGGTCAAAGGCTAAACACTCAGAGGCACAGCTTGTTGACCTGAAATTATCCTTTTATTCTATGTTCCCCCGGGTTACAGAGAGTCACATTATAAATACACATCTCTTTCGTCTCTCACGTCCACCTCAGTCCCTCCCCACACTGCATGACTGTTTACTAAATGCCACTGAGCTGAGTGCCTGAGATATGGGTGGGGGTGGTGGGCTGGGGTGAAGGCAGAACGCACTGCAGCCGCAGTTACCAAGGAGACCTGTGGGGGGACTTTAAAGATGAAAACCTGAGACGACAGCAGTGGCCTGCTGAAACTCGCCACCACAGGCCGAGGCGTCTTCAGTTTCCGCTGGAGCACCTGTACTCTTCGTCGAGGGCCAATCACAACTGCCCGGCGGCGCCGGCTGGCGAATGACAGACATCCAAGGATCAATCGGTCGGGTGAGGGCAGCTGCCTCTGAAGTCACAAAAGCAATATTTGAGGAAGCTGAATGGACCGCTAATGAGACATCGGATCCTAAATGATAATAGAGTGTTTATGAGAGGTCACCTGAGATGGCTGATGAATAATAGAGAGGCTGTAGCCTGGTGAGGGCAGGTGAACTCACCAGCCTGTGGTTAGAGCTCAGCTCAGGGCTGGGGCAGCCACAGGCCAACATTTAGAGGCTCACGATTAGTCTCAGGAGAGGGGCAACAAGTGAGAGGGGCAAATAAGGGCCAATGGGCACAGAGCCTGGGTACGCAAGAGGCACCGACCAGGACCGGGGTCAGTGACACAGAACAGTGATAATGAGACCCAACAGTAAACTGTGAAGACAGTACTGAAAGCGTGTTTACTTATTCTTTCAGATAGGTCCCAGTATGAAGAAAACAACTGCTAAGTATTTTTATTTTGTTGAAGTTCTTGTACAGCTGCTTGTGTATTTTGTTTTACGTTTCTCTAGGACTTGGCTTTTTATTCCTTTATTACACAGAGGAAAGACATGACAGGAAATGAGGGATTGAGAGATGCGTCAAAGGTCCCTGACCAGACTCCTAAGCTACACAGTTGTCCCCTGGACAATAACAGTTTGTTAAATTAGAAAAAAGTGCCTTGTAGAAAGCCTTCATTAAATTCCTTATGTAAGGATAAGAGAATTAGAACTCTGTGCCCACTTTATTATAATCTAATGCAACCCAATACAACAGCTCCACCATGAATCTGCCTTTACAAAAATATAATGTTAATGTTTGATTGACATGGTTAGAGAGGGAGAGATTTTGCATTGTTGTTGAACCACACTACATTATATTGAGCAGTGTTTCTAATATCTTGTTCACTCTATAACAAACATGAATATAATGCAGTCCACCGCAACACCACTCATTTATGCTCATTTTCTCTGATCAACAGATCTTCAGTTTACAATGATATGAAAGTGGGAAAATATGCAAATTCTCACATTTGAGAACCTGGAACCGGAAAACATTTTGCGTTTCTGCTTGACGAATAACTAAAATGATTAAGCAATTCTCATTTCAGCACTATCTGAACACTTCCCCTCTCACATTCACACCTATTGGAAATGTTAGTTTCCATTTCAGCTAACCTGCCTTGTCTGTATATTGTGAAAGGAAACATGACACCAGAGGAAACCCATGTGAACACGGGAAGAACATGCAAAGTCTATGCAAGCAAACACCACACAGAAAGGCCCAGGTATAACCCAGGATGTTGTAGCCGTGCCGAGTGCTGAGTTTCTGATCAGTGCTGATAACAGGTATTCATGTAGGTGGTTAAGACTGGCTGCAGTTTTCTGGTGATGCTGCTGTTAGCCCTGACCCGATGAAACATTAATGAGGGCAGATGTACTCTTAATAACCCCACTGGAAAATCCGACTGGCAACCTTTTTGGAAGTGCTCACTCATATTATTGCTATGCTGTAATAAGGCATAGTTACATCAGACTGTGTACAGTTATAATCGCCTCAGAAGCAGAGCAAATTTGTCACTATAAAAAGCCTATTGGTATTATTTGGACTCGAAAATGATTGGATGCTGGTGGATTCCATTAGTGCCTCCTCTCTCTTTTCTCTGCATCTCCCTGCTCATGTAGTATCTCTCTCACTCCCTCCCTCTTCTAACCCATTAAAGGATGCATCCATTTCACAATAAAAGCCATTTTTTTCCCCCAGCCCCCTGCATTACTTCGCTGACAGATAAAGGGAACAGAATGTTTCCTTATAAAGAGACGCAGACACATCAGCCTCTTGATTTCCACTTTAAAGATGTATGTGGCTGGATGGATGGGTTAGGTAGAGGGGGCCGTGCTTTCATCTGAGGGCCGCTCTGTCTTTATGTATGTTCCAGCACACAGTCTGTGGGGCTTAACACGCATCCCTGGGCATCACTGAGGCTCACTGAAGGCAGCACATAAAGACAGAGCGAGCCTGCTCCTCTGCTTGCCCTCCTTCTGAGCGTTACATAAGAATGGAAGATGCAGGCATACAGGCGCTGTTGCAGCTGGAGGTGAAAGTAGGCCTGTTAAGCCAAAGGGGTAATAGGTGTGTGTATGTGTGGATGTTAGAGGGGACCATGTGAGGGAAAAAAAATAGCTAGAAGCAGTGGGCTGGGCTGAGGCAAATGGAGTCACTGCTGGACAGGAAATTCTATTTACTTATTCATAAATAGAGAGCTTGAGGGCTGGTTCTCAACACATTCACATAGTGTGTGTATGTGTGTGTTTTTAATGATATAAAACTATCTGTATGTTATAATAACACATACAGACAGGTACATGAGAAATAAATCAGGTACCAGACAAAATGTTAACCACGTTACCAGTGTCCATGTCTCCAACTCACTTTAAAAGACAGTAACGGGAATACAAACATGTATGTAAAATGCAAGAGCCTTAACACAGTCTTGATTGGCACGACCCCCCCACCCCACCCCACCCCACACACACACACCAAAGGGTGAACCTGCAGTGGAACACTGATTCACCTCAGCAAGTGCACACAAAGACCCACACCCTCACCGACAACCCCACCACCACCCCTCACTCCCAGCAGCCCCTGGTGGAACAACATGAGGCTTTTACCGAAGACAAGAGGACCTCATGAATATTCATGTTGCCAACACTGCTGGAGACGCAACAGAATTCGCTGAGATCAGCACCGAGAAATTCCCATTGTGCGAAAAAAAACACACAAGTACACTCGTGCTGTACAGTATGCATGCGTGACCGTGCCGCTCGCTCTCTCTCTCTCTCTTTCTCTCCATTTCTCGGCCTCTCTCTGACATCCACCTGCCCACGCACATCCAAATGTCGAAAACACACACACAAACTTAAAGCCACCTACATGCTTTCATGTAGGTCCACATCTTCACTTTCCCTTCATGGGGGTCCAGGTTTTGTCATGTTGTAATTCAGCATCTGTCCTTGGATGTGTAGTGGAGAAAATTGTTTCACTCTTACTCAACAAAACACACAAACCTTTGAGGGCTGTTGTTAAGGATTATACAGATTGATCTGGATTGATGCTGGATCAGACTGGGAACTGGGGAGTTTGGAGGCCAGGTCAACACCTTGGGCTCTTAGCATTTGGTGTGGCAGGCACTGACGCTGGGGGCTGACATTGGAGATGTTGGCATGGGGTGTGCTTGGTCTTCAACAATGTTCAGGTAGGTGGTACATGTCAAAGTAACATCCAGGTGAATGTCAGGAACTGAGGTTTCCCAGCAGAACATTGTATTGTAATGAAATGATCAGTGTTATTCACTGTACCTCTCACTAGTTTTAATACTCTGGCTCTCTTAGGAACTCTTAGGAATCTACATGAATTTGGACACTACCCTGCCCCTTACTACATATTATCTGAATGTATGGAAAACATTATTTTCTATTGGATGGGACATATGCACATATTATATATTAGGGGTTCAGACACTAGGGTTTAGACTTAAACTAAGCCTACTTCAAAAACATATAAAACATGTTATGTGTGTAGTGTGCAACTAAGTTTTCTTTCTCAGATGACATTCAAATGTGTAAATGCTCAGCACAGTCAGTGAGTTTGGATTATTTAGACAGCTGCTTCTTCTTCACATTATTACCCTATCAACCACACACATGCAAGAATTGTAATGAGCTCGACCTCTGCATAACCTAATGAATTGAATTGGAGAGGCATCGCAGCACTTGGACAATTTCACACTGTGTTCTCTCTTGTGTTTATGAGTCAGTGCTTCTCATCATGTCCTCGAATGGCTCGGCACCACGTGTTCAGCACCTGCCTTTCAACTCTGGCAGTTGTGAGTTGCTACAGTAGTTTCGACAGTACAGAGGCAGACTCTTGATAATAAATAGGAGATGACAGCCAATCTGATGTCAGCTTTGGAGAGCTGTGACGAGGCCAAGCCTATGGGCCCAGACATTGACAAGTACCTCCCGTGTTACTGCTGTACTCTGTGATCCCCTGGCAGCGTTGCTCAGCTCACAGCTGTGCATTTGATGTGGCGTTGTGAGTGGAATGTGGGTGACACAGGCACAGGTTAGCTTTTGGAAATCAGTAGTGTACTGTGTGTAGGTTTCATTTGCACTAACTGGTTTATCTGAAAGATATTTGTGATAGTAGAGCTCAGAGGACAGATTCATAACTGGATCCATCATAACTATATATAAAGGAAAATAACTGCGTACTATCACTGTTTGATATAAAACTGATGATACCTTTACATCAGCTATTCTAGTTTGTTAGGTCCTGCTGGGAAAATTCCTTTGGACTTATTTTAAGCAGTGTCAACAGTTTGTATTACTGTAAATAAATGGAGTAGAGCTGAAACAATTAGTTGATTAATCTGCAACAATTAATCAATAAGATTTAGAGTCTACAGCCATGCTAGCCGCTCTGTGAGGCTGTACTCAGGCACAGCAATGCTTTGTCATTATGCTAACATGCCGCACCATCAATGCTAACATTCATGATGTTCAGTAGGTGTAATGTTTACTACCCTCAACACTGACACTGATGTTTCTGAAAATAAAATTAAATCAAGAAAATAATCCTGGAGAACATCATCTTAAAGATGATGCTCATACACACAGCGAAACAGTCAGAAGCGTTGCCATATAATAAACTACCTGTTGTGGACAACACCAATGGAAAACATGCAAAGATGATTCTGAGCCACTGCACTGTAACTGTTCTGCATATCTGCTGACAACGAATGAAATTTATTTAGCTGTATCCCATTGGGGCAAGTGCTATGGCTAAAGCTATTTGAATGAATTCTCTGAGGGAAGAAATGCATTGCAATGAGCTCTTCAGTGCATTAAGTAACAACAACACATATTTAATGTTATTGGCTTTATATCATTGTCTTTATATTTTCTTTCATGGAATCACACACCCCAGAGGTGGTTGTAATATGGGAAGATGCCAAATTGAAGGTTGCTACACATACCAGTGAATACCACAAACACACACACATCTCTAAAGGAAAAAAGCAAGGGATCACACACGTCATATGCTATTTGCTCAGTTGGTATTAACAGTTCCGGCGGTAGAGCTTTATTAAAATTGGAACATCACCTGAATATTTCAAAATGCTAAACCTATCTATAGCAACATGAGGTGAACTCTCAGCACTTTGAGCACATTGAACTTGGGTGATCTTATGTCCTCAAAGCCTTTCAAGTCATTTCCTCTCTAAGCCATCTTTTCAGTCAGCAAATTAGAGAAATACCAATAAAATCTTTGAATCATGAGCTGCTCCTTATTATTACTGTTGATTACTAAGTCATAAAAAAACTTAAGAATAGAAAGAGGGGCTAGGATTTAGGAATGAAAGAAAATATAAGGGAGAGAGGGAGAGAGGGAGAGAGAAAAGCTACAGAATGGACAAAGTAATGTATCATTAAAGAGGCAGTTTGAGACAAGAGAGCACAACACTGAGAAAGGAGACAGAGACTGTACTTAAAAATGTGGGGGTCTAAGATTCCGGTCCTGTTTCCCTCTCTGCACTCAGCCCGACAGCAGTTTCACCTTTTAAACTCCCTCTCTTCTTTAAGGGAATTAAGCTTCTTCCTCAGCTCCTCTCACTGCAGAGCCTCCCATGAGCCTCCAACATTAGACTCCTGCTTTTTCTGGAAGATTCCTTGAAAGAAGTACACAATTAATAAAATGTTCTGATGTAATAATCATGAAACTTGGACTTTAGTTAGCCCATTAGATGTTAGAATTTATCTAACAATCATGTTGTAATTCATTATTAACAATGAAAAGTCTACACCACACTAGGAGCTCTGAGGCTGTATGTTAGCTAAATGCTAACATGCTGATGTTAAGCAGCAGAATGTTAACTACAGTCACCATCTCAGTGTGTCTGCTGACAGCATGAATGCAGCAAAGTGTCAGACTATTTCTGGGCTGAGAGAACCAACTGCCAAGCAATTACTGTAGTTGAGACTGAAGCCAAACAAGACATATACCGTGTTGATTAGAAAACTCTAAGGGTACTGGTTGGCAGATTTTGTCACCTTTGGAAAGAAACAGGCTAGCTGTTTCCTCCTGTTTCCAGGACTTTTGCTAAGCTAAGCTTTAATGGAGACACATGAGAATGGTGTCAATCTTCTATTCTCTAGAAATGGATTTTTCTTATGTAAAATTAGATTGTAAAAAGCAAAAAGAACCTGGGCAAAATGTAAAAAATACACTGATTTAGCTACGCTAGCTTTCTCAGCCAAGCTGTTGCACAACCCAGGAGCCCCAATGGCAAAGACCTGTCATCTCCTTTATCCTTTAGTCTAGACTTATGGACATGATGATTCTATGTTATTCTTTGCCAACATGGCTGACAGAGCACAGCACAGCTACACCTCTGGAAGGCATACAGTGTATGACATAACTTCACATAAAGTATACACAATGTGAAAAGACACCTGAAGGGATCTCAGATTCAGTAAATGTATTTATGAATGAGCGGCAGAGAGAGAGAGTACGAAGTGCATTAAGTGATATCATTGTGATCCATCAAAGTAAAGTGTTGGGTAAAAGCACCCTGAGGCAGGCAATCTTTCCCGTCCTTTAGACATGGTTCGTTTCAAATGCTGCTTACGTCCCCTCCCCCTTCTTTTACTCACATCCTTCTCTTTGCTTTCCATCAAAAGCCCAGCGTGTGTGTGTGTGTGTGTGTGCGCGTGCATGTGTGTTCCTCACAGGGTCAAGTGTGCCATTATGAGTAGTTATACTCTTGATTATCTGAACTCAGGATGTTTGTCTTTCTGTTTTCAGTGCAAAGCTAAAGAGCACTTTGAAGTGGTGTCTATATTAGTGCACATATCGTTTACATGAGAGGAATCCCACTATATGTTTGTGTGAATGCTCATTGTCTATAAAAATGTGTAAATGTGAGCGCATGTGTGTTCATGTGTTTGCCCACACACACACACACACTCAGAGGCCAAGCAGGTCACTAAACAGTAAACCACCCAGGCCCAGAAAGGAATCTCATTAAGGCTGGCCTATCTCTTGCCTCTCCATTCCCTTTTTTTCTGTATCCAAACACTGGAAAAACAACAAGCTTTGTAACTTGTCAAAGGGCAACACTTAAGTTTTTTTTTTACGCCTGAAAATGAGTAGCGCAGGGAATTCCTCTGAGGAAATATTTTCACAAACCCAGAAGATGAAACAGAGAGAAACAGAGTACCTGTCTGTGCGATGTGCTCTGTCAGCATCCTGTCAACAGCGCACAGCCAATTAGGACTGCAGCCAAATGGCTGGGTGAGCTTTCTGTTTCTCACTCCACTGATTCTGCGTCCAGCACAAACACACACACCCTGATATGCACATACACACATGAAGTAAACAAGGCCAACACACATTCAAGTGTATGCTCAAGTGAAACATGTGTACACACACACACACACACACACATATATATATGCGCCTGTGTTTACACAGACATTAATGCACATGTGCTTTTACAGTAAACAAACACAATCTGCATCCTAAAAGAAAGGAAGCCTGTATCTAAATTGTGAGGCAGGAGAATCACCCTAACTACCAAGTCTCTGTCGTCTCTTATCCTGTCACTAATGCCAGTTGGCCATTTGACTACATTTCCATATTGAGCCCGCTCTGAGCATGTGAGGCTGCGCCTGCGAGAGGCGGATAAGGTGTGTGTTTATCTGTTTGGGGAGATGACGCTGAACTTGATACCCTCTCTATGTAAAATCATAGCAACAGTCCTGCCACTGGCTGGGGAGCCCATCCAGACACACAAATGCTGACAGAGAAGGACACAAACACACATCCTTCCCCATACACATACACAAAAACATGGCCCCTGTCTCTATCTTCCTTGCTACAGTCATTCCCCAGGCTACTTTGCATATCAGACCTGACATAATGAGGAGATACTGTATGGTGTCTGAGGACAGTGGGTGTGGAGGTGGAAGGTGATACTACCACCTTGTCTGGTCAGCTAAATAAACCTGACACATATGGGCCCGTCAGCTTGCTGGGAGCTGCTCAGTTTCAAGTTATCAAGTCAAACAGGCTACAACTCCTAAAATCAATTTTCACAGCACTTTTATAGGACAGGAGCAGAGTCTCAAAGTAGATTCAGGTCATAATTTTTAAGTTTTAGATAAAGGAAAAGGTCAGTGTCAAAGAGTTCCAGGGGCCAAAGAAACAACATGTGTTCAAATGTATCTGCATGTTGCAGACTCTTATCAAACATTTTGCAGTTTCTTCATTTCATCATACACTCATTAGCCTATTGCACTTCCTGAACTGTTAACCCATGCTCTATGAGCATTGTCCGTCAAACAGGGCTCTAACAGCTTGGCCACTTGCCGTCATGGATCTGCATTTAAAATTTGCATGTAGGCAAGTGGCACTTACCAGCTGCCAACCAGGCTACTTGGGCAAAGTGCAAGAGGCTGCAGTGTCCTACTCCAAGTGACAAGGCCACACCAACTGTTCACTGAGCAGTAATCTGTCTGTGCTGCAGGAGGTGCTGGAGACCAAGTGAGAGGAAGTCTGGTCTAAGACCCAGGTAAAGTCTGCTACACAGCAAGGACAGACAACTGGTTGACAGCAGCCCACGTGTCAGTCACATAGCAATTAAACCTGAAAATATGCAGGGCCTCAACTGTGATGCTAACACACAGGGGTCCTCATAGATGCTCCACTGAGCAAGACTGCCGTTGCACTCCTTAAGTGAAGACAGACAGCGAAGGAGGCCCTTCCAAGATACCCCTGCACAGCCAATGGCTGAGCCTTAGGGGGTTTACCAGCAACACTGTCCACAAGGTAGAGAAAGTAATGCAGAGTGCATATCATGCCAAAGCTCACACAGAACACAGATGATGCTATTTTTCATTTCTCTACCCCCTGAGGATACAAAACACTGAAACTGAACCCCCTGAACTTTCAACGAACTTTCAATAATTGTTGGCTAAAAGGGAAGGTTCTGTCTGAATGTAGTGTCTCTCAAGTCCCCTCGACTAAGTGTGTAGTTTGGGTGGTACGAAAGGGCTCATAAGCTATTCACATGTTTAGCTGTTGTCAGAGCATGCTGCAATGCTGTCATGACGGATAACAGCTTTGGAGAACCCTATCTAATGGAAACTTTTAATATTTGTTGGCTAAAAGGGAAGGTTCTGTCTGAAGGTAGTATTTCTCAAGTCCCCTTGACTAAGCCTGTAGTTTGGATGGTATGAAAGGGCACACAACTTATTCACACTTTTAGCAGTTGTCAGAGCACACTGCAATGCTGTCATGATGGATAACAGCTTTAGAGGAGCCTGCCCAATGGGTATAAACTGGCAATTTTCACTGAGGGGCAGAGGAGTGTACCACAGAATGCAGCGGCCTCAGTCAAACTCAGCAGAGGGTGGTTAAAAATAAACTCTCTCTAAACCCCACATGACAAGAAGAGATCAGTGATGCATACACCTTAATAGTAAAATGAGACAGACAGGAAAGGGAGAACAGAGCAGAATGGGTAGCTCTCTGGGTCAACTTGCACTCTTAATACTGCTGATGAAATCCTAGCCATTTTGCCTTGTAGACAGAAATGGTGGGCTGCATTCTGGGATTTTTCTCCACAACTTCTGGGGTCCATCTTAAATGCACCCCCTTTATTTCAAGATCCAAGCCTTGAGAGGTTGCCCAAAGTTGAGCACCATGCCATTCGCCAATGACAACACTCCCAAGTCCCTAGATTAAGCCTCCATTAGCTGGGACACCTCAGCATATCATAAAACAGTTGCTCAGTCCAAGAGGTTGACAGGTAACTCTTCCTGTCTGACTCTGACAGCTGAAGAGTGGGTGAGGAGGCGTTCTGCTTTGAGGCATGGCAATCAAGCCTGTCACTGCTCTGCCATGCTGCATCCTTTGAAATGACTCCAAAACACCCATCTTCCTGGCACTGGAGGCTTTTTGGTCACTAAAATGTGTGCCTGGCCAAAACTGGGCACCCTGGAAGACCTGAGATATTGGTAGCAAACGTTTTCACAGGCGCCATTCATTTCAACCACCATCTGTGTCATAAGAGGCAGTTTCTTGGCTGAGACAAAGATCCAGCCTGCCATTTGGCACACACCAACCTATGCCAGGTTTTTATCTGCAATTGATAACTTGATCAGAAAGAAGATATTGTCAGATACTGTTCCATCTGCTTGTCCTTCATTCTCCTTGCAAAAGGTAGTAATTTGGTGGATGGATGCCTTGGCTCAGCATGTCAGTCTTCCTGTTAACCTGTGTTCTTGGAAGTTGGAGTTGGGGACCATGATTGTCATGTACTCTGACAAACCCACAGGGGAGCACTGAAACCAGGAAAAAGACTTCATGCACAAGGGCATGGAGAACTGCTATGTACGACTCTACAGAATATCCTGACTGCAAAGTAAGTGTAAGGACACTGGAAGTAGTCGAACCATTTCTTGCGCCATACTGAAAAAAGGGCTTGGCAATCAGCAATTGTTGCTGGCATCCTTCTGATAGATACTGACTGTCTGTGTCTGGCTGAAATAATAACAACCAACCTGTGAAGTATTTCACAAGTATTTTGACAGACCTTTTGGAGAGCTAGAGTTGCTTTAGATTTCTTTCTACCTCCAAGAGCACCATATTTAGTTGACTAATGCGCCTAGGATGCACTACTACGTGACTGCATTGTTGTATTCAACTTGGATTTAACATTTTTCTTCACCAGACATTTGTCACCTTGTGGGAAAAAGTGTCTCTATTTATGCTTGAGTTTCCCAAAAGTGAATCACTTAAGTACTTTGCTTGATAAATGGAACAATTTTCTGGGTAACATGCATATGAGAGAAAAGGGTGACTAAAATGCATTTTAATAGGTGTTGTTTTCCCATTAAACCCGAGATAACCATTTAACATTTCCAGAGCTTTATCATTTATCATAAAATTAATCTTATGGTACTAAAAAGGCGTACAAATTGGTACTAAAACAATAGGCCAAATCTAAACTTGCTTTCACAACTGCAGTGAAAATCTGGTTGTTTTCAGTGTGCAAGGTAAATTTAAGCCTTTAAGAAGCAACTTGATTCAAGAAGAGTCTAGCCAGTATAAGGTGAAGAAACAGCTATAGCCTTACTGCTAATAGTGAATTCTAGGCCACTGCCATTGACACACCAATAGAGATGATACCAGGCTCATCTAGAGCACAGGTTGCAAGGTGCAGCACTGTCCTTTTGAATCTGACTGGCTCTCTGCACGTTCCCCTCTCTCCTCTCGTCTATCCTGATGATGAGCAGCTTGCTTCATCCCTTTGATATTAACTTATGGATGTATGCATTTAACATTCTCTTACACAATCAGCAAAGGTACACGCCCACGCACAGCCCTGGCACACAGCACATGCATGCATGCACAAAGAGATCCACATACATCTCACTCGCTCTTCTGAAAATGCATAGTGATACACACACACACATCCATACATCACACAGAGGGGCAAGAATATAAGTAATTTAGCACAGTGTGACACTTTCACGGTCTAATTAGCCCCAGTGTTGCAGTAAACACGTCCCAATGACCCTCCAGTTCTGGTTACTCATTAAGTATAGATGGGGCTGAGAATGGCCGGCTTCTCTCATCCGTCAGGACCTGACTCGTCACAGTAGTAGCTCCTGAGAACCCTCTAGAACCTCAGGAAGAGCATCGGATTCAACCAGCTTTATCACAGATGCAGTTAGACAGAAAACAAGACAAGGAACCCTTCTCCCTTTGCCCTGATGTGTCTGCATCTGCATGTTATGTCCATTTCTGACCAGATTCATGCAAGCGTTCATGTGCACCATCACAGGGATGTGTGCAGCCGATTCAAGGGATGCTCTAGAGAGATGCTGCATGGCCTGCGCGGAGACAGACAGCCCTGTTGCTTGCTTGCTTGCTGCTGCCTTTGACGCGGTGATGGGGATTTTCCTCCTCTCTCTCCCTCTCTCTGTTGCGGTAGCAGACGTGGCCAGCAAGCTGTGATCAAACTGTGCCTTCATCCATCCTCTCTCTCTCTCTCTCTCTCTCTCTCTCTCTCATCAGCTGGAAGGATTCAGCAGCAGGGTGCCCCAGATTCACAGACCACCTCCCTCCTCCCATCTAGTGCAGAGGCTGCTAGCTCTCCACTGTGGAGCACTACTGACACTGCCTGGCCAGAAAGGTGGTACTACAACTGGAAAGTGCAAAGACGGCCTGTTTAGTTGTTTGATATGTGGATTTTTAGATACATGTTCTTGAATAAACTTCATGGTGTTGACCTAGTGCAACGTGATAAATTAAAGCAAAGAACATGTATTCAACATCCCTGTCTTGGTTCTACAGTTCTACCTAGAGTAGAATTTTAACCAATTACCATTTCAATTGATTCCTCTGAATTTCTGAGCATTCTCAATAAATCAATCAAAGTTGTGGCGGTTCTGTATGAGGTGTCTGCACAGGCCTGTGGGCAGGCAGACGGACAGCGATGTGGGGGACCAAGAAAACGGTACATCAGCGCAGATCCTGAATCAATACCAGTGTGTGGTGTTAATCTAGTGAGTGGTCCTCTGGCAGAAATAAGTGACCAAAAGGTTGAACAGCACAGCAGACCAAAGAGTCATTATCAAATAGGACCAGCTCAGCATTTTGCTCCCAAATAAGCCACTTTTCTTTTTTTCTTTTTTGTCACAGAGGAGTGAAGCCAGGGTTCAGCAAACCTCGGGGGTGACTTTGGGTTGAGCACTGTCAGGGACTTTCTGTCTTTGTACACTGGAGTATTATATAAGATTTTATCTGGGCTTTTTTGTGCATGCTAGGCCAAATCCAATAGGATATTTAAGTTCTATGCAAAACTCTGATATTTCTTTATCCAAAGCTCTTCAGTCAAAGAAAAGGAAATTAGCTTGACTAAAGCTGAGCAGTGCAGGTTGATACCATAATCACCTAACTGCACAGACACTTCCTTTTCTGCTAGACAAGCAGGCAGGAAGCCTTTAAAGTATAATAGAGACACAATTTCTGCTCTGTTATGAACTGTGTGTGTGTAGGTTAGACTCTCCAGATGATACAAACAAAATCTTTAATCAGCTGTACATGCATTGGCACAATGTCACGTTTTCTTTTTACCTCTACTGTAGAAGAGGAAACATGATGCATAAAAACAATCCAGAAATAAAAAATAAAAGTTCTACTCAGTGGATGTCACATTACGCTTCACAAATACTTTTTCTTTATGTTTATGGTATAGCATTGCAAGCACCTCTCTCTACAATACTGTTGGCAGGTAATACTTTGAAATACAGTATGTATGCAATGCTTAAAGTGTAAAGCACCACAAAGAAAACACAAAGCAAGATCAATAAACCAAACATAATTTACACTGGACGGATTGTACGCACAAAAAAATCCCTTAACCTTGCTTTCTCTTTGTACTGTTAATACATCAATTTTGAGGAACATTTTTACTGACAGCAAAGAAGACAAGGGGGGAAAGGGAAAGAGAAGTGACAACAGAGAAGAGAACAAAGACAAGAGGAGAGGACAGGGAACAGGAAATAATTAGATTTTTTTAAAGATGTGACATTTACACTGCTGGACTTAGTAAATAATCTTTTCAGCTATTTTATTCATATCAGACACAAATGGGCTGAATAAAAACAAAAAAGTTGAAAATTGGCACCAGCAAAGAAAAAACTGCAGGCCAAACCTGTGGAGTAAGGCTTGGATCCCACCTTAAAGGAAAATACTGGTATGTTTAAACCTGGCATATTTCCCATAAACTTATCCACTGTCACTCTCTGGATGATGCTACCTTTGCACTTGGCTGTTGTAAAGATTCAGGGAATCAAGACGATGATTTTTATATGAATCGTATCAAACACTTGTCTCTGACAGCTGACTGAACATAAACACAGAAAGTAGCCACCTGGGGTAGTCTGCATATGGAGCCACAACAGACCAAAGAGCCATTATCAAATAGGACTAGCTCATGTGCTAAATGTTAGGTTCTAGGTACTATCAAACGCATGGCAACATGACAGGAGACAGAGGGAAGAATCACAGTGAACTAAACACAAATACCTTGTTGTCTCTATATACAGGGCACCTGCCATTTTCTGCATGTTTAAGCTTTTTTCCAGCTGTTATGTTTTGCTTAGTGCATGGGGGCTGGCCTTGGCTTGAACTAAAAAAAATGTAGTGCTGAAAAAAATTACATTAAAACATCAACACATCAAGAAATCATTTAGTACAGTGGCTCCCCAAGTGGGTTTCAACAAAACCCTGGGGTGGGTTTCATCCCATTATGTTCACAATATCATCTTCTCAAAATTGATTAATCATTCTCCATCTCCATATTGACACTTGTGCATTTTTTTCTTCACTAAATCAAACAATTTCTCAAGCTGGGGTCCCTGTGGATCCTAATACAGATTTATTAGGCTCTGTGGAGCATGAAATTCAAGTCTAACGGCATCCTCACCTGGATCTGGGTTTCACTCATTCATCGACCCCCTTCAGTCCTCCTGATGTTAACACAGTACAGAGTAAGGCTTCACTGAATTGATAGTTCAGATAGTTAGTTTTTTGTTTTTTTTTAAATCAGCCGAGGCATCGTCTTGTCTCAGAAAGGCACGCGACTGAACTTCACAGTTCGCTACTGCTCTAGTTTTCCTCGCTTCGTTTTTTTGTTTTCTTAGCAGCACTTTGCATTGATCTCCGTCTCAGAGAAAATGACACTTTGTGGCCTTGTCGATAATATCAACATACATATACATATTTACAGAGATGACCATCCTCTAAAAGGGTCAGTTGACATTTGTTTGTTTCCAGACAGTTTCTTTTTTGTTACTCATACAAACAGAGGAGTGAAATCAGTTGTGTGTGTGTTTGTGTGTGTGTATTTGTCTGGCTTAGAGTGAAAATCTTTTTAGGAAGTTATTGTGTGTGTACTGTACATATGGCAAGCATGTAGAAAGAAACATGGAAACAACATGGAAAGGAGGCAGAGAGACATGGCAAAGATGATGGTCTTTGTACTGTGTGTGTGAGAGTGTGTGGTTTTACGAGTGCTTGATGGTGTATTTGCCTTTCTGCAGCTGGGAGATGTACAGCTTTGACTTGGTGCCGTCCAGTCGTTTGAACCACACCTCATCGTTGTTGATCGTGGTGATGATGGCGCTGCGTGACACACAGACGGAACAAGGTTAGCGCAACACCAAACCACAATCCTCACAATCAGTTTAGAGGGTTTGCATGCAATGTTACTGTAAGCAGAGGTTGCTGGCCACTCCTCCCTGAGTGGCAAACACTCAACACTGAAAAATCTTCACAACAGTCCTAAAAGGGCAAAGACTTTTTTACAAACTGCTGATGGCAGCTGACCTAACCAAGCATGAGCATTTTAAAGTGAAACAAAGAACAAAAACAAAATATTTTTACAAAAAACAGTCCACAGACAACAGGAATATCACTAGAACTGCTTGATCATGATTTGATCAGACTGAGAAACGATGCTTTAACATATCCACCATTTCCTCACATAAAACAGGAATTTACAAAACCAGAAATAATGTGATGTAATGTAATGTTATTTCTGGCTACTTTTTACATTTTGTCGTCAGACCACAGACTGACAGGTCTTTTGTACGGACTCCTGCATCACAGCTCTGCCCATTCGTAACAGCCACCTGCTGCATTTGTTTTGCCACTCCATGGTGTCGGGTCGGGGGTTGGGGGGGTGGTTTAGGGGATCACTGTGAAAAACTGACATCAATGCATTCCCTCTATTCAATGTGCATCCTGCCCTGACAACACACAGGGCAGGACGCACAAAGAGGCAGAATGTGGAATCACAATCGTTCCTGCTAATACTCACATTGTCTTTGGTTAAATCCATCCGTGATCATTTCCATTACAAATAAATCCACCATGTGACCACACTGCTTCTCAGTCACAGACTCACACAATGAGTCAGAAACACACATTTCCAAATGAGCACGTACATCCCTCATGCTTTAACTAAAATCCCCAGTCCCTTTCATATTTATAAGGAGCAGTTTATTCTTCAGTAAGCCCTCCTCCCACACACACAAACAAATACGCGCACACACCTAGTCGGGTACTCGTCCTTCCTGTTGATACAGATGGCCTGTCCCCTGCAGTACCACTGGTTGTCATAGAAAAGTCGACCGTCCTCGGAGCGCGCCACATGGTGATGTCTGTCAGGCTTTACTGTGGGGACTGGAGGAAGAAAAAAAACGAAGGAAAAATGGGGTGAGGAAGAGATGGGGAGACAGAGGAGGGAACAAGTGACTAAGGGCAGGGTGAGGTTGAAAGGAATACAGCACAAAATATTAAAAAGGAGGACAGGGAGAGGGATGAAGGGATGTTTGTGTCCTTATCAATGAACTAGCAGAAAGTATTGGATCTACTTCTCCTGTGTAGCTATGGGTCGATGACTGCACTCAGCCAGATATTGACTGTAACCAAGGACGAGGAGAAACTCTTACCATCCACCTTCACCCTGTGTGGCCCCAGTGATGCCATCGCCTGCCAGGGAGGAAGAAACAGACAGAACTCAAAAACTCCAATCAGAATTTTGCAACAACACAAATGCATTCACTGGTGGATTAGTTTGTCCGTTATCATAATCATACCTTTCTTATCGCGGTCCAGTCTTCAAGGATGTCCAGATCTTGCAGCATGTAAACAATATAAGGCCGTAATGGAAAGGTTAAGGAAAACTCTGAGGGGTGGCAGGAAACATCTGTCTTAGCAGCACAACACTGAAGCGCTGCAGCAAAAATGTGGTGCAGATGACTGATGGGGAGGAATAAGACAAGGATGGGGCTAAAAAGGAAAAGGATATCAGAAACAACAACAGGCTTCTTCTTCTTGACAGGGCAGAACGGGTCTTTCTTCTTGTTTTTCCGAGAATGCAATCCATCATTCCACAACTCTGGAAAAAACAAAGAGGGTAGATAACGGTGAGGGGAATAACTAGGCTTCTGTGTCACTTCCTTTTGCTGGATACTCGCTTCATACTTCAATCTGATTTAAAGACAGGAAGTGCAATCTTCAAATGTCAGTTAACATATTCTTGATCAATTTAATACAGATTTTTCATTAACAAACTAATTGTACCCTGTAAGGAATGTTTAGGTTTAGTTGAGTCACTAAACCTCGAGTCCAAGTGTAGCCTCCAGTCCAAGTCCGAGTC
This sequence comes from Lates calcarifer, assembly GCF_001640805.2. Classification (NCBI taxonomy): domain Eukaryota; kingdom Metazoa; phylum Chordata; class Actinopteri; family Centropomidae; genus Lates; species Lates calcarifer. The sequence goes on from NC_066839.1 coordinate 17,903,468, forward strand.
ATCAAGGTTGTGTGTTAGCATTGACTGTTACTGACTGTACACATGTGAATCCACATGTAGGCTGGTAAACACACGCACTAGCCTTTGCAAATTGACAAATGTTACTGTATTATTAAAATTCATTCCTATTAAAATATGAACCAAAAAAGTCAGAGTCAAAGTCTCTAAATCCCAAGCCCAAATGCAGTCAATGCTCGAGTCCATGTGGAGTTGTAAGCCCTGATTTGACTGACTTGTAGTAAACAATTAATTAATAAGTTTATCAACTGACAGCTCCCAATTAGGATAAATTAACTGCTTTTCTTATTGTTCAATGAAAATATCAAATATTTACAAATTACTGCTTAGCAAAAAAAGGAAAGAATGCTTTTCTCTCTTTCATAACTATAAAACTGAATACTCTGGGTTTGTGGATAGTGGCTGCACTAAGTAAGCAACTTTAGGATCTCACTGTAGGCCCAACTTCTGATGGGTTTGACATTTTACTGAATAAATGATGAATAAATGGACCAAAAAAAAACTAAAATGATGGCTGGTACCTGAGGTAATGTCAATACTGTGTCTGTCTTCCTCTAATCTTCTTATCTTTTCCTCCAGTTCACTCTGCACAGTGTCAAACAGCAGCAACTTCTCACTCTGGAAAGACAGAAAGAGAGGTCAGCAAAGACAGGAAGTCATCACATCTCACATCTCCAGAAGTAGGACTGGGCTTGAATTTCATCCAGTCAAGCAGTGCACACTGTGGCAAAAACCCAAACATCCAAAATTACAGTGTATTTCCTAACTTTGCTCAGGCGATCATCTGTTGGACAAAATCTATTTTAAATGCACCTCACGTAAGCCCTGACTCCAATGCTGGCCTTCTCACCTCCCAGTGCTGGCAGGCTGCCTGGATCTCACACTCGTACTTATTCTTCACTGACTCCAAACACAGCTCCCTGTAGATCCCTGCAGCAAACATTATGGCAAATCAATCTGAGGCAGCCAACAGGAAAGATGAGAATTTGTTGTAATCCAAGCAACTATAGGCTTTAAATTGCAAAAGAGCAAATTCCATTAGTTAAATGTCATGCAGGCATTGACATTTGAACAAGTGCCAAAGTCCTATGCTGTACTTGTTTCCTATGTAAGTGCACACATGAGGGGTCAACAGCAGGAGGTGTGATCCCTGTAAGAATTCAGTATAATACCTTAATATGTGAGCATGATAGCAGCAAAGACTGAAACTCACCAGCCACTTTGGTCCTGATCTGCATGTTCTCCTGCAGGTTGGCTAAAGGTTCCAGGTATTCTTGTGCACAGCCAGCCATTACTTCCTGCAGCTTGATGTCCACCTGGCTCAGACGCTCCTTGTACAACCTGAACAGCAATTCATAAGCTTGAACTCAGGCAGAAACTTGATCATTATCATGGCATTACTGTGAGTCTAGCGACTGTGGCGAAATTGTTTTTGAGGCATCTTCAAGAGTCTAGCAATGGTCTTAAAAGCAAATTAGCCACAGCAGTCAGACACAAGAACATAATAAAACTCAGCTGGGAGTAACCACATTACTCAGCTCTCTCTGGTCTGGGCAAAACAGCAAAATCATGTCCTTACTTCTGAAGAACAGGATGCTGTGGCATAGCAGGGGGGCATTTATTTGAATGTCCTTTTTACTACAGCCAAGTTTAACATTTCTAAAAGCCAAAGACATTTTCAAAACAGAATATCACTTTCAAAAGATGGACAGTTACAGAGAGAAAAGTAGTCAGAGTAGTAAAAGCCAAAATTTACCAGCACTCAGCTGGTGGGTGGCTGATGCAGATTTCTCACCCAGAATTACCACCTGTTCTTCTGTACAGCTGACCCTCACTGTGGAAAATATCTAGGCCAGTAACCCTGACCAGGGCCCTGTTCATAGCTGGCATTAACAAGCGCCTTGGGTGATCTGATCACAAGTGGACAGCTCTAAGGACATGTGTAAATGCATTCAAGACGCACTGAGATCCAATCGTTCAGACCACATTCAGAGGAGGTCTGGGCCACATTCTTTTAGCAGTGTGTACACAAATGCTCTGGGCCACACTGAAAGACCACTTACACAACTGACATCCTCCAGGTCTGTCTCCAGTTGGTTCTCAAACTGCGTGAGCTGGCTTTAGTCATGACATGTGAAAATTTCAAAGTGCTGGTATGCGAATGTGTAAAATATGCTCAAAGGTTAAAAACAACAATGCATTTGGTCTTTGCAAACTGAAATGATGCACATGTTTATTTGACTGTAGATCACAAGTGGTCAATCAAGACGCATGCGGAGATGCATTCTATCGACAGGTATGAACTGACATACTTAGACCTGTCCACTAGAGATCTAGTTGTGATTTCAGTGCATGGTCCATTTCACTTTGAGCATCACATTGTCTATGATTAGTGACATATGTGACATATGATTACAAGGATTAATGTGAGAAATATCTATGGGATAGTATTTCAAGTAGTCAGGTGAGATGACAAGCATCTCAGTTCTCTGACCCAGACCATAGTAAGTTTTCACGAAGTACCCTGTTAATTGAGGACAGACAGCTGAAGGTGAGGGTTATATTTTGTTGGAAACAATATTGGAAGGAACGTACTGCTCCTTCAAGTCAGTGAACTGTTTCTCCAGGGTAGTCATCTCATCCAGGCACTCCATCCTCCTCCTCTCACAGTCCTCATCATCCATCTCTGTTGACATGAAGACATGGCAGGTTTGGCATCACCTCAATATCAACTGCTTTTCTTTTCAACCACCACCAACATCATGGCATCTCAGCTTCATACAGTACCACCACCTCCCTGGGTCAGCTAATTTTCAACAGCAATCGCATATCTTGTTTAACCCATGTCAGACAGAGAAGAAAAAATAACTGTGGCTTGGTGTTTAAGGCCTGTTTTTCCTACCCGAGCTGTCTCCATCTTCGGACACAGATGAGCTAACGGTGTCCTCCTCGTCTGTGCTACTGCCGTCCTGCTCGGGAAAATCCACCTCCATTTCTTCGTGGTTGCTTTCTTTCTTCTCCCGGGAGTGAACCGGCATTGTTACGTACAGGTAAGCCGGTGTTACCGGGGTGACAGGGCTATTTGCTAATTTTACCCCGAGTAAAAAAGGCAAATGTAGCTCAGACAGCTAACCGGTTAGCTAGCCCGCATCTAGACAGCTGGAAGTGCAAACATGGCTACCGTCGACCAATAACAAGAGGCTTTACTGAATTTGTCCAATCAGATGTTGGCATGGGTAACAAATTGCCAAGGAAGGATTTTAGGGATTTGTAGTTCATTAAACTTTCCATGAGTACCAGATATGTACTGTGTGTACAAGTATGTAACTATGTCGATCTGTTGCTGTTGTTTATGTTGTTGTTGTCCACTGCTGCCACAGTTTAATAATAAATAGGTTCGTACACTAAGAAATATTGATATAAGCAATGAAGCATAATTCAAATAAAAAATGTATATTGTATGTTTCATTGTTGTTAATTGAAATTGTTTATTATTGTTGAACTTTTTAAATGTTATATTAGCTGCAATTTTAAAATCCCAGCTTATTAATGGTTAATAAATAATGCCAATTGATCAGTTATAAACCACTAATAAGAGGGACTTCACCCCTCAATGGACTATTTTTACCCTTGACTTAAAGACACAGCAGAGGGTTGAACTAGAATCAAAATCAAAATCAAAATTAAAATCAGTGATTTAAAAGTGCATTATAAAGGGAAAGACATATTCTATTACTGCATGTTTTACTATAGTGTATTGCATATAATATATATATTTATTTATACTGCAGCCTCCACTTATGGGTGCCCACAGAAGGAGTTGGCAGCTGTTGCCAAATATATTAATGCAGATATTAATGTTAAAATAATAACATGAATGTCTACTTACAGTACATCATAATATGTTAGACAGCATTTAACCTTTCATCTTTAGCTTATAAATGCTAAAGATGTTACCATTATTTACAGAGTATACATGATTTCAGATGTATTCATATTAATGAACAGGGGACAATAAACACTGTAGAAGGTGCTGAGTTGGAGTGAACACAGAGGTAGGTAGCATACCACAGAGGAAGTATTATGTGCTGACTGCTGACTCATGACTGAGAATCCATCCAGGACTCAAACATTTTGATTGCATGCCATCAGTGCCGTCATCATAGCCAGGCAGGGTACTTGGATGCCTTTATTTGGCACTGGAAGCAGACAGGAGGTCTTCACAGTGAGTGCACCCTGTGCAGCTGCAGGGATATGTTGAAAAGGTGCTAGACAGCCTCTGCTAGCTGACTGGAAGATAAATCAAGCATCCCGGGGCTAAAGCTGTCATGGCTTGCTGCTTGACTCTCTTCTCACTCATTTGGGTGGCAGTGATGGACAGACTGAGGAGTGGAGGGAGGTCGGAGCCATGGTGATGTCCATGAGCATGATGGACAGTTGTGTGTGCATGTGTGTGTGTGTGTGTGTGTGTGTGTGTGTGTGTAGACTGAGTAGGTGTCTCACTACAAAATGCACTTTTAAAAACAATCAAAACAAACAATACTTTACAGTGCTAGTTGTTTGCATTTCACAAAGTCATTGTGTTGCAATTGAATATATGCACGTCCTTGTGCATTCTCTGCCACTGACAAGGAGAAAGACCTACAATCCCATGATCTGCAATTCACATTTCAACCACAAGAAGGTGGTAAAGACTTATGCTAGGTGGATAAAACAATAGTTTGCATTTCCTCAATTTTAAATCTGTTCCTGAAGAGTATGATGGATCCATTGAAACAGGACAAATTAGTGATAATGATTTAATAAAATAGCAATTTCAGAATTTGCAAAAGAACATGATTTAAAAATAGATTTATATATATATATATATATATATATAAATATAATATATAATATATATATATATATATATATGAATGAATGAAAAGACTTACTACACAGGAATACTGATGGAAAAATAGTTAAGATAAATACTGGCTACCCACAAACATACTATAATGACCATATTTCACTATTTAGGTTACATATTTGTTTAAAAAAAGGTCATTAAGCATGAACTAAAACCAAAGCACATTGTCATCAACAGACAAAACAAGAAGTTCGGAGTTTTATTTGTGATGTGTGAGCTGCTTGAACCTCACAAAAATGCATATGAGAATACCAAACTGAAAGATTTTGCTCAGTTGATTTGCGGTTTGCCTCATAGCCTCACTATTTCCGTGGTGTGTAGCACACTGCCAGTCACATCCATTTTCACACTGCTGTAAGTGTGTCAGGAAACTTTGCTGGTCTCATTTGTATTTAGGGTGCAGTACAGTGTGCTCGCAGAAAATCTGAGTTGTCTTTGTGGTTTATTTCATAATACTGAACTTTTTTTTTCATAGTCTCACACAGTCCAGAGTAGACACTACTGACACGATAGACAATCAATAAAGTTTTACACAAAGGAATGTAAGAGAGACTCAAGAATGAGAGGAAAACCAAACAGAGAACCACAGTTTAGGGATAAATGCATTTTTTCTTTTCCAGTGTCTTACAAAAAGCTGGACAAAAATTATGTCTGTGCACTCTGTAAAAATGTCTTAGTAGAATATTATTTGCCTTGTTTTAACTGCTTTGCATGGGCACTCACATGACAGTCAGCGCTTGTCAATGTAAATCTATGACCTCAAACCATACTTGCTTATACAGGCTGCATGTCTAACCTTTCTTCTTCTGATATGATTTTAGACTTGCAGTTTCAAAAATAACAGTTTCATGTTGTGACTTCATTTTAAAGTTCTGAGAATTGTGGTGATCTATCCATCACGATCGATCATTCACAACTGTCGGATTACTGACTAACCTTTAGAATAACAGGTGGAGAGCCAGGTGAAGCCTTGCCTTCTACAACTGGAAAATGACCAAAAAAACAAAAAACAAGTTGAAGTACGTCTTTGATGCTTTTATCTTATCTCCTTCGAACTGCACTGCAGACCCCTCTGTTAGTGCCTCACAGAGAAATTACTCTTACGTCTCCAGTTTGTTCAAAATGCAGCAGCAAGTATTTGAACTGGAGCCAAGCAAAGTGTTTGTAAATCCCCAACATTAGCATTCTTCCTCTGCTTACCACTATAAAATCATATTAAAATTTTGATGACCCACTTAACTTTTGCATTGGAGAGCCCTTGGCTTTACATATGCCCAGCCTGAGATCTTCCAGCCTTTGTGCCTCACTAATATTTAAAGCTATGTCTTTAATTGCACATAAGTGCTTAAAGGTTAGCTTAAAAGAACAGGCAGACATTTTGAGAAATACTCTTATTCGCTTTTTTGCCAAGAGATGGAAAGAAAAATTGTGATAAAAATGATAAATGATAAAAATTAGCATGAAAATAGCTTAGCATAAGCATAAACAGGCATAACGCATAACAGTGGAAAACAGCTACCAAGAGTGAGGAAGGAGGGTGGTTATGTGCTAAAACTTTCTTTTGACACAGCCATAGAGTCTTTGGAGACTCTTTGACAGCCTCATAGTGATGACATTAAAACCGTAACCTCTTGTTTTTACATGTTCTTTGTTCATTTGGACAAAATCGGGCTAGGTGTTTCCCCTTGGTTCCAGCCGTTACATTAAGTTTGCTAAACGGCTACCAGCTCTAAGACCAGAGTGGTGTTGATCTTTTCAGCTAACTCCTGGCAAGAAAATTAATATGGGTATTTTCCAAAACGACCATTTCTTTAAAAAAAAAAAAGAAAAGAAAACTGACATGGCTACACATACCACCTATAAGATTTAACCAACAACTGTGATACTGATAGTAACACTATTATCTTGACAGATGCCTGGTGGCAGTAGGGCAGTAGGACAGCAGATCATATTGCATACATTAATCCCTCTGTATGTGTTTGTGTGTGTGTATGTATAACACCGTGGGAATGCCTGGGGAGGGAAATAAAGGTATTACCCCTTCTCCGAAAAACACCCACATTTCCCCGAAAAAATATGCATTTGCACATTCAGCGCGAAACCGAGTCAACAAAGGGGAGGATGTCAGAGTTTTTCACCTCAGTTTGAAAGTTTCAATCAATAAGTCTCTGATGTCATCAGTCACTTTTTCACAAGCAACGGCACTAGAAAGATGTTGAAACTTTCTATTTTCCCACCTTTCAAACAATCAAAAACACATGACCATCACATACCACTGTGAGGGAAAAACTTTGTTCTTTTTACAGGTATGGAAACCGATTTGAAGTGATTTTGTTGTTGTTGTTGCTGGAACACATGGGATTAATGAACATTCCTTCCTCTTTTTGCAACTCACTGAATGAGGTCAATGGATAAGGTAATTTGAGTAAAGATCATGCACACTATTATCTTCATTTATATCTACTCCTCATGATTCTATTAAAATCATGTTATAGTACACTGTGATTACATGAGATAATAACCACACATTAAGTTTTCATAAAGCATAGCTGTGGTGAAGTCCCTCTGACAAAGAAACAGCCTGACTCATACCATTAAACAGAGAGAATGCCTATCCATTATTTAATACAAACCATGGAAAACCGCCATGTGTGAAGCTGTCATACTAAAATACTCCTTTTTACATCCAGCCACACATTGTGAAAACATAAAGTGGGTGTAGTTTGGGTAAAGTCTGGGCGTAGAACTGCTGTGTCACTTAGCCCACGCAAGAAATGGACGAGTTGAGGCTGACTGGCAGTGTGCGAGTCCACTGAGTGATTACTGTAACAATGGAATGACAGCTTCCTTCTGAAACAGGAGGGAAGTTGTCATGAATGACATACACACATCTGGGAAGCTGAAGCTATTTTTAGTCAGCTGAGCTTGGTGCAGCTCATTGACACAATTTACTGACATATATGACAGATTCAAAAGTAAATCATATGGTTGTATAACAGTGACCTCTGCACCACCTCTGTGCATAGAAAGTATAAAAACATCACTACCGCTTTTTTTTTAAAAATATCTGATGTACATTTGAAATGTGCTTCATCAAAAGCAGTAATTAGGGAAATTCTGGAAAATTTACTTATTTTACGTCCTGCCAGGAGTTAGATTTGAAGATAATATCAATGTCAACTCTGTATGCTAATCATGAAGCCTAGGAGACTATTAGCTTAAAGACTAAAAGCTTGTGGAAACAGCTGGCCTGGCCCAGCAATGTTAAAAAAAATAAATAAAATAAATAAAAAAGGGCTATTGACACCTATAAAGCTTCATAATTAATGCTTTTGTTTAATTTTTACAAATATGGGTGAAATACACTGTACACTAGCTATGGAACCAGAGCCAGGGGATTATTAGCTTACTGTAACTTAGCTTTAAGACTGGAGGGAAGCTTTAAGCTAATGTGGCTCTGTCCAAAGTTAAAAAAAATGCTATCTACACCTCTAAAGCTCACTAATCAACATGTATCTCTGTAGTACCTGTTTGTGCACAGAATAAAAGTGACAATTTGTTATTATAAAGCTTTAAAGCTGCTTGGGTGCATATCTTTAAAGTTTTGAGACAGCCAGAGTAGCCGTTTCTCCTGGGTTATTCTAAGCTAGGCTAATTGCCCCCCGGCTCTAGCTCCATATTTAGTGTACAAACACGACAGCGGTATCGACCATCTCATCTCTCGGCATGAAAGTGAATAAGCGCATTTCCCAAAATGTCAAACTATTCCTTTAAGTGCAAATAGTAGATGCTCTCCAGAAATTACAAGTGTTTCAGTTTCACATATTAGCCATGATGTAATTTCAGTATTAGTAATTTATTTGACTTTCCGCCCCTCTTTTTCCCCCTGCTTCTTCATCAACAGTGTCTTGCTAAAAGACCTAAAGCAGCCTATTTCTAAAAATGATTGCTGGAATGAACATAGGGGAAATTATTTATGCAGTTGTAGGATATGATAAATCCAACTTAGTAATAACCAATAAATCCAAATCGATTCAGCACAACAGCCCTGGAGTTTTGTTTAAACCTACATAATTCAACCTTTAGGTTAGGCTGTTACACTGAGGGGTGTCTAGAATGTTTTGCCCGCCTCATTTATATCAGTGAGGGTAGGTGCACTTTTAACAAACACTGAACATCAGAACCTTCATGACAGCAGACTGTATTGTAGGACTGTTGCATGACACACTATAGAAGAATTAGTTTTAATTTGTTCTATGTAATGAAATGGCAACTAAATATAACTGCATGGCCCGTTTTTAAAGAATGAAGGTGAGGTTGGTGTTAGGTGGTCAGTTGAGAAAACCCAGGAGTTTCATGACCTCAGCACTTCACTGGCAGGGTGTGATGCCCCCTCAGGCACTTTGTTGACTTAGACAAGTGGTGCTTTACCAACACGCAGCCAGAGGGCAATGTACAGCTCTTGACACCAAACTGACGTCAGCGCTCTCTCAGTGGTTGGTGTCCATAGCAACCGCAAGTAAACATAAGGCAAGTGGAGACAAGAGCACTTGCACAGCTTTCTCAAAGATGTAAAGTGGAAGTCCCAGTATTTCCCATGTGAGGTTAATATCTGACCATATATAGACACAGGCACGCAATCTTGGCTAAAGGAGAAAAACACACAGGGCAGCAAGGGCAGTTTGTCCCCAGATGCCTCATTGTGATACTTTACAGAGATTAAGGAATGTGTGGAATTCAGTGCAGACACACAGGAGTGGTGGTGTGCCTGAACAAGTGACGTTTGTCTGAGTGATACAGTCACCTGCTAAATAGTGACATCACAGCTGGGTGTGTATCTGTGTGTGTGTGTTAGGTTTGTACAGTGTAATCTCAATTGAGTATCGCCCCACAGAGGTATGAATGCTGCACTGCTCCTGGATACTGTTGCTATGTTTTCACCAAGCCTACCTTTCACAGTGTAAACAGAGATGATCCTGGGAATTTTATCTTAAATGTCAGGGGAGCACAGACAGGTAGCTCTGTCACGCACTTTGCCTCCATATTGTGAAAGACACAGGAATTTCCTTTTTGAAGACTCACCTCAAAGCAACAATGGGACAAATGCAAAAAAAAAAAAGAAGAACAAGAACAATATTCAAAATTCCAACAGAAAAATCAAAGTTTTATGCTTCTGCATGACTTAACAGACAAAGTGTTTTCCAGGATCAATGCCGGCCTGTGCAGGAGTTTACCTCCAGAGGTGTGTTAAAGCATGTACAGTGCTCAGATGGGTAAGTCCAGAACATCCCACTGTGGGACATGCAGGACTCGTTTGATAAGGGAGTCTCCATGAGGAAACTTTAGAGTCTTCCCCCCTCCTTCCTCTGAGCTCAGTGTGTCACGTAAATTCACTTTGTAGCGTAACCATGTACAGAAACAGAAAGTGTGGAAATCCTGCCACCTCCTTCTGTCTGTCCCCTGAATATACTAGGTGTAGTTTTTTTTTTTCACATTTTTACACCACGTGCACTGATTTCACACACATTTTTATGTCATTTTCTTTTATGGTTTAGGGTCAAAGGGACATACTATACATGTTAAGTATATAATAATAAAATATAAGACAGTAAAAATATTTCATTTGGACAGAAAATGCACAAGTAGAACAATAATCAAATGCATAAATAATACATACATTATGCAGAACATGCACACATTTAAATATGTTTTAACTCTGGATTCTGCTCTAACAACTCAGAGGTGGAAAACAAATGATGTTGCAAATTCTTCCTCAGTTAAGGACACATTATTTTAGTTAAATAAAAGATTGCTTATGTTTTGTGGTATTTACATGTGTAGGAGATTTTACATAATGTTGAGATGAAGCAAAAACATTACTGTGCTTTTGCAAGTAAAATTACATTTATCTCTTGTTTGATAAAGACAGCCACAGAATTCATGCAGTTATATGATAACGCAGTGTGGTTATTGTGTAGGTGTAGGCCATGGTTCATTTTCAGTTTAAATTCTGAATTGAACTTCATATTGGAAACATGTTTCTTTTTTCAGGCTAATTCAAATTTGGCTAATCAGGCCAAAAGTTTGAAATGGAAAATATGCAATGCTACTTTGGTTAGCCACTTTAAAAAGAGAGATAATTTCCCCCAGTGCAGAAGGGAATTCTTCAAGAGCCAGTCAGGGGCTGTCTCTCTCATTCATGACCATCATGTCTCATTCATTGAAATCAATAATGTCCCATAACCTACATCACAGGTGAAAATAGGTGTCTAATAGGAAACTACAAGTTTTCATTCTGAGTCTGTTTTGGGGGGGATTTTTCTCACAAAAGCACGGCCCGGTGTGATTTCCCTTGCTTTTTCTAAGATAAGTCAAGTGGAATTCCCCGCCAAAGCTCCGCCCAGCCAGCGCACAAAACCCAGTGCGCCTCCCCTCAACGGCACCACTCTGCCCCTGACCTTAACATAGAGACAGAGCTGTTTTCTCCTCACAGTCGCGAAGCCAACATGGACGTCCATAGAGTGTCTAACCACAACCAAATGGATTATAACTTAGACAACATGGAGCCCAAACATGGGAAAATGCTGCCTTGCCCCGAAGACCGTTTTGACAGCGGCCTGGATTCCCTGAAAGAGGACGAGCTGGTGACCGAGTTTGAGGACATGACTGTGGACGCACACGATCACACACAGGAATACGAGCCTTGGAGAAATGCAGTGACTGAGGACGGTGACACGTAAGTGGGATTTTTGTAGATCAATAATATTGCAGCTTGCGCATTTGCAGATTTTAGAATCCTGCGTAGATTAAATGGGAGTTTTGCACAAGTGCGCAGCAGCAAAACTTCAAACCGAATGCACTGAAAACATATGAAAAGCTGTGGAGCGCATGAAAATGTCGAAAAGTTGCACGAAAACAAGTGGTCTTTAAAAATGAGTGCGTGTGTTACTTGTGTGTGTATGTGCAGCACAGCGCGTACTCAGTGTGTGTGTGTGTGTGTGTGTGTACTTTGGCTGAGAGAGCAGCCTGGGCGGTGCTAAAGTCCGCGTTGCGCGTTCAGGAAAGTCCCTGGCCCGCTGCCAGTAACTGATAAAGCATCAGATGTGTCAAGCCACAACTGGTGGAAATAACCCGACAAAACTCCATTCTTGCGAAACGCTCCACTGCTCAGGCTTTGTTCTTTCTCATTTGGCTGGAACCACTTCCTCCGTGCGTAAGTTTTTTTTTTTTTTTTTTTTGGAAAGGTACTATTTTAACTAACCTCTCTTTTTTTTCTCTCTCTCTCTCTCCCCTTCCCCACAGGCCTCTCCACTTGGCCATCATTCATGAAGCCACTGAACATGCCCTCCATATGATCAAACTGTCTCACAATCACCCCTTCCTCAACCTCCAGAACCACCAGAGACAGGTAAAAACCACCATCAGACTTAAATAAAAAGCTGCTTCTCATCCAGCACAAACACAAAAAGTGGTTTTAAAAGTAGCATATGATAATTAAATTCCCATTTCTGTGTCCTTCCCCCAGACTGCCCTGCACCTAGCAGTGATCACAGAGCAGCCCCTGTTGGTGGAGAAGCTCCTGAAGGCTGGCTGTGACCCGCGGTTGACAGACGACAGCGGGAACACGGCTCTCCACATCGCCTGCAAAAGGGGCTCCCTCGCCTGCTTCGGTGTCATCACCCAGAACTGCCAGCGCCACCTTACCTCCATCGTGTCCTTCCCCAATTACAATGGTAAGTGTTGAATAAGTAAATAAAAAAACAGAACTCACACACACAGATTGTTTTGTTTCACTTTGACTGTTTCCTGTATTGGGTTGTTGACTGAACGTTTCAAAATTTTTCTCCTCCCAGGACACAACTGTCTCCACTTGGCATCCATCAATGGCTACATTTCACTAGTGGAAAACCTTGTTCAGCTGGGTGCAGACATCAATGCACAGGTAGGTGTCACTGATTCCCAATTGAAGGCAGTTAGCATCATTTTTTTATTTTTTATTTTTGCAAAATAATCCAGATAGAAGAGCTGCATGCACTAAGCTAACATAATTTTCTTTCACGTTGTTTCCTGTAGGAACAGTGCAGTGGACGGACGGCCCTCCACCTGGCCGTAGATCTCCAGAACCCCACACTGGTGCGTTGCCTCCTCGACCTCGGTGCCAACGTTAACTGCTTGAACTACGGCGGCTTCACGGCGTACCACCTCACCTACGGGCGCCAGAATGAAGAGATCAGGTGCCAGCTGTTCGAGAGGACGGCGCAGGAGCTGAGGGAGCTGCCCGACAGCGAATCAGACGAGAGTGACATGGAGGATCTGGACCTGTCGGAAGACGAGGTCAGTATCTGATTCAGAATGGCCGAATGATGCAGCATCTCAAAAGTATAGATTTCATATAATCATCATCTCTAAAGTGTGGGTTTCTAATGTTTTTTTGTCATCTTTCCTACAGCTGTACGACGACATAAAGTTCGGAAAGTAAACTGAATCATCACTCCACTGGTGGTATGAATGACAATGAAGCTGCTACTGGGTTGCCGAACCAGGCCCCCCCACCCCGAACGAGGGACAAATCAGTACCTGTCCCCTCCCTGTCTAGGTCCAAGTCCACAGGTGCTGGCCCTGGGATCGCAAACATGAATGAAGATGGCGTCCGGTCCAGGTCATTGCTGGTTCAGGTCACAGAGCTCTGTGCTAAGAACCACGAAACAGCAAGACCATGACCTCCATGTAGTCCTTCTGTATACTGTATAAATATATATTGAAGTGTATATACCAGACATGTAATATATTGTAAATATAGAGATATTATTTTTGTATTTGTACATGGTGTGTGAATTTAAACACTATTAACAAAAAAATGTTCAGAATAAAAAGAAGTCTATGAATATAAAGAGCTTGGATTGGTGTGTTTCCTCCACTCAGCATGAGTTTAATTTCATGTGATGACTTGTTCATGTCCTTTCCATATTGTATAACAATCAACATTTCTCACTTACACAAAGTGACGGAGGTAAGAGTCATCACCCAGACTTGTGAAAGACACACAGATGAAAAAAATGATAACACTCAGCCACTTTGGAACAGTCTGGGATTTCCTTGTTGGGGCGAGGTCACCGGGTCTCTGAGTCACTGCGTTGAAAAGTCCCTGGGCAGCATAAGAGGAACATAATGTACTTAAATATTCCACCCTACCCTGGAACTACTGCTGAATAGCATCGAGGAACTGGCACAGGGGTAGAAATACCAAGGTAATTTTGTAAGGAGGAAATATATTTTTTAACAAAGATGGGGAAATGTGCTGAAGTCAGTGACACTGTTGCGTCAAAAATGATCAGGAAACTTTGCTGGGATTCTTCAGAGAGGAATTCCCTGAAATAACCAGCACTACTCACTATTTCCCAATATGAAGTAAAGCTGGTGCCAACATTTACTCAGGAAATGTGATTAGGTTTAATAGTTATTCTGTAGCCTGTAATCGTCCTCAGGGCTGTAAACATTAACTGTACAGGACTGTGGGGGGATTTTCCAAGGATCAAGGAGCAACTTGTTGCTTCTTAAGGACAGTGGGAATTATATAAGAGGTGTAAACACCAGTCTGAGTAAAAAAAAAAAAAAAGTCCCAACTCTTATGACCACATTTGGGAGAAAACATAGCATTTTAGTTGGATTTCTGTGCCTGATGAGATAGAAGTTAGGGGGACGCAAGCTGATGGGAAATGATCTAAAGGCAACTGAGAATGACTCTCTGGTGACACGTTAACATCATTTCTGATCATACTGGTAATGACTCGATGCTAAGCTGGATGGGGTCGCTGACACACACAAGCCCATATGTCAGCTTTGTCAAAACCATTTGTCAAACCAGTTGTCAGGGGGAACCAATTTTCCCTTCACAAAGAGAAACTACTTGTGTTGTATGATATATCCGGTGAGCTGAAGTAATCTATTTCTGACATACTACAGGTGTTTTAAAAAAAAAAAAAAAAAAAAAAAAAAACAAAGGCCAAAAATGTTGAGAAAATGAGGTCAAATCAAGTCTGCATCATTCACTGTGTAGTAAAATAACCTCTCCACAGCACCTTGGTATGTCATGTGATTTCTAGTGCAGCGAGAGCCACAACAGGAAGCTCAGAGGCAGATCTCTGCACCCGCTCATGTTCCCATAAACATTTCCCCCTGCTGCTCAGTTCAACTGACAGATGAAAACAGCTGATGAAACAGAGGAATTAGTCGTGTACGTGGCCGGGGGGTTAAAAGGTGTACGAGACTAAATTGTGTATAAATGCAAACAGCAACAATTAAGAGCAAAAATCTATCAATCAAAAACAACTGTTATTTTACTCCAAAAACTTTTTTTTTTATTATTGAATGAAACAGTGGGGGGTAAATGTACAGCAAACAAAGATAACACCGGTCTCCATCTGGGAACTCAATATCCCATCATGCTCTAACTTAATCCAACAGGTGATGCGCCTCTGCTCACTCAGTCCCGCTCTGCCAAGGATACCAGATGGGTGTCCACTTCACTCTCTGTCAGAATCCTGGAGAGAAAAAACAGATAAGCAGACGATTTAGTGAGTCTTATGTCGAAAATCTATTTTAATCCTCATCAGAGATGCAACAATTCTTCCATGAATTGACTTGTTGATTGACACAAAATTAGGGTTAGTTTAGTTATTTTTCAAGCAACATTTGCTCAAATTTGAATATTTGTTGCTTTTCTATGCTAATAACGTGAATCTTTTTCCACTGTTTTCTGTCATATCATGGACTAAATAATGAATTGATTTATTAAGGATTAAAACGATTGTTATTTACAGCCTCAACCCTAACATACTAAAATAAAAATGAGCTTCAGTGTCATTAAGTGACACGTTGTAACCAAGGAATTACATGGACAACGTGGGCATCAGCAACCAACTGTTGGTGATTACATTCTCACATCATCTTTGGAAAATCGCTTTCACTTTCAAAAACAGAAGAGAAATTATTCTGGAAGCTGCTATTTTTACCTCACAAGGGTAATTCCCACAAAATCTGCACGTGCTAAATCATCAACTATTCCCAGTGCTTTACCTGAACTTGGGGTCCTGCGTTGTGACAACGCCCACCTCCAGCTCAGAGGGCTTGAAGTCAATGGAGAGAACAGTTGAGAGACAAGAAATTGCCGTCTAAAGAGGAGAAAAAGGAGAAGAAAAAAATAGGTACGTCAGGGGGCAGATAAGATCAGGTTTATGATATCTTTATCATTTCGTATAATAATTTACTTGGTAGGGAAAATGATGGTTATGAAATTAGAAGAAAAACGCAGCTAGAAACCACCTGTGGTCACTTTCACATTTATGTTCCTCCCTAATCAACCTGTGCTGCATCTGTGTGACAAGTTTTTACATAGCTCACCTCAATAGTTTGTCCAAAGGTCCAGTCCAGTTTCTTTTTCACTTTCTTCTCCAGGAAGCTGGTGGCTTCTGTCTGCTTGACTCCAGCGGCAGTGGCCTTGAAGCCGCAGTAGTACCCTGCCGGGTCGCATTTGTACACCTGGGGGCCATACTCCTCATCTATGCCGATCACGATCATACCTGTAGGTTAACGGGCGTCAGAGGGGGAGAGGACAACAACAGTGACACTTGGCTTCAGTGCTTGTTATTAATATCACACAAGTTAAATGCAAAAACAAAAGTCAATCTTTAACTATAAGTCAGTATAAATTTCCCATGTTGTGTGATTGGAATCCTATCCGACTATTAGAACAAAAAGATCATAATAAATCAAAAAATCAATACATACAGCAGCCCAGTGGTCGCATCTCAGCGTTCTGCGTGTAGACTTGTGAGATGTCAGCAATTCTCTTACACAGCATGTCCACTGGAATCTCATAACCGTACTTGTACTGCCAGTTGGCTGCCTCATAGCGAGCTCGCTGCACTTGGGACCTGCTGTCAGCTGTGGGAGGTAAGAGCATGTTGAGGAGGGAGAGAGAAGAGGCTGATTTGTTTCCAAGCATCCATTAAACTGTCACAGTCACAGTGGTGCTTCAAATCTTTAGTGCAATGTTTAAATGACGTCCATAGAAAGTCAGTTCTCATGGCAAAAATAGAAGGCTTTTGGAAAGAGAAGCGGATCAGCGACAATAAAAGAAGAACATAACTGTCAAAAGATGCATGGAGCTCATCATTTTCCATTTTATCCATTTAAATCCAAAAATATTTCAAAAAACAAAGAAGTGGTTTGGTTTAAACCGGGTTTCACCTTTCACCTAATTACTGACACAGTTGCTGTGTCTTCTGAGCTGGCCACCACAGTTTACACTAAATGAGCAACTCTCAGAGAACACATGAGAAAAATAGAAAGTAAACAGAAGAATGGGAAGGAAATGCAAAGCAGCTGTTCAGCATGCAGCCTCTGAGTAAGACTGTGTCTGTCCTGAAAATTTAAAACAAATTTAACTTGGACTTCAAAGATTTAAAATCCAATTTCATACTGATATTAAAATAAAAGATTACTAGATTTTTAATCTAGCGATCCATTACAGACAGCGCTAACTGTCTCGGTGACTTCCATTATATAAACATCTTTTTCTTACCTGTCATCCCAGACATTACGCATCCGATATTATCTGTTATTCTGAAAAGGTGGGTCACTGTGGAGGCATCCAGAAGCTTGTCCTGAGAGAGAAAGAAAGAAAGAAAGAAAGAAATATCTGATAGTGGTCTCATCATGTGATGTCATTACTGTTTACAAAAGACTTATTTGACTCCTCAAATCAATAAGGTATACCAGTGATCAGAGTCACTACAAATATGACATGCACGCTGGAGCTACTAAGTATCCAATCAGCCCTCTGGCAGCATCCAAAGATACAAGTATTCAAGCACATAAATACAACCATGCCATCAGCATCTCTCATTTCTTTCAGAAGATATGATATTCATATAATATAAATTGGACACTATAAATTGAAAACAACAGGACTGAGTAAACAATTTAACAAATCAAACTACACTCTGGGTTCTAAAAACATGATGCACATCTTTTTCACACTAACTACATAATTGATGTCTCTTTAAACATGATAAATATACTGCAGTCTTAATATAAGATGTGAACCACTTTAACAAAAGATTTAAGATTCTCCAGATGAGAGAATCTGAGGTGCACTTTCACAGACAAAGGATATAGCCAAAGGATGTACATTCAATCACTCACAAATGACTCACCCATCTTGAACTGAAATGAATATATATTGTATAATTTCACATGTAGAGAGCTTAACAGAGACAACATTTAACTGTCAGTGTGGATGTTACTATGTACATGAGAGCAAGGACCACATGTCATGAGTGCAGGAGGATGCACCTTGTCACAGTAGTGAATGATGTGAGCTCAGAGTGCTGCCACTATCACAGCAATATGAAAACATCAACCTGATATCAACTCACCGGTACTTTTTTCTGTGTTACAACAACCGCACAGTCCTTCCCCCTGACTGCTACTGATGTGAGTCCGCCTTGGTTGATGGCCTTGAAAGCATATTCTGCAAAGTAAGCAGGAGACAAGCAAACATGTTCATCTGACAACAGCAAGTTAGGGAATGGTGATAAACAAGGACAGTAGTGAATGACTTTGGGCAGCAGGGTCGATATGTACAAACACAGCTGTTTCCCCCAGCGGGAAACTGAGAACAACAAAGAACTCAGTTTTGGTGTGAACTGATTGGCCAGCTGACACTGAATTACTGACAGCATGATATGTTGCATCCAAATGACAGTTACTTGTTCACTTTAATTCTTGAATATCATGGTATATTACTCCAGTGAATGTACAAAGATTTATTTTGATTTTTAATGGTCGTGGAGCAGCTTCAACTGTTGTTGATCAGGTGACATCAACAAAAGCTCAGTTTAATGTACTAAGAGTTGCCTGCAAAACATAGAACTAACGTATGGTTAATAGTTTAGAGTGAAATTTCACTTTCATTCTAATCAACGTCTGCCGTATCTCTAAAAAAATAATACATTTTGAACAACTGCGGCAAGATGCTATCATGACAAAGGTAGTTTGATAAAATAAATAAATAAATAAATAATATTCCACTAACTTTTCAATATTGTAACATTTGCCTCTGTGACAAGTTGACACTTTGAGCAATGAATCAGCTTGCTTGACTGCAAAGCTAACCATGCTAATTATCCTACTAGCCAGCTAGCTATTTTGATTCGCTCTGTTCAGTTTAATGCTACTACCAGAAAAACGGAGGTAAAATATCACTTCGCACGCCGTTAGTAAACCTTTCGTGGTTATATATGACACTACTTTCGCTTTGGCGGGGTGCTATTTATCAGTTAGAAGGCAAGCTAAGCGAACCATGACAGGGCATTTAGCTAGCTAGCCAACAAGTGAGCCTTCGAACCGGCTTTTGTCTGAACACATCCATATACTGACCGACTTGATAGAGTCTTCCTTCAGGAGAGAAGATGGTAATGTGTCGATCGAACCCTGCACTTGAGCCTCGGGACATTTTACAAGGTTAATTGGCCGAGAAGTTCGTCCAAATGAATTTGCAAGCAGATTTTACTTCATGCACAATATTTCCACCCGGAAGTTGAATTGAAGGGATCCGAACTTCATCCGGTGTGAGAGGCCTGCTTCGTTTCCATGGTGATATAATACTACCATGCAGTGTCTTCAGAAGTACTATAGGTAAGTGTTTCCTTTTCATGCTGCTTTATACTTCACCACATAATATAGCTGACTTTTTACACTACTAGCCTCATTTATTTGAGCAGTTATTTGCCATTTTATTAGATTTATATTCTACCTTCTAAATATATGGCTATTTCATAAAATACACTGTAGGCATAAGAACCAAACAGTAAACAAAGTGGTTTAAATTAGCTACATCTTGACCATCTTCAATATAATGCTATTCATACATCAGTATTAGTAATAATAATCCACTATTGCAATATTTAATACATTACACTGATGGGGACAATTCTGTCTGCATAATCAGTACTGCTGATTATATTTTTAACATTATAGCTATGTGTATAAAATAAAACACAATAAATTAAAATAAAATGGCAAAAGATGGCAAAAAAATGTATGTAGGCCTATAGGAGAGGGACCAATACAGAGCAATCCTGTGGCCAGCTAGCCTTTTTCACAGTAGATGTATTGATATGTCTAAGCAGGGAAAGCACTGGTGTAATAGTAACATTAATTTGCCAGTTCCAGGGCCGTGGTATTGAACATGCTGGCCCATTTAATGATTTATTGAATGAAACAAAGTCACTGTTAATCTTAATGCACTGGTTAGTTAACAGTTTAAAAACACACTTAAGATGCTTTTATCAACTAGATCCTTTATAATATTTTATGAGTATTGTTTATTAACGTGATTTTTGAATGTTTCAGAAGTCTGGTATTGAAAGTAACATATTCTGTATAGGGTCTCAGAGGCCCCAGCTGTAAACATGGGTAAATACAATGGATTTTCAGTGCCCTATAACAGTGGCTGGTGTTGACAGTACAATGCTGCATTACCTCTCTCTCCCAGATCCCCAATTAATTTTGTGGTAAAGGGAAGGTTTATCAGGGGAAAAAGGCATTTAAAGGGAAAAAATAATTGATTTTGCCATGATTGTTATTCTTTTTACAAACAGTGGCATCTGTGGGAACTAAAACAGTGAGTGTTTTATCATTTCCTGTTAGGAGGAAACAATATGCAAGCGTGTTGCTTCACTGTATACAAACTGTGAAACAGTTTACTATGAATAAAGCTTACATATTGCATATACTGAATTAGGATTCAGCATAAGCTATGACCAGACATTCTGACTTGTCATACTGTAGCAGGAAAAGTACAGCTGTTACTAATAACGTCAACAATGGCTTTGGTCCATGTGCGCGCTTAAGTGTGCACAATACCAGGAGCCAGTCATTCATTATATTATTTACACCTGTTGCTTCTCCTGCTGTGAAATGGCCAAAATGTCTTTGATGAAATAGATCCTATATATGCTGCCTCACTGTAGTTACTTCCTGGAGCACTTACATGGAAAGGTTAAACTTAAGACACGCATTTTCTTTCCTGCCAGTGACAATGACTGCTGTATAACAAAGCCTACTTTTGTGAATCTTATGATTTTACCTTTTGTGTCTTAGCTGTGACTGGAAGCTGGTGAGTCAATGTTGCACTGGACTACATGTTAGATTAATGGTCCTAGAACATCTTATGATATAATGCAATTCAGTACAAACCCACCACCAACTATTTCCTTGAAAATCACCTTGGAGTTGAATCAGCACATTTCTAACACTGTCTTAAGAAAAGCTGATTACTAGCTTCAAAAGGGTGGCTTATATTGCAGATTTATATTGCAGATTCATAATCCAGTTCAATAGTTGTATATTGTACAGTCTGCATATACATGTTACACACATATAACATGGATATGTTGGCATACACATGAGTTAATTTCACACCTTGATCAGTTACTAAAGAAAGTTGTGAAGTATAAATGTAAATTTGGTTAAAAGATTTAGCATTTCTTATATATTAGCTATTATATTACTATTCATTTTGCCTGCTAGACACCAACATCGATGTCAGCATAGCAGCATTAAAAGCTAAAACTGTAATTGTATATTACTGTGACAAAGTGAAAACAGAGGACAAGCCATCAGATCAACTCTTATGATTTCCTCATCATATAACAAGCCACATTAAAATAATGCCATCTATTAAACAGAACATGACAGGGCTTTTTTTCAGGTCATGGAACAAAATCACAGACTGATCACTCAGTATGCACTCAATTCCCATTTCCTTGTTCCTGAAAAAAAAAAAAACAACCTACAAATGTGCATGTGTCATCTGGGATTTTCCCTTGGTCTCCAGGTAGCTAATACAGCTGAATAGAGGATGTTTGCTTCCTCTTTATAAGTTACTAACACAATCAGATAATGAGTCATACAGCTACTCTGAGTGGTATCATGATCAGCGATAAGCAGAAGTTGAACCTTGGGTCTGCGATGCCAACAGGGGTTATCTTATAGAATTTTCTCATGTGGTTTTATAGCAAAAAGTCCCGATGTCATTATCCTAATTTAAAAACGGTATAGTCTGTGATATAATCGTGGATGACATAAATGGGAGTATTTGTGTTTAACCACAGAACCAAATATGACATAGTTACACAATAAGGTATTTTAACAGCAATTAATCACCCTAAAAATTAATGCAAAATCCAGTATTGCAAATAGTTTGTCCATTCCTGCACAACCACAAGCATTCCTCATACTACACACTGCTGCAGGGTGGATAAAGACATGAGTTTCCAATATGGATTTTGCAACTTCAAAAATGAACACATTGTACATTCTTTTCAGAACTGTGGAATTTAAATAGAGACATTAATTTGATAAAACGTTGATTTATCAAATGTATTTTAAAGGCCTTAAAATGTTTCAATGGTTATGTTGCTAGAACATCTGCAGGTCTTTTGCTTTGATATTTCACAACCTAGATGGTAAACCCCCCCACCCACACAGATGCCCCTCCGTCCTGATACCTCTCACTTTCCTCCCCCCCCCTTTCCTGTCGTCTTCCCCACCCCTATTCTCTCTCTCTCTCTTTGTTCTCCAGCTTTGGTTCTTACTCGGTGAAAGTGCAGCTCATTCATACTGTACCAATGCACTGTATTCACATCTGAAACCAAAAAGACCCCCACCCCCAGGTCTAAGAGAAGAGGCGTGGGACTGATCTTTGGAGCGTGGTGGGGGGTGGGGATCTCCACCATCTATGAAAATACTTTTTTTTTTTTTTTTTTACATTGCAAAGCCACAGAGTGGCTAATGTTTTCCAAGCACAGAACTTTAGATGTTAAGCAATAAGGGAAACATTAGTGTGATTTGGCCTGCTTTCTCTGAAAACCCTCAAAACTTAAAATTAGACATTAGTAGTTTTGACTCATTTTGTATAAAACATGTATAAAACAGCTTTTCTTTACGTAACTGTTGACATTTATATTTGAGTATTTTAAAATTTCCCAAATAAATTTCTGTGAAATCGTCTTTTATATGTGGTTTTCAGTACAAACCCCATGCCCAGAACCACAATGTATATTTTGTTTTTTTGTAAAAGCATGAAAATGTGAAGCAGACAATCTAATTGACCTCCCAAACGCAAAACGCATCTTTTATTGCTTGCAGTATAAACAGAAAGTTTCTAAGAACCCGAATCCAGCGTGCAGCTTCTGGGAACAGCTTATCTAAAGTGTACTAAATGCACTGTGATGCATGTCTACATGTCTACAGAGAATGTCGTGATAAAAATGCTGTGTGCTAGCTTCCTTTTACTACAGAAATCTTCTCTAGAATTTGTACATCGTTCCTTGTAAATAATCTGGTGGTTTTTGCATGTTGCAAACACTACTTGTTGCACAGTAGCCTCAAGGTGTGGTGCAATTATGCGTGTTGTCGCACTTGCTTGGAATTGCCTTAGGTATTAGACTGAAATGTAACAGGTATAATGTGTGTAAAATAAAATAGAATCTAGTCATTCAGGACTAGTTACATAACAGTGAGACAGACTAAACATCTTTTGGGTGTATTTGGAGTTTACTAAACCATCTAGGTGCTTTACACAGATTAACATTTATGCAATAAGTGAGGTTTAAAGAGAGAGAGGGTGGAAAAGCTTTACTCAGGCTTTTAAAAGAAGATTGCATCTGGTTCGTATTATGGATAAAACAAGCTCTTGATCTAAAGTCATAAATCAGTGGTGTGTGACTCGTGAGCAGACTCTCATCATTCCACTTGTTTGAAAAAGACAATTGACACAGAACCTGGAAAACAGAGGCTTGTATTGTTTTCCACTGAATATCTGTTACTCCAGCTCCTCTTCAAGGCCTCAATGAATTAATCAGCTTTCAGCTAGGTCAAGTCTACTTTTATTCATTTTTTTTTTAATAATACATTTATTATTTACTGAACAACTTGCCAGGAAATTTTGCTCCAGGCCTTTATTTTTGACATATCTCATCCACCTTCCAATCATGTGTTATTAAGGTAATATCTTTGCTTTTATGACCAAATTCCCTTCAGGGCTGCTGTGATGATCTCCCAGCTGAATACTGTGTTAAAACCCATGGAGACTGGAGGATAGGAAAAACAAAACTTACTTATTTACTTCAAATAGAAAGCAAAACGCAACTCTGCTGTTGTGTAACTGTTACTATTTCAGTCATTGCAGACACAATAGGCAAGCTCAGAACTGGATGTTGTAAATTCCACATAAACTGAAATAATAAGAAGGAAACAATAAGGAAGTAAAAAAAACAAAATCATCCTCAGAGTACTCCTTCATACCACACCTGAATTTAAACCTGGCGTTAACATGCAAACTCTAGATACCCTATCTAGACAAGGAAAGACATGTTAACGCAAGGTATAAATACATGTAGACCACAGCATGATGTAGGCTGGGATCGGGTTAGGCTGGTTTGCATTATTGTTGGATCTCACTTAGGTGTAAATGTTATTTGTACAATGTAACCACATTTTTAAGCAAGAATCTCCCCAGCAAGTTTAAAAAAAAGTCACCTAACTCCATTTGCTTGCCAAAAAAATACAAGCAGTAGCTTTAGTTGGCAAGTTTCACCTCACCATGTTTAAAAATGGACAACGCCCGTCCCAGGTGTTGTTTATTGACAGGTTCCACGTATTTAATTTGCATACTGAGATCAGATCACAGTGCAGGCTGAATGGAGATGGTGAGAAAATCTCTTGGTACCAGGCGCAAATGTAAAAGTCTGTGAAATGTTATTGGTCAGATAATGTCTACAGACACAGGTCACATATGATGTAGGTGTGAATGGGATTTTAAGGCGGTAATACAGCAATCTAGTATTGCAGTTCCATAAAGTTTGGGGACTTGTAAGAGACAGATTTTTAAAAAGGTCAATGCAGCAAAGGCTGAGAAATGTGGATTTCTAGCCAAGCTCCAAAAACACTTGATCCTTCATTTCCCATATTGCAATTCAGTAGTGTCTTGCACAATAACATTACTGCCTCCTAAATGCCCACATATTTCAAAACCCACAACTCCAGTTTGTAAAGCAGGCTTTCATTAAAAATTCAAACTTTCAGGCACATGTTCTTTTCCCCAAACTTTGGAAGGCTCTCTCCAGAGTTATACAAATGTTTTCACAGGCTGAGTAAAACCTCTTGTCACAAGTAAACCGAACTTCATGTGTAAAATTCCTTTTATATTTTACATATTGTATGTTTCAAGTTGAAAAACTGCAGCATTTTTTGGTGCTCTACCATGTGAACCACCTGCTGCCAGGAGCAGTCGTTTAAAGTACATAATGGCTGTTGGCAACAGTGGAGATCAACAGTGATCCACGTGACTGTGCCTGGGCTTGTGATTCTTGCACAGTGTGAAGTAACTTAAGTGTTTATGTAATGTGGTCGATGCATTATAATGCTCATACAGTCGGCTGAAATTTCCACGTGGCAGCGTTTGAATTAGATGAATTTCAGCTGGAAACTTTGGCATTTAACTTTGATGTTCATGTGCTATATTGACTTTGCAGTTGACTTAAACCAAACCCAAGGGCAAGGGCTGAATGCAAGCAGCCTGCTGCCAGTAACAGAAGTTATTCTGATTGTGCAATCCCACCATTTGCTTTGACATGTGCCTTTTCTGCTTTTTGTCGGAGGTGAGGTTTGTGAGGTTTGTGAAAAGTTATAGATTTCCTCACATCCAAGCCCTGCATGTTTTTCACATTTTGTGCTTCAGGTTTCTCTAGTTTAAAATTAGTTAATAAAACATGTTATTTCAAGACTGTAGGATCTTCTGCATGATGGCAATAGAAAGTGTATGGCAAAGATGAATGCGACTCAAAAGGGCAGTGACGGTAACCTCTGTCTCTGCTCTGAAACAGTCTCACCCCTGCTTTCCCTTCATCTCTCCATTTTCACTGCTATATACTGATGTCTCTATAAATTTACTAATTTATGAATGGTGAGTAAGAGCTGACTTGGACCTCATCAGCTGGTCTTTATGTGTGAACTATGAAAAAACTGGTGACAACAGAGGCAGCATGGAAGGGGAAGGGGGTATCTGTGGTTTTAACCCACATATTCTACTATAAATGTCTCATGAAAAAACCCCCTGAAATAACCTGTGCATAAAATCCCTGAGCCAGACGTAACATAAATGACATTCACAGAGTCTGAACCCTTTCAATTCAAAATAAATGCTCTAGCTGTCTGTGCACAGCTTGTAATGTCATATAAAAATACCAATATGCAAAGAAACCCACATGGATGGATGTCAGAGTGGTGGGTGAGATCAAATGCTGTTTTAGGCAGCCAGCTTACTCCCACATACTTCCTCTTGTCCTGTATATAACCACAAAGCTGTCCTGTAGAATGGACAGACTAAATTATGTATAACAGCAAAGGCTTGTTGTATGCACATTGCTATAGAAATAAAATGCAGAGTTTGTTTAACGCACAGGGATGAAATTGGACCCAAGAAAAGATCCAAAGGTGTGTGTGTGTGTTTGGGGGGGGGGGGCTTCGAACAACAAAAACAACCTTGAGCATGTCTCTCTCCACTGTACCACAGGGCAGCAGGAAACCCAAAATCTCCTCTTCTTTTTCGAAGTATATCCCTGTCTTTTGACTCTGAGAACCATGCAGAGTGTTTTTCAGTATGCACCAGCAGGCATATTCAGACAGGCCTTAACTATCAGGTTCTGCTGGTAAGCCTTGCCTGCCGTGCCTCATGCCTTGATCACTGTATCAGTTCCCTGCCTCATGCTGAGTTGTCTCATTATGTGCACCTTTAATGCCCATCATTTGATAGCAACCTGCAAACCAGACATGCAGGGTTACTCACGCACTGACAGCCAGTGCAACTTTACTCTTTTGCCTCAGGCTTTGAAGCTGTATCTTTCACTTTGTTGAGCTCAAATAAAAAAACTGGCTACTCCAGTGAGGCTAAAACTTTCAAAAAGCAGTTCATCAGTTCATTTATTTGCTACAAGTGTTTTGGTGGATAAATGAAATAATTTTCTCTTAGTTCACAGTACTTTTTTCAGTGGGCTTATGCTGCAGACACAAAAGTTGACGGTTAAACATTACTGACCCTTTCAGTGGAGCAAGTTTGATACACAATATTGGCATATTAAACTTCATTTGACTTGGGGTAATGCTTCAGCAAACAGTTGTCTTTTTAAACATCTAGCAGTTGCAGTTGTGCTTCTGACCTTGTTGGGTGGTCCAACCTCCAATAATATTCACTTTATTAAAAGTTTGTCTATTTTTTGAGGGTAATGTCTAGCTTTTTAGCTGCTAAATGGTGCATTTTGCTCACCAGCTAGCCACTAATGGCATAGTAGCATAGCATGGAGCCCCAGATGTTACTGTAATGTTCTTAACTGCTCTAAATGAATAACAGAAACAAGCCAACCCACATTCTTACTTGACTGCCAGCTCAGTAGCTTTGCAAACATTGTGACTTGAAGAACTGCAATGTTTTAAGCTAGTTAGGAATCACTAACATTAGCTTACACTAACGTTGCCCCTCTTTTTCCTCAACTGCACTGCTAAGTAATCAGTGATTTAATAAATAAAGCAAAAAAGTATCCAAATAAATGTTGCTCTTCTTTAACCAAATAAAATAAAAAATAAAGTATTCTCAAACTGGAAACAGGAGAGATTTTCCAGGTACAGGGGGCTGGCAGATGCAAAACCTGGAAAATCAATTTACAGATTAATTTTAGAGGCCAGTAGTTCCTGCATGGTGGCTTCAGTAATAACAGAGTGAAGTCAGTAATCTGCTGATGGCTTAAGAAGAGAGGAAACACCCTGCCGCATTGCACCAATGCCAACTGTACCATGCAGCAGCAGCCAAACCAACTGTGCTTTGGACCATTACATACATGATGATGAAAGAGATACATCAAACCAATATGTCAAAAAGCAGCAAGAACAATGATACTGTTGTGTTACCAAATATTGAGCAATCCCAGAGCAAGACCACGGCTTAATAGACATGCTTGTGGCGCGCTAGGAGGGAGACTGTGAAAGATCCAAGTCACCAAAAAGCATGAGTCATTTTTTGCACACTACTGTACGCCTATAAAAATCCCCCCTTTCACACACTTACGCATTCATTAATTGAGTGTCCACATTGTCCGCAAATGGAAAACATGCTCTCATTGATCTTATTTGGTTATTTTAGATAGTCAAACAGGATTAGAAATAAATAGCCACATTCAACTGTGAAGTCATTGCAGGGAATGCTAGGGGAATTTGGAATGAAAAAACTCTTCCCAAAAAATTATACAGTTGATATGACTCTATGTTGAATGGTTAGTCATGATGCTATTTCGTGTTCTGGCAAAACCTGAACTTTATGTAGAGATATAACATTATTCATTCATAGGCTGTATTTAGCTGTTTTTACAGTTACAGCATCTAAAAAGTCATTCTTTTTAAAACCCTTTGGTCTCTCCCTCCTCCTCTTGTCTACTCTGCCTGTTCTTTCATGCTCCCTCACATTCCCAAAGAGATTTGCATCCAAGGAAATCTAGCAGGGATATAAGTTTACATGCAATATCCTCAGTCTAGTATGATTTATTGCTAGCTTGAGGGGACACTGGATCTTCAAAACTGCCCCACAACTGTAAATCCGACTTTCATTTCAGCAGCGAGATGTTATGAAAAACACAGGAATGTGCTCACAGAGGACTGCTAGAGTGGAATTTTTGCTGGGAATTTCCCACTAGTGTGTGTTTGCACATGCGCGCAGCGTGTCCCCGGCCTATGTGGGAGCGCCTGTTGTCTCTGAATGAGCATAAACAAGTCTGACTGACTCAGGTGCACATCTCCTTGCAAGGATGTAAACAATAAAGTGTTTGCCAGGTGAGAGGTGCCTCTCTAGTTTTTTGTGCGAGTCCTATTTGAGATCACTTGTGGATTATTAATAGTGCCTGATGTTCCATGCTCAGCATTTTAATTTTAATTTCAACAACATTGTGCTTGGAGATGTATGCTTAGTCATTCACTCTTCTTTTAAACTTCTTTGAATTTAATTTGAAGTTAGTTTTGATGTAGACCTTTTTGCATTTCAAAATAAAATGTGGTTGAAAGCTGCTTTATTTGGAGAAGCAGTTTCAAGAAATGAGACTCAAGCTTTAACAATGTGCAAATCCTGCAAAACCATATAACTGTAAAAGTGCAGTTTTGCAGAAGTGGCGGACTACCGCTGACCTCCAGTAGCACCGTTACTGAAGCTGCATCTTTCCCTCCTGAAATCCCCCAAAACTTTCCCTCCGCCAAATCTCTCCTCCCAGCTGCCAGGATAATGGTCTTTTCAGGCCTCCCGTGATACACGCTGCTGTGGATCTGCCACAGCCCGTGAACTGGCTGCCTGGCGAGTAGTAGTTTACACCGGGCCATGTGTTCTACCTAATTGCTTTTCCAGGGTAGAGCAGAGGGCAGTGTTATAAAAGACGAGACACGGAGGGCTCGGAGGATGGAGGAGGAGGCGTGCGGGGAAGCTTTCTGGCCCAGATGTGTGCAGTAGCAGTCGGGGCCAGGCGCACATCTGCAATCATTTGAACTTACTGGGGGAATTCCTCTCTCACTGCTCTTCTCCATGTATTTTGCGCTGCTAAATCCTCAACTCGGGACAATGAGTTGCTTGACTGCCTCCCTCTGTTCTTCCTCTCATATTTCCCTCTGTGTGTCATGAACTGTTTTCCCCCCACAGACAGACAAACAGGCCGGTCTGGTGGCGACTCCAGAAGGCGTGGGATCCTTTTGTGTTGAGGAAATTTAAAGGGAAGATAAAAGAGCCAAGTCCTTCTGTAAATATACAGTACCGTGTATGAGGCACAGACATAACAAGCACTTAGCTATGAGGCTGCGTTTGGTATGGAGGGCTTTGAATGCACCTCACCACACATGTCCTGACTATGACAAGGGGAAAATGCAAAGATTTTAGCCGCAAGTGTTTTATAAAAGCAATGAACAGGGGACATGTCTCTGCTTGCCTAAAAAGGTTGCTCCAAAAATGTAAACAGCAATTTCATTTTAACAGTGCTGGTAAGTGGGTTAAATTTGACAAAAGGGGCCTAAAAATATCCATTGTTTTGCTGTTGCGTGGGCTGCTCACACAACAAAAGCAGGGAGTTTCCTTTCCTCCAGGATGTTGGGAGATTTCCTTGTACGTACTAGCATTTCGAGATTCGGAACAAGATGTTCTGATTGACAATGATCTCTGCTGACATGCACTCCAGTGCTTGACCTCCTCAGGGACACAGCGTTCTTCACATTCTCCCGTGTCTCCCGGGATTGGAGCAGTTTGGGATGTGAAGCCTTAGAAGCATCAAGCACTGTCTGTACCCATGTTATCTTTTCTCTTAGATCAGCTTCTGTTCTGTGTGTGTTTTCACAAGTCATGTCTTCCTCTTGTCCCTTTTGGCACAGGCTGTTATATGACATTACCACTCCCTGAAGATTCACATGCTCACCGTTCACTTGACTTTTGGCCTGTAGGTGACTGGACACACCCTGCTTTGTCATGTTCAGTGAAGTGGATGAAGAGGAGTAAGGTCATTTTTCACGTGTACACACATAGTTTTGTCTTTTTAGGAAAGGACATTTGAGACAGTGGTTCTGTCCATGCTTTATTCAGCATGTAGATAACAGAAAGTTACACTATAAATACCATGGGTTATGTTATGGGTTATGGGTTATGTTCTCCTTTCAAGATTAGCCTGACTTTGTAACTATAGAAAGAAAAGCCTTTTTCAGAAATGTCCCCTGCATTAGTTGAGGCTCAGTCCTCTGGCTCATACAGTATATATAGGGAGAGATTATATGAGATCTGTCTGGCTCATTGGCTTGTTTTTGTTCCTGCTATTAGCACTGTGTCTATCCCACACTGTGTTAAAAGCTAAAATAAGTGATATTTTCATATTAACAATGGATCAAACAACTATGAGCAATTTGAGAGGGGTCACTTGTAGTGATATAATCATCACCCAGAACTGCCTTTAGTGTCTTTTAGCAACTTTACCACTTAGGTTCACTCTCACTGCTCCAATCAACGTCATTTCCAGACACAGCACACATCCGTTTTCAGTGGAAAAGTTCTGATAAACCCTCTGTATGCTACCTGCCCAGCAGCCAAGAGACAAGCTTAGCAACTAGCTGGTGAACATCAGACGTCCAGAAACACAACCAAATAAATGCTAATGTTGCTCCATATCTGCTGATGTGTAAATAAGAAACAGTTTGCTAACACACAGCCTTATTGACTGTATGTTGTGTTTACTGCTTGTTCTGTCTAAATGACTTGTTCTTTAGATGTTTTAGCTTTACTTTTTGGACTTTTCTGGTTTGAGCTCAACAAAGGGAAAAATATGGCTTCAAAAGATGTTTTTAATGACATAACTTATATCTACTAAAATGTGTCTACTCTTACACTACTTTCATATGAGCCTATATATTACACACCTGTACATAACCTACAATATACATACATACACACACTACAATACATTTATTATTATTTTATTCTGTATAATACAAAGTTGTATCTAACTGAGCAACTGTAGACAACTCTGGATTGTTTTTGACTATAAGGATCAGTTTATCTGATGTAATTTCAAAATTAATTTAAAAAAAAGTACATTTACATTATAATCCTGCAACAGAGTGGTGCACCATTAAACCAGGCCTTCCATAATGCAAATTCAAATGACCTTAACCTTGATGCCCACGACCATCAAGTGGCATGGATGATAATGTGTAGATGATAACTCTGGTTTCCCTTTTGTTCCCTCTGTAATACTTCTTATAATCAATACTACTTTTCTATGCTCTTGTTGTCTGTGAATGATAGACTATTTCAAAAGGCCCACAGAGTTAGAGTCCCTTTTCTGTTATTTTTGTCCCCAACAACAGACAACCACAAGCTGAGCTATTTGTCACGGCTCAGAGGGGTGGCTGACATATTTACTGCTTCCTTGTTTCAAACCTCTGTTCACACGGCTCGCTGTATATGATCTGAGAATGTGACAGGCGCTGTGGGGCGGGGGGCCTGCTCTTTAAAGAGGAAAGTACCTAAAGTATACATCTGGACCTCAGTGTCCTTTGCAGAACCACACTCCACCCATGCAAGGACATTATTCTGCAGAGGATGTTTCACTACCTGTTCAGTTCTGACCAGTGGTTACATAAGCCATTCTGAAAAAGGGAGCAGGCCTCCACCCTGCAAAACAAAACACCCACTGACCAGTCAGTGTTTCTCAAACAAAGTCAAATGGACAAAATAATCAGGCTCATTGCTACTTGGAAATGATGCTTGAGTTGTAGTCCAGGTCAAAGGTGAACAGACTGTGACGGAAAAAATTTAGTCATTATGACTTAATTACATGTTTATAAAATCCCTCTTTAAGCCAACTGAATCCACAGGTTCAGAAACTTTTGAATGCAGGAGTCACAGATTCAGTGAATGCAGTCATGTAGCCATATCTTTCTGTGGTCATTTTGCATTTCTTTTTTCTTGTTTTTATCTTCTTTTGCATCTCTTTGTAGTTGTGTTTTATGTCTCTGTGTAGTCATTTTGTGTCTCATGGTAGCCATTTTGGTCTCTTTGTAGTCATTTAATGTCTCCTTGTATTCGTTTTGCATCACTTGGTGGTCATTTGCTTTTCCTTTTAGTCTGTCTTATATTTCAGAGTGTTTTGAATGCTGTTTTGCATAAGTCATTCATGATACTAACAAGCCAGCTGCCTTGCTCTGGCTTGACTGACAAAAGTACTTGAAAAAGTGGGAAATTAATATGCACTACCTGGTTTTTGTAAGATGCTGATTATTGGTCACAGATATACAGTAAATGTATCCAAACAAATCAGATCAGTTTTACTCTGGGACTTTTCACAAACTACTAATGTCCATCAGTTGTGACTTGTGTCCGGATGAGGAGATTGTGATTAGAGATTGTGATTAAAGACACACCGTGCCCACTGGTTGACGGGGGCTTGAGTCATAATATGTCTGAAAATCACAGAGACAGCACTGATAAAGATGAGATACTGTCAGATGCATCTATTTATCAAGGAACTGACTCATACATTCCATTTACATAGCAGACATGTTTTCCTGCCGATGGATACACTTTAACCTAGAAATAAAATGCTTCAATTCAATTAAATTCAAATACAACAGCCATGCACAGTGTGCATCTATAATTTTCAACAGGAAGAACATCCCTAGCCTTGTTCCTGACCCAGTTTAAAAATTAACGGTTTTTCTCCAGTGTGGTCACAGAATGATAAAATAGCATGAAGGCAAGACAAAAAAAAGAAAAATGGAAGTTAGACAAACATGTTCTTTATAATAAACTAAAAGGTATACAGCATTTGACAGGAAACAGCAAAAAGCAGCATAGAGACTTTCAAGGGCTGTGATTGGCTGTTGAAAGGTTCTGTTAATGATGAAATTTTTGAATCAGCAGAATGCCTAATAACAATTTAAATCATAAAAGAGCAGAGTGTTTCACCAAATTATGAGATATTTGAAATGATTAACTACAGTGAGGCTCTTGGTCGGCCAAGACTACAGAGGGAGACAGACAAAAGCTCCCTAGTGCAATAAAAATTACACCAGGTTTTTCATCCTAAAGTAGTTGTTCTTGTTCCTGTTGTTTTTGCTGTTTTGCAGCTTTAGAGGAGAATGACTGAACACACACTCTAAAACCTTGCAAAGTGTAGTTGTTATATGAACTTGAGGCTTGCCACAGTTAGCTGGCAGCTGGTGTTAATTTCAAGCCCTGAACGCCCTTTTCACGCACATTTAATTGAACTTTTGTGCTTTTTTTTTTCTGTCAAACAAACATCAAGTCGATGAATGCATGAGCAGCTGGTAAAGTATGGTGTAGGATCACGGGTCATATTGTCTTAGCCTTGTTGTCATTGAAACAGCCACCTGTACTAGCAAACTTGCAGCCGAGATAGGAGGCAGCTTGTGCCAGGGACTTTCCACAACCTCCTGTATGTGTGTGTGTGTGTACATGTGCGCGCGTGCGTGTAAAGTACTTTTTTGACAGTCAAGTGCATGTTTCTGCATTTGGGTGTGTGCGAGTGTGTGTGTGTGTGTGTGTGTGTGTGTGTGTTTTTGTGTGTAAAGGGCACTGTGTGCAGACAGACAGTGAGTGAGTGAGTGTAGTATGAACTGTGATTACGTGAGAAAACATTCAGAGAAGCTTTTGCACTAACGCAGTGGAGATTATAATCATGCATATATATGTTTTCCATGCGTTTAAAAGTAAATGTGCTTTTGTGTGTGTTTGAGAGAAAATAGAAGCATGAAGGTATGAATAATTACTCATATTCATAAATGCTGACATTGTGGGGCTGGCAAAAACTGTGGATGTATATCATTTTAATGCAACAATGGATTCTTTAAAGGATGTTTCAGTGGAGAATATTCAAAACTCTTTGATGCAAAGCTGAAAATATCAGTGTCAGAGTGTTGCATGCAAACCTAAAGAGAAGAAACTTGATGCCCCACAGCAAAGCAACCCGCACTCCTCCACCTTGCATATTCTACTCCACTTTACCTCCAGAGGGATGTGGTGATAAAAC
The DNA here is from genome assembly GCF_001640805.2 of Lates calcarifer. Taxonomy (NCBI): domain Eukaryota; kingdom Metazoa; phylum Chordata; class Actinopteri; family Centropomidae; genus Lates; species Lates calcarifer. Next base: position 17,938,076 of record NC_066839.1, read on the forward strand.
TGCGTCTTGACTTTAAAATGACAATGCCTGTCATTCCAGTGTCAGTGTTAGCTGCGGAGGGTTTGTGTCGGAGCAGACAGGCTTTCTGTGTTTTTAAGCTGTAGCCCACGGAGGAAGCAAAAGGGCTAAGGGGGTGAGACAGGAGACCAAGCGGTGCTGGAAATCCCCTTCCCTCAGCAGGCCTGCCTTGTCTTAGACACACAGGGCCCCGCTGAGGCCCACATCAAAGGGGCTGCTGCTGTTCTCATCATCCTCCCTCCTTCTGTCTTTCTATACGTCTTACTGTCCTTCTGTGTCTTTACTTCCTCACCCTCTCTCTCTGTTTCCATTTATATACATGTCTCCTTCACCACTGAAGAGCAGCTGTCCTTGTTATTTAAAAAAAAAGACTGCATATCTAGGAAATTTGGTGAAACTTGCCTCAAAGCTACCTGGGTATTTCTGCATCAACAAGCCAGACAGGTACCAGATTTGGTTTTGCCGGGCATTTTGCATCTACAGCACAAGCTGCACTTATGTTAACTATTTCTGACAATACTTTTTGAGTGACTAAACTGCATGTGAGTCCTGATTAATCACAGAGTAGATGTGTCAGCACATATGGCAGTCAGGTGTGGTGTAATACATTTTTAGGACATGTGGTTAGACTCGTGTACCACCTTTGAGTAACTCAGAAGTGAAAATGCTTGCTAAACTGGTCTCCCCAGAACAGTAAACACCTCCTACCTCCACCCCCATGTCTCAAAGCCCACAAAAATGTCAGGTATGCTCGAGGTGTCAGGGATTTCGAGGCCCGGCGCGTGGACACGTAGGTGTGTGGGGGTGGGGGGTGGGGGGCATTGGCACATGAGAGTTGAAGCAAGAGTTTGGGACAGACCCTTGAACACAAGCATGCATGCGGATGACTCTTTCTGCACACACATGCGCTCACACGTTCATGGCTGCACCAGTAAACACTAAGTCACAAGGAATGGCATTGAATTCTCAACTCTGGATTTTCCCTCTTAATCACTGATTGTCTGATGACTGCTGTGTGTCTCACAGCTTCCAGGAGGAAGACACTCAAACGGGTAAAGTCAGTTTTCTCCCTGCTGCACAGACTGTTATATAAAACCGTGATGGACACGCACAAGCAAACCTGTTTCTCATAATCAGATCCCAAATTTGGAAAGACAAAAAGATCTACATGGATGTCATTATATAATGTTTTCCATCCATCATTATTTTACTGAATTCTCAGGACATTTTTTTTACCATGATATTTTCATGCTGCCAAATTATATTTGTCAGGGTAATTGTTTAAACTTTCCTGACATCTTTTTGAAAACATGCTTCATAATTAGTTTATTTACATTTTTTTTTTCAAGTTAAGTGGCATCATGGCCCATAGTAACCCCAGTTAGTCTCTCCTGTCAAATACAGTACTCCCCTCTAGTGGACTGACTAGGTACTGCAACATCTTGCCTTCTGTCACTGGCAAGAAAAATATATACAGTGCTACACAGTCTGAGGAACAGCTGACACATTAGCAGTGCTTCAGGTCTTTCTGTCATGGTAAATTATTAATGCCATTTCATGTACAGTATGTTAGTAGTAGTCTGTTGAACTTGGACACAACCAGTTAGTTTTGTCCTGATGCAGCTGAAATCAACAGAAAACGGCTGCACTAGATGGAGTTCACAATTAGATTCAGATTAATTAAGTTAAGGATAATGTCTGTCTACACCTCAGTGGTTATAGAATTATATACCTGGCTAATTTTACTGGGTAAATATCACATCTGTACACATAAGTGGTCTAACAGACATCCCTCTTTTAATTTATTTTTAATCAGTTTGTAAGTTTTCAAAGTCACCGATTTATATCAAAGATAAAGAGAAAATTGGAAAACTGTATGTGAAAATGTCTTTTATTTGTATTTTCTCTTGTATATTTATGTTTGATCATCTGCTCATTTTTATTTGTCTCCTTTGTTCTTCGTCTTCTGTAAGGTGCTTTTGTAGTTTTTATACTGCCTGGTAAACACTGGAGAGAAGAGAATCAAAACAATCAAACAACAGCAACAACAAATGTGAACAGGTCTGTGTCAGTGAAACTGTAAGGTGTATTTATTATGATTTACGTTCAGAATATAAACAGTTATGGATTTTCATCAAGCATTTCAAGTCTCCCACAGAGATGGATCAGAGATGAATTTGTCTCCTGTATAAAGTAAAGACTCACATAATTACATTAATTACTAATTATTATTATCACTGTTCCCCCAACTCAACCAGACCACATCCTAGAGTTATGTGGAAACTGGCACCTTAAATCTGTCAGATGCACATGCAGTATGTGTGATAAGAGAAAAATTCCATCTGAGGCTTTATGTACATAACTGACTCAAAAGCATATCAATAAATAATAAAGGTAAAAACAGCCAGCAGCTAGTTTTTTTCAAGAATTCGAGTCAATTACAGCAGAAGAACTAACTTGGCTTTGCCCTTAGGCCCATATTTCCATTAGTAAAAATATTTATCTGTGCTTTCTAAGACTGGAATCATGATTAAAAATCTGCCCTGTCGCTGTGTTTTTGAATGATGTATATTAGCATTATGAACCATCAGCAGCGTTACACGACTCTGCACACATGACTGTGCAGGCTGTCAGTGGGTGGTATTGTCTGTCAGTGTGGATGCTGTGTGAAGCTGCCTTGTGTGGTCTAGCTGCGGCATGGGTTGACTTCACTATGTGACTATTAGAGATGAGCTGTCTCATCATGGCACCACCATAATGACGTGGTGTGACATGTATTCAGCCACCAAATGGAGGCTCATCTGCCAACAGGCTTTGCTTTCATATCTGGTTTGTGAGTTTGCATAGTTTGCAAGACGCCAAGTGTCATTTGACATCCCGTCTAAATGACCAGTAGAACACAGTTTTTTTCTGTTTTTTCCAGAAAACAGCTATTATGTTGAAAGGGAAACTTAGCTTTCCTGTCATGGTCACTGCCAAACATTTCCATCATGAGTCATTTAGTCTCTCATTAAATCCTAAAATACTGGCAACATGCTTTATTTAACCTAGCTTCAAGCTCTCATTCTCAGGACATCAGTAAAACCATTTGTTAAAATTGAGATGTTTTTTAATTCAAGGCCTGTAGGTTTACTGTACTGATGTGAGCCGTATCACTCTGCTCATCTAACTCACAGCAAGAAATCAATAAGCTTATCTCCCAAAATGTTGAATTATTCCTTTAAAACAAGTGACAACAATCTGCAAGTGTCAACACATAATATAAATCTCTTTCCAATATAAACTATTGTTTTTAATTTTTTTATTTTTACAAAATCGAGGCATTTCTATCTCTAGTGCAGCAATCGACCGGTCTACATTTCTAAAAAAGCCTTGAAACAGGAGGGTTTTTTGTTTTGTATTAGAAACAGGCAGAAAAAAAATCTTACTGCAAAGTCACAATAATGACTATAATGCTGGACTGGAAACAGACACACACAAAAAACATTTGAAACTACTGCTGTTAAAAATTAAATGATGGCAACAGTAGTTTATGACTGTCTCCAGCTATCACTCAACACATTGTCCATTTGTGAGCCTGGCTGTGGCATGGTGACTGCTGTGTATGTCAGTTGCGGTGAGGGCGTGACTGCTGTGGAGGTCGTTCAGGACCACAGAAACCCACTCTGACCTGAGAATGGTGACATTGTGCACAGAGTGGACGGGGTCTCTGACCTCAGAGCAGTCTGCGCACACAACAACACAGGCTCTTTGTTACCAGCGACAAAAAGATCAGTCACATCACTCACACTGTAGAACCACTATGAGTCTTTCAACAGGCAGACAGGACAGCAGAGCTGCCAACATTGACTTAGGAAAATAATACCGATTTTTCCATTTGGACCTGTTTAACTTGATAATTACTATTTTGAAATGAAAACACACGCAGAGAAAGTATAAAAGTCAGACAATAACTATGATTTTATTGTAACAGTTCATTACAGTGTTACTTACTAAAACAATAGAAAAAATGTTTAAATTAAGTGCAGTCAGTTTGGTAAAATAAATACAGAAATATCAAAAATTGTACTAAAAACTGTTAAAAAATTAAGTTTGCATGTTTTAATACAGACTTAGTGTAACAACGCTCCCTGCCATTATCAAAGGCCAATATACCACATCTACT